>NW_009647680.1:1099310-1115304 GCF_000708025.1 Charadrius vociferus
CAGATGAAGCTATAATCCATTAGAAAAATAAAATGTGCTTAGAAAGACATGGTTTGAAAATTGTTTCAATGAAGGTCTGTTTTTCAGCACCACAAAATGCAGCATTTCTTTCATTCACAGTAAAACCATCAAATAAATGGTATATGTACGAGCTTCTCAGTATCACTATTTTGAATTTGCTGTTCTTAAGCAGAAAAAGTTATTTTAGAGCTCCTCTTGCTCAGAAAACTACCTTACTTTGAAAACATACAGAGTAGCTGGTACTGATTTAGAAAATCATACCATAAATGCAAGGAGAATATTTAATTTGATTATAGCAGTCAGTGTTTTAGATTGGACTTATCTTTAACAACGACTTATGTATAAATACATTATTTGTGTTACTGCAATCTAGAATTTATAGGATCCTAGAACAAAGATGGGTACTGCCCCAAGAATGGTATAATTCATGCAAAAGGAAATAGAAAACAGATAGCTACAAATAGAAAGTTAGAAATGCACTGAACTTTTGAGAATATACAGTAAGTGTGACAGAAAGAAACAAACAAATCAGCATTAGCAGCATAAGAAAGATGATTTATGTGGGGGAGTATGATTCAGAGGAACAAAATGTTTCATCATTTTTTACAGGTGGTTTCTCCCACATACAAAGGACAGCACAGGAGATGATAGTCCCAAAATCATAGAATCATAGAATGGTTTAGGTTGGAAAGGACCTTAAAGATCATCGAGTTCCAACCTCCAGTTGGAATGCTGTTTGACTGTGTAATAAGTGAATGAATAACCAGTCAGTGACAGTAGACATCATTAGGCAGAGGCAGGAGTAAAAAATTTAACAGAAAAAAAAAAAAAAAGAATAACAGCCCATAAAGATTCTTGAAGATAGAGGTGGCAAGTGTGCTTCAGACTGAGCAACCATCAGGGAAACTGAAAGAGAGGGGATAGGCAATGGTTCAAGACACAGACTAAAACAATAACTTTAATGGGAGCAGAATTCAACACCAACATGGCTGAGGCAAGGTCATAGCTCCCAGCCAGCAAAAACATCCCCTTGTAATTAATGCACGAGAGCCTGAAATAGAGTCATGTGCTTGAGGGCCATGGGGGAAATAATCTCAAAGATGTTGCCATATCCCAGTTGGAAGAGCTTAGAGAGACATTCAAGTTGAAGTTAATGCCCAAGTTACACACCTGAGTGATAGGCAGTGTGATGATGTAGTGCTGAAATGTCAAAACAGAAGAGGGAGAAGAATAGCTCTGGGATAAAAATTAAAAGCTCTCTTTTGATATGGAATCTGCAGTTAGACAACCATAAGGATTGTCAAAAAGATAGGTGGGTCTGCTAGCTTTGACATTCTGGTTAGGCCCAAGGCAGGTTGACCATCCTGCACAGAGATCATTGCTGCTGCCAGATGCCCAGAAACAAAATGCACAAGAGAGAAAACTGAAATTGAGAGCAGACATTTTGTTAAACAAGAAGCAGCAGAAGATGACAGAAACATACAACTGAAGTTAGATAGGCTTTACATCTTTATCCTGAAATTCAATTCATTTAACGCTGAAGCATGTTTAAAAGTTCTTTTTTGGATAGAGGCCAGAATGTTTGGTATCTTTCAGGATGAAGTCATTGGTTAAAATACTAAGGTTCTAAAGAAGTATCAAATAAAAGAGTAATAAAGTGACAAAGAAATATCTCCTTGGAAACAAATTCAAATTAAATTCTTATAGCCTATACAAATATAGCATACAGTAGAGTTCTTGGCCACTGCAGGCTGCAAAGCAAATTTTCTTGCTAACTGAATCTTGAACTATCTTCTTCAGAGCAGAAGCTGACATTTTAAGCCACTAACACAATGCAGTTTTCCTCTCCTCATGCCTTTTTTTTTTTTCTGGATGTTGATTTTGTTTATATTCTAAAATGAAATCGTTGCTTTCCTTAAATCGGCATTTTGTTTGAAGTTTTCCTTTTGAAATAAATCTTGGCTGACTGAGAATTATACTGCAGATTGCTGTGCATTTTTGTTAACCCCCAGACCTGTTATTTTCGTACTACTCTGGAAGTCTCTGAATTTTTTAAGTGTCAAACCACATAAATTTCAAATGTCCCTTTAAGGTATTTAGACAGTTTTCTCATTATTGATGATGAGTTAAAATCATTTTTGGAGGGCACACTATATGGGTTTATCTATCTCATTTACCCTGGATATGAGTTTGTTACATTCCCAATTTTATAGGCAATAATGCAGCTGTGCTAGGCATTTGCCAATTGTCACTATGTCTTTTTTTTAAAAAAAAAAAAACCAAACACCAAACTTCTGTGCTAAAGGCTATGAGGATTTAACTCTCCAACTACTCAGTGAAATGATACTTTTTGTCAAAATACATAGAGCACTGTATCTAGGGAAGATCAGAGTTTCCAGAATATTATAGAACGCTTACATTATCAAGTAGGTTCTGTTGCTACTCTTGACTATTTGTCCTTATATCTAGATTTGGGAATTGTCTTTCTTTTTTTTTTTTTTTTTCCAATACAAAATGATAATTAACTGAGCTATTCTTTTTCCCCAATAAAATTTCCTTAGGAAAAAAGAACCCCGTTATGAAGACAAAATTTATGGTCTAAATGAGGAGGGAATGCAGACTACTCTTGCTGACAGCAGGAACCTGAAAGAGGATTACCCACAGCTCAGATGAGTGCCTTAATCTCCAAGCTATAAAGGCAGCTCTTCTCACATTCCCTGGCTGGAGCGCTCTCAATTTGCATAAACAGTTCAGTAACTAACAGGACAGCAGGAAAAAATTAGGCAGTGCAGAAACACTCACCAGGGTCTAAGCACTGGAGTTCATTTCCTTTCTTTCTGTGACTACATTTTAAGGCTCTCACTTCATTCTAGAAAGAATGAAAATAGGGTTAAAATGCTTGTGTGTTTCACAAATTCTGGACTATTTGTGACTACTGCCATTCTCTGAGCTTTTTAACTCAATCTAAAGGCATAAATGAAGAGATATGCACCATATTCAGGAACATATTTAAATACTTAAAATCGAGTTTGAACTCATGTCATGCTGAAGACAAAGGAACACAGACCTGTACATAAATGCTCTTCTAAATAGTCGCGAGGGACGTTAAATCTGGAACATTTCTGAGAACAAAGGAGAAGAAACAGTATCCTGGTACTATCCACCTATCCTTATTGAAGTCAAGGAAATTAAAGTCACCAAATAACAGAGGCTGAGATTCCTGTGGTTTACATAGGTCACAGCAGTAGGGCATAAAATCTTAAATGGCTTATTCCAAATTTGTACAGAGAAGCATTATATCCATACTTGATAGTCACAATATGGCTATAGTAACATTTAAATAATGCACGTAAGATCCAAATTCCAAGCATTTAGGAGTGTATGTTCACTTTATGGCCAGTTAAGAGAGAGCACCTCCTGACAGTCCTTTGAACCCAAGAGGTGAAGTACACAGTGAAGGTGCCTTTCTCTCTCCAGTGACTACAGAGGGGGCTGAGGCTCCTTGATTAGACTGAAATTTTTAATTCAGGCTCTTCTACAAGGTGCCTACCTTGAGGTAGTACAAGCCCTAAAACTAATATATATATATATATATATACACATATATATCTCCTAACCATTAAAACAAATTAAAAACAGAAGTATATTTTCCTCGAAGATCATTCATAAAATTACCTGGGAGACCACAGTGTTTTAGTTAAGACTTGATACTGTTCGTGAAGACCTAAATGGAAAAATCTGCCACTGACTCCAGGAGATACAGGATCATGCCGTTAATGAGCCATACCTAGATTAACAAAGCATGCAAAGGCAATTAATACTAACTTATATCACTAGGAACTACAATACTGTTTCCAGAAAGATTGCATGCTTGGGCTCACTCCAGCAAAATCAGTTTTATACAACTTTCCCTAAAAAATATGAAGTTTATAGTTAAGTAACAGACTTCACATCCAGTGAAATTGCTTGTGTTAGAACCCTATAATCCAGACTGAACTAATTGATTATCTTTACCAAGGCAAAAGCAAGCAGCTGCAAAGCTGTAAAGCCAAAGAAAAGATGGGTCAGCATGAGTCACTGGTATTTGCATAATCAATTTTTCCAGTACTAGCAAGTTTCTCTGAATTTTTAGACAAAAACAGTAGGCTACCAAGCTGTCTTTTATATCTACATGACTCAGAGTTTCACCAAGGTGTTGTTTTTCTTCTTTTTCTCCCCTCCTATCTGAAACGAGGCTAAGGAAGCAGAAAATAAAGATAGAAAACTCACCATCTGAAATTTTGGGGTTGTAAACAGAAATCACTGATAAAAGCCAATTAAGCCAAATACTGTCATTTCTATTTCTCAGCAAGATTAGAGGTGCTTTCTCACTGACATATAAGTATGCAGATATTTTTTTCACTCCCAATAAAGGCTTCAATACAACTCTACTTGTATAATCGTAAGTGGTTATATTATTTTTACTTACCATCCAGTGGTTCACTAACCAAAAGAGCAGTAGTAAAAAAACCCAACTTTTTCAAGTGCAGTAAATAATCATTTGGTTTACAGGTACCGATTAGCTTAATTTTCACTCATTTAGAAGTTTTTCCTTTTGTAGAAACCCAAAGGAACTTCAATAACTAAATTATCAGGAATTATTGTGAGTAGGAGATGGAGAACCACTTGTCTTACAGTTTTTATTACCAGACACTAACACTAAACTAAAACAGAAATCTGTTTTCCAAAGCTGCGTATTTTAAAACTGAATATTTGGTTACCCTATCAAAATGAAATTTCTGGGTAGGTCGTTAAAGAGGGGAACTGTCTTACTGTTTTGTGTTTGTTTTTTTTTTCCCTTTGGACTGATTTATTTTTCTGAAAGCAGTGCCTCTGCAAAGCAGTGTGAGAGAACAAGGCCATCGCCCAGTTCACTGGACCGCATCCTGCAGAACATACATACTTCAGGCCTAAAACTTCTGCATCCAGTCCAACTAGTCAATGAGCCTTCCACTTCAATGGAAAGAAAGAGGCATGCCTGAGAGGTACTTACGAAGACTACTCTATACAACCATTGTAGGATGTTGGGAATTATCCTCTGGAGATAGTTGACACAAGCTATTTGCTGTAGAAGGATTATAGACATTTCAAACAAAATATTTTGCTTTTCGATAGCTGAAGTTAGATATGATGAATCCCACCACAAACTTTTAAACTGCTAAGTTTATATGACAAAACAAAGCATTATGAGGAGAAATATGCTGAAGATGGTGAGTCAAATACTCCGATATACAAGTACACAGGTGATAACCATCCCAAAGTGTTGGAAGCTGGTAAGGATTCCAGTGCAAGTGTAGAGCTGGCTATTAGTTTAGGAACAGGCAGTAGCTTCCATTTGACGCCATTTCTTGAATTCACACTTCATCACAGTTCACATGATTCCTTTGGATTTGCACAGGTGGCAGCATGCAGGGCAGCACCTATACTGTAATGTTTGAGTTAAAGCTGTGTCTACTGTTAAAATTTGAGCCCATAATAATTATCTTGTATGTCAGACTCCTAAAGCAAGTACATCTTCAAAACTTCATAAATCTAATAATGCGATCAAGTGACTCTACACTGAAAAAAACTACGTAGAAGATGTTTCTGCTGCCATTTTTTGTAGAAAGGTTTGTTTGTTTTTCAGGGTTCACAATTCATTAAACTCCATCTGTTGATTTCTTGGGGTTCAAAGGAAATGCCTGATCAAGTTTTAGGAAAACAAAGTTGATACCAGTTTTCACCATCAGAAAATAAAACTTGTAATAGCCTTTGGGACATAATTATCACATCAATCATTGTTTTAAATGCAGAAGACTATCAAGCACTGGAAACAAGTTCTGTGGCATTTCCCAATCATGAAACACTTTTTCAGAGACAGTAAATCACTTCTCAGCCTTTAAATGTTAACTCTCATCAGTGCCATGAGTTAAGCAGCAGGACTGACATACATAAACCTCCACGCATTTCCTTCTGGGAGGGAAAATAATTGTAATAGGAAGGAACAGAGCAGAAGAAAGGAAAAATATTCAGAACTGATCAATTTTTTGTAACCTTTCTTTCCCCCTGAAACAGAGGGGGAAAGTACAAACAGGTACCTGCTGCCATGTGGATGTTTTGATAAGAAAAGGCTGTTATCTCAAAGACAGCATGTACAAAGTATAAAGTGGTTTCCAAGGAAACTATTTTTCAAATATCTCTCATGCCAGAGATTCATTGTTTTTATTGGCATCAATCTCTCTCACACACACCCTTCTCCTTTAACAGGATGATAAAATCCAAATGTTTCCAACTTCTGAGTTTTGGGTTTGGCTATCACACCATCTTTAAGGATTGTCTGCTCACAACAACTTGCAGAAAATTGAACACCTACTCCAAATGCTTTGTTAGTGAAGATAACTCAACTGTCCCGATGTGAACAATTCAAATCTAAACATAAGTAGCACTTTAAGTACCTGAGAAAAACCCACCTTTATACGGGCAATCAAGCCATTTAGAAACACACACACAAAAAAAAAAAAAAAAGAAATCTAAAGTAGATGTGCTTTACCTAGATTTTATCTCATTTCCAAACAGTTGGCTTAAAAAAAAAAAAAAAAAAAAAGATTTATAACAGCAATAATGGATATATGTTTCTGGTTAGGTAATGGCCAATTAGAGCACTAATGACCTGAGGCAAAACCATGGCGTTTTACTTTTTCAAATCAGGTATAATCTGACTTGCAAAGATCAGCAGTTCGAAAGCTACTTGGAGTGATTACACGACTAAACGTACTTCATGGCCATCCATGGAGAAAAAGCTGAAGAACTGAGCTCTGAAAGTGAGAGGCACCTGTCTTCAGCTAAGTAATTACTTCCACACCAAGGTTTATGTCAAATACATTCCTGAATGCTGGCAAGACAACACCATTACAACCACATGAATAAGCCCAACTTCCAACCCAGCAGAAGGCAATGACTTGGGCTTACATTCTGCAGGACCTGGGTGATGTCATATCATTTCATATTTGAATAAGACCCTGTAACCTTGCAAATAAAATGCTTAAGCACATGCTTAACTTCATGGGCTGACTTGTACACAGCTTTCCGTGGTGTAACGGTTGACTGAAGCCAAGCAGATGGTTATGAGTTTTGTTGGATGGAGGCCTAGATGCTTAGAAAGATGCTGGTGAAGTGTTTTATGACTCTCCTTAAGTCATTTTTCCCTTCTCTTTTTTGGTTGAATTCTAATACAGGAAATATTTTTTCTTTAACCAAGTGTGTACCTTCAGACTCAATCAGCATCCCTTCATTTTCATCATCTAAAGTGCACTGCTTTGCAAGATTACAGAGAAAAGTATATTAATTTTGCATCAGTAAAATTTTTAACATTATAAAATAATATAAAATTTAGCATAACCAAATTAGGAAAAAATTGACCATACAAAATTGATCAGATTGTCAGTACTAGCACAGTACTCATTAAAACTAGTTGTCTAACAGGACTTTCTTTGTGCCAGGGATAGTACTAATGTGGAATGAAACACACAGTCTCTGTGCAATGAGTTTCCAGTCTGTACATCAGACAAGAGACAGCAGATGAAACAATCGGGTGGGTGAGGACAGGGAAATATCAGTCAATATGACGGTGGTCTTAACATCTCTGCAATTACATCTCACAAAGTATTCCTAGTTTTCCTTGCAAAGCAGAAATTGAATAGGCATCTGAATGAACATATGGCTCCAATCTGCTGGCCTACACTTTCTATTTCTATGGAACACTCCTATCGCTAGATCTGTGCGGGAGAGTGATAGATTGTATCTTACTGTATAGTCATGATCCATAATTTGAACACAATTATATTTGTGAATATAAATGACAAACAACTTAATCTATTCATTGACAGCAGAATGCCATACTATCAAGAGATGTCCACTGAAAAGTTGTGAATTTGCTGCTTATGGAATATTGAAAGAACTCTAATTAGGTATGTTGTTGAACATTTTCTTGTCACTGTAATGTCTTATTCTCAAATGAAAAGTCACATAGACTTGGATAAATATACTAACCACAAGTGATACATGTCTGTGGTGGGTTGGCCTCGGCTTACAGCCAAGCACCCACACAGCCACTCACCCTCTCCACCCCACCGCACCCCAGCAGGATCGGGGGAGAAAATAGAAAGAACAGGAGCAAGAAGATTCGTGGGCTGAGATAAGGATGGGAAAATAACAGTTACTATTGCAGACAAAACAGACTCAGCATTGGGGAATTTATCTTAAATTACTAACAATTAATGTAAATATTTGGGTACTGATTTGGGTATTGTTAAACAGCAACAACAAAAAAGAAACATTTAGACATTTAGGTAAAACACCTTTTCTCCTCCTTTCCCAAGTTCAACTTTCCTCCACACTCCTCTCCACCCACCTTGCTGCTGCCACAGGTTATACTCAGCCCCTTCAGCGAGGCAGCGGGTGATGCAGATGCTCAGGGCCTTAGCAGTCTCTCTCTGCTGCTCCTTTCTTCTCGCTCAGTTTCCACACACCAACATGGGTCCTTTATGTAGTCCTCTGAGGGAGCTCTAGCACGGGCTCATCACTGGGTCCCTTTTGGGGGCAGTGTTTGTTCTGCCATGGAGCTCAACCTCCTCCTCAACCTGGTGTTCCCCTTGCTGTTTCTCACCCCCCTTTTTTTTTTTTCTTCTTCCTCTGTCTGTATGGTGTTTTCTGCTCTTTTGTAAATGTGTTTTCACAGAGGGGCCACCAGCCGTGCTGATGGGCTCAGCTGTGTCCTACAGTGGGTCCATCACAAAGCCAGCTGCCTCTTCCCACAGAGGCTACCCCTGCAGCCCTCAATTGCCAAAACCTTGCCACATAAACCCAATTCAACATAATTTCTAGGTTTCTTTGCCAAAGCTAACAAAAGAACTCAGTCCCAGTGAAGCCAAAAGAGTTTATGTGTATATGTGTTTGTGTGTATAACTTTGGCCCCAAGAGTGCTTTGAAAATCCAAGCTCAGGGTGCGTGGGACATCCATCTGTATCCTGACTTCCCACTGGGTAAGTTCCAGGCAGAAATAAGGTGCAATCACACTCCAGTCTCTGTGCAAATGAAATTCAGGTATGGGCCCCTTGTGCCCTCCTAAGAGGTACCTACTGTGGATGATGAGGGTCACTCTCCAGCCATGCATTTCAGGCAGACAAATTCCATGAAGACGGGAGAACAAGCTTAGAGTTTTGAGGGGGTTTTTTTTGACCTGTTCCAAAAATCTGTATCTGGGAACTGTTGCCATCTGATTGCTGTTGAGCCCTCTCTTATGAGAGTTATGGTCTCCTTAGTCTGGCAGCTCTTCGCTACTCCAAGAACACAACTGGGAGGCCACCCTGCCAAGACAAGTATCTGAGCCCAAATGGAAAGGAAAATAAACCTTGCAGATTCTCAATGCTATGACAGGGAGCAGTCCCTTGGCTTGACTTTTCTATAAGAGAAATTCTACAAAACCCCAGAAACTGCCCTATAGCTTCATGCAGGTGCTGAAGCCCATCAATACAGATCACAAGTCCAATTCCAGATCAGTGTGTCTGCCTCCCTCTGTAAGGATTTGGTTTCTTTAACAGCCCCTTTCATGGTATCTAAAGAGGGAAGAAACATCTCCCAATCCAGGGTCTGGTATGTAAGCTGGAGAAAACACTGTGCAAAGTTCCCATGTTTTGGACTTCAGGGGAACAGAATGAAAGTCAGGTTCAATGTCATTATGGATAAATAGAGGATATTACGATATAAATCTGCTTTTTAATTAGTCTATTGTAATGAGTTGGAAGTATTTTTAAATTACCCCATAATTTATATGTTATTTGCTTAATGAGGTATTTCCTTATGGCTTGTTAATGACTTGTCAGGAAGGCATCTAAAATGCAGACTCATCTTGATCTTGCAGTATTTCTGTGTATGCTTACCTTAATGAAAAGAGGCAGGCAGTCAGCCTCTTGCATCTCTAACCCCAAAATCATCTGTATATTTTGTAAAGTTCTTGTTGTTTTTTAAATTAAAGTTTGTAAAAAAAAAAAAAAAGTAAAGAAATTCTTTAACGTTCATTCTTGATAGCATTTTGAAAGGGAACTTATAAAGACCTCTTTTATCTTGTTGCTGGCAATCCCTACAAAAATATTTTTGCTAAATTTGGTATTCAGATAAGACTTTCCTATGACCTGAGAACATCACTGGGATACAAGCACACAAGAAACAAAAGAACTCATTACAGAAATAGTTTTACTTTGCCCTTTCTGGCTACTTTTTGACTTCCCCTGATAATACCCAGTTTGACTGCTGTTGTCATTGCTTGGGGATTTCTGTTCATTACTTATTTTTTAAATCCACAACCTTTTTTCTTTTTACTTTTTTTTTTTTTTTTTAGTAAATAGCTGTTTCTGCGAGCTCAACTGTCAGATCAGTAGGCTGAGCTGCAACAGGGAAAAGGCTTTGTGCTGTGCCAGGCACTATCAGCAGGGCTTTGAAATTAATTCTTCCTTTTAATGGGCAATACGACTTTAACTTTTCTTTGGCCATACTCTTTTCCTGTTGATTTATTATCTTTGACAGGCTTTTCAGAGCAAGTCACAGTTAGCCACATACAAATCTTAACTGGAAAGGCTCCCCACAAGTCTGGGAAGAAAGCGCTCCCCTTGGCAGTTCACTTTTTGATTCTCTGCTGAGAAGACTTCAAACCAGGCTGTGCCTCAGACTGCCAGTTGTGTGTTTGTGCAGTGGGCTTCAGAGAACAGAACCACTACAGAGGAGTAAGCAGGAAAAAATATGTAGGGATAAACTGTTTCCCTTTTAAAGGGTGCATGTATTTATTTTTTATTTGTTTAGGGCTTTTTTAATTCTCCTTTATTTTCTCATAATCACTGAAACAAAAGATTTGTCTGCCCTTAAGACAAATACTACCAGCTGACAGAGAAACCCCGTGTGCTGTGATCAGCTGTGGTTCTGCACAAAACTCAAGTCTATGGAATCCTCAGCTCAGGCCCAGCTTTCTACCTTCTTTTTTTTTAAAAAAATTATTTAATGGTCAATCCTCTGGTCAGCTGTGTCACTTCTCACGAATTCCATGCCTTCGCAGGACCTAAACATTAGCAAATCAGTGGTGGTGTCTCCTTTACTCCAGGTAAGCAGGCTTTACATACAGATGAGGAAGGGCGGTCCCTCAGCCACTCCGCAGCACCTTGCCTACATCATCCTTCAAGATAACAAAAGCACGAAGAAAACTAATGGTGCATAAACAGCCAAGAAGGCACAACTCTGCCAAAAGACTATCAGGTCCCCCAAAGAAGTGGTGGAACTTGCCCCTAGAACCAGTGCAGCCCCCTCCATGCAGTACGACCTTGCCGGTTTCAGAGCTCCAGCCTCAGCACCAGCCTCTCCAGCCACATGGCAACAACCATAACCCTTCCTCAAGGCACTATCATCTCGCTAATCAGACAGAGCACAGCTGATATACTCCTGGATATCTGCTCTGTGCATCCCCAAATTGCCCCAGAGAAAGAGCAATCAAAACAAGTGAGCATAGTCACACCACATCCCACTTTTGATGGGAGGAACAAGGGTCACATCCCGCACAACACTGTCTTAGGCTGCCAACGCCAAGCTAGTTGAAACAAAATGTTATGCATTTCTCTTAAATGCTCCTATTTTCACAAGGCTTTCTTTTTGCCAGAGCTGAACTCCCTGTATGTTGTGCAAAACTCACAGATCACTCTTCTTCCAAGAGTCAAAAGCATCCTCCCCCTCCCAAACTGTCACAGCCACACTTGGGGATTCAGGGTTTTATTGCAAGGTGTGTAACAGACAAAATTGGAACTGATGTATATTACTTCTGAGGATGGTAGTCCCATTTCCAGTAATTACTGACAGTCACTACAGCAGTTACACCAAGTCTATGGAAATACATCCAAATTTAAGTGTTGGTGAAATTAAATGTGATATTATTCACGTTCTTCTGCATTTGAGGAAGAAAAAAAAAGGGGGGGGGGGGGAAAAAAGGAAAAAAAAAACCCAAAAAAAAAAACAACACAACCCCCCCTAGTGAATATTATTCAAGCAGCCTAAAGCCATAAACACTGAGAATCACAGGAGGATGTGATTCAGCCATTTACAGTTTAGCAATGGGTGTGGTTTTGCTCTAATACATTGTATTGGGACTCAATGCAAATTACCTGCTTTCAGATGCATACATTTTGCAAGTCTTTAGAGTGACTGGCTTAAAATGTGGAACAGTTATCTCTGTATTTCATGCCTACAGTATATCAATTTCTGTTTTGTGGAATTTGTTTCAGGGTGTTTTTTCTTCTCTAACCTCACAAAAGAGCCAAAGAAATCTGGAAAAGTTTCTGCCTGAATCCAATGGTACTCCAACTAGATAAAAAAGGAGGATGTTTTATTGCATTATGAAAAAAAAAAAAAAAAAAAAAAAAAAAGATTGGGGGGTAGGGGAGGAGTTATGACTTCTCTGAAATGTCTGTAAAAAAATTCCTGTGTTGCCTGCTGCTAAAATATACCCAGACTCGAATAATGTGGATACAACAGACAGCGCAAGGACACAGGAGATAGCTACCATATATATAGGCATGCAGTAACAGTCAAAGGGGACTCACAGAGCAGTTACACCTGACAACTGGCTGACGGGGTATTTACAACGTACAGAAAATTTGGGACAAGCAAGAGGATTCAAACTTTAACAGGAAACTCTGGCCTTTTCTGAAGTTTGGAAATTAGCAAGTCACTTAGAAAAGAACAGCATTCTTGGATACTAATGCATTTCTTATTTATAGTTAGAACCAAAGCACAAGCGACAGACCATGAAAAAGCTGCTCTTACAGTACAATCACCCAGATCTGAGACAGCTAGAGCAGAAAACTGGCAAGAAAGTGCATATATCTTCCTCTCCTCCTTCCCTCTCCCCCCATTACAGTGACAGCAAAGTGGAGATGGTTTAGTGAGGATACACACTGCTGCACTGCAGCCAAGGAACATAAACAGAAGAATTGAAGACCTTCTGTCTCCAATGGGGCTAAAAAAAAAAAGATAGCTAGAGAAGAATATAAGAACAAGGTAGCTATAGATGATAATTTCCCAGAATCCTTCCCCAGCATAGAACAATTTATGGCTCAGGATTTCTTTAGCTTTTTTTTGTAAGACAGTAAGCAGAAAGCTGCTTTCTACAGTGCTGTGTAGAAGATGCAGTGGGTAATGCCCCCACCTCCAGACTGCTCCTCTTTCTGTGATAGCCCACCTTTTGGCTATCTTCATGACCCAGTGCCCTCACGCATCTTTTTCCTCTGGCCTTGAATCCACTTTCACACACACTGCAGGAAGTCCTGCATCATAATTCCTTAGTGCCTGAGAACTCCATAAGGATATATGCATTTGTTTAGTCTCAGAGCTTTTGTGGGGGAAGGTATAAAACAGACATAAGGTTACAGACTTTGCCATATAGCTATCCAAGTGTATCGACAGGAACTTGGAGCAGTAAATGTATATACAGACTGATCCACAAAAACGGTGGATGATGTACATAGCTTTCATACATAGTTATTTTAGGGGTTATTTCACAGAATCATAGGATGGTTTAGGTTGGAAAGGACCTTGAAGATCATCGAATTCCAACCCCCCTGCCATGGGCAGGGACACCTCCCACTAGACCAGGTTGCCCAAGGCCACGTCCAGCCTGGCCTTGAACACCTCCAGGGATGGGGCAGCCACAGCTTCTCTGGGAAACATGCCCCAGTGTCTCATCATCCTCACAGTAAAGAATATCTTCCTAATATCTAATCTAAATCTACCCTCTTTCAGTTTAAAACCTTTACTCCTCATCCTATCCCTACACTCCCTGACAGAGAGTCCCTCCCCATTCTTCCTGTAAGCCCCCTTTAAGTACTGGAAGGCCACTATAAGGTCTCCCCAAAACCTTCTCTTCTCCAGAATGAACAGCCCCAACTCTCTCAGTCTGTCTTCATAGGAGAGGTGCTCCAGCCCTCTGATCATCTTCGTGGCCCTCATCTGGACTCACTCCAACAGGTCCATGTCCTTCTTATGTTGGGGGCTCCAGAGCTGGACAAAATACTCCAGATGGGGTCTCACAGGAGCGGAGTAGAGGGAGAGAATGACCTCTCTCGACCTGCTGGCCAGCCAAAAGATCTATAGTAAGCCAAAAGATCTATTGTAAGTCAGCAAAGGTCAGTCAGAACTGGGGCTGGGGTACCATGGAAACACCAGGTCAGCACAGAAGGTAGCTCAGGCAGTGAGAAGAAATGCTAGAAATTATAAGAAAAAGAACAGAGAACAAAATAGAAAGTGTCATGCCAGATTGTACCTGGATAATTTTGGTTCCCATGCCTGAAAAACACATGCACAAACAAAAACGTCGTAGCACCGTAAAAGGCTCAGAGGAAGTCAACAAGGAAATCCAAGGTACAGAATTACTTCCACCCAAAGGACAGGTTGGACTCTTCAGCTGGCAAGAAGATGCCCTGCAGTGAGATACAACTGAGGGTTTAAAAAATCCAGAGAGTTTCCAAAAGGCCAGACAGACTGGACCTTCACTGCCTCCTCCAATGCAAGAACTAGGGGCCATAAGATGAAGCTAATGGGAGACAGTTAAAAGTGAAGGTAAAGACATTTTTTCTTGCAACATATCATGACTGATTGGTGGAACTCCTTGCCAAAGGACGTCATCATGTTCTCCTGCACTTTGTTCATTGACAGGCAATGGGAAAGAGGAAAGGCGCAAGAAAGATGGTTAGAAAAACCTCTTTGCCTCCCAGGCGTTCTGCTATGGGAAATGGTAACAGAGGAATACTGTGGAGGGAGGTAACACTATGGCTTTGCTTGACCACTTGGTATACCTTAGGAAGGCAAAGTTAGAGAGAAAGGAGTCTTCAGACTTGAATAACCGAGTGCACATCCACATCCAGGTACTCAGGGGTGCAGAATCCCTCCTCTCCAAACTCACTTTTGGAGGTGGCAATTTTGTCCCAGAGAAAATACAGTCCTTAGACGAGGAAGAAAGAGGCTTATTGCCATGAACAACACCACTCGCTGTCAGATCTCAGCCCTAGCAGCCCAGACGTGCTGAGAGGATGCCAGCACACTGGGATGCTGCCGCTTACTGCTGACAGGAGACAGCTGCACAGCTCCCCTGGCTCAGGCTGGATGCTTTCCACCATTACAGACAGGGAGTGAAAGTGTCATATGCTGTGGCCAACACTGTTGACACCTTTCTCATAGACACAGCGCTAGCAAGAGTCCCAGTAATGATTTCTTTGTTTGGATTTACTTAATGAAAAGAAACATCAATATGCAATGGAAGCTCTGTGAGCAACATTATTAAAGCAGCAGCTTTCATAATTTAAGAACAATGCTCAAAGTGAACATCGCCGAAATGTGCACCAGTTAGATAGCTATTCCATTATGTGACAGTGTCCTAAAATAAAATAAAAATGGGAGACAAAAGCCCCATAGGTGTTCTGCCCAGTGATAAAAGTGTTCATAAAGTCAGCGAGGGGAAACAAAATCCCAGTTAAAAATGGGAAGAAGGAGGGGATGAAATTTGCACAGGCTTACAGCTGCACCACAGGGTAAGGAGCTTTATAGCAGTCAGTGTTAGAGAGGGGAATACAGACCTCTCAGCATACCTCACCCCATGCCTACGTAGTTACCACCAGTAAGAGACCTACTGCCACCATCTAAACTAAGGCTGCTGGTCGTTTCTTAGAAGAATCTTTCAGCAGAAAAGACTGTTGAATAATTGGGGGAGAAAAAACCACTAGGATGCCAAAAATATGATTATACATATAATTTGCAGCATTGTTCCTCTGCCTGTCATACAGAGTATCTTGGATAAGGTTCTTCACTGACCTCATAGAAAACACCAGCATTATTTAGGAAGCCTGTTGTGTGTCACAGGGCCTCAGCA
>NW_009647680.1:1115364-1237849 GCF_000708025.1 Charadrius vociferus
AGCAGGAAAATGGCTGAGCAGAATGAGACCCTGGGCCATCACATAGCAAGAGGTGAGACCTTATCAGCAAATCTGAGCAGTGCAACTCAAATCAAGAGCAGAACAAAATGAGTGAAACACCAGAGTGAATTCCTAATCATGTTTTTAACCAGCAAGTACAGCACTAATTATATCAGGGGGTTATTATTTTTAACAAAGAACCACACTCTGAAAAAATATTTTCCTTATCTGCCCACTTGCAAGGTATGAAATTACTTCCTAGCTATAAGACTTATTGCATAGTAACATGTTATCCTAACTACTTACCTCTTCACTGACTCAAATGTTATTTGAAAAAGTTCAAATGATTGCCTGTTGTAAAAACAGTT
The DNA here is from genome assembly GCF_000708025.1 of Charadrius vociferus. NCBI lineage: Eukaryota > Metazoa > Chordata > Aves > Charadriiformes > Charadriidae > Charadrius > Charadrius vociferus. The sequence continues at coordinate 1,115,733 of NW_009647680.1, forward strand.
TCAAAATGTAACCAGCAAACAGAAGAAAAATATATTTGGGATCCTTCATGTTCCTGTGTAATGTATAAATGCAGCTGAAACAAGGCTTGAAGCAATCTTTATTTTGGTATTTTTTCCCTTGAAAAAATCAATTCAGGTATTGGCCACTGTTTTTGGTTGTGTTGGTTTTGGTTTGGGCTTGGGATTCTTTTTCTGTCATTTGCTACTTACATTACTTTTTTTTAGTCTATGTTTTATTTCTTACATGTTTCAAAGATTAAGTATAGGATAATTTTCTTAGCCACAGTTAAAAAGATAGGATTGGTGAACATTTGACAAAGAAAGCTTTTCTACCAACTGTTCCAGTCAAACAGATGTTAATCACCTACATACTTTTTATGTCTAGTTTTCAATCATTCCAACAGCCCTAAAAAAAGGTAAGTGTGAATTTCAAATACATTTCTAATGCAGAAAATCAAAACAGGAAGAATTTGAAGTATAATTTTCAACCATCTTCATTCATCATAAAGAAAATGGACTACAAAGCTTTTAGTCTTTTCTGCCTGTTTTTTTTTGTCAACACGAACAAATACTGGTTTTCTCCAGTTCTGAAGTCTGCTAGGAACTGCAGTGCAACTGCAGATCCTACCAGGAGACATGAAAAAAATACAAGTCTAAGAAAACCCTAAGACATCTTGATGATTTATCTATCCCAGTGTTCCCCAAAATAGTCCAGCAGCTGAAACATTTCTTCTTTGGGAGTTTCAGACTCTCCCATCCTTTTGACACCCTCCATCCCCAACCCTGCAGTCTTAGGGCTGGTTAAGTAAGCACTATAGTGTTTTTCATTCCTCTGGTAATGTGCCCTCTTCCAAGAGTCTCCCCAAAGCTACTGAGTGTAGTATAGAGCACCTCCAAAACAGATGCAATTTCACTGTGGGGTCAAAGTAACCAACCAATACCCCAAAAAATTTAAAGAAAAATAAAAATCCACAGCTCTTATGTGTTTAAAAGTGTTGACTGATGAATGCACACCGTGGTATATATTACTTGTACCTGCTGCATGAGTCAGTCAGAGATAGCTACATTTACTGTCTGTCATAAAACATTTAGAAAATTGCAAAGCTGGATCATAACGTTTTCCCCCTCCAGAAAAGTATTGCACACTGTTCTGCTTTGCCTGGAAACTCTGATTATCTGATGATTTATTTGAAAAGTTGAAATAGTCTTATGCCAGGTCAAATTTTTAAAAATTATTAAACTATTAATTTTAAATGTTTTCAAAGTTCCAGAGATAACTCAGAGTTACCAAACAGATGTTTTCAACATGGAAATAGCTACATGGAAGGAAAAAGCACCACATAAAATATGCATCTTTATTTGTATCTTACAATCTTCTCCGATGCCTAATCCATTACAGTCTCATTTGTCTTCTACCTTCATCCCCGATATAAGTCTAAAATGAGTACTATGAAATACTGAAATCTTAGTTGCAGTCGCTGAAAATGGCTGACCTAAGATGAAAATAGCTTTTCCCTTTCACTGCTGTGGAGAACTAAGCTAACATCACATCTTTTCAAAAAGAATAGGCATTGGCAGCAATTTGCACGCTTACACATACTTATGCGTATGTGTACACACATTTGCTGATACACATTTCAGAAAGCTCTGTGTTCTTTGAAAACTATTAGAATTTGGGTGAGGGGAAAAAGGCTGAGGCTCCAGAACAGTGATAGACACATGATTAACATAGATGAATATTTTTCTTGATTTGTTCAACCCTTTTTTCAACCAGAAGCACACTAGAGAATGAATGAGAGTTTTTTCTATGAAGACCTTGATCTCTCAGTTAGGAGAGAGGAATATAAATAGCTCTAAGAACAACTCCAAAGGGTCATTCAGAAGCTCTCAAGAAACCTCACAAGCCCTAGCTTGTCCTTTCTGATATTCTTAAGGCAAAACATCATCAGGGCAGTCTTCATACACTAGAAAGTGGAGAAAACGGGGAACAGAAATGCAAGCTGAATACATACTAGTAATGTAGATTACCACCAGACTTTGAGGATTATTCCAGCTTCTCATGTTTAAAATGTGATTAATTGTGTGCCAATTAAATAACTATTTGCCTCTTTGCATTTTCAATTTTCTGTCCACAGAGACTCTACACAAAGATACCTGTTTGGTAGTAAGAATAACGCTGCTTCCAGTTACTTCTTAGACGTGTTCAAAAAAGCAAGCCACCACTTAAGTCTTGATGAACCCACAGTGAGATTGTCAGGGAGACTGCAGAATGTTGTCCACTAGATGCTTAAGCCAAGACAGACAAACCTCTGCTGGGAACTCATTAGATACAGTGGATCAGCCTTGAAGGAAGGGGATGGACTTCCAGCCCCTAAACCGAAACTCTGCTCATGATGTAAGATCATCAGCAGAAGGCAGATATTTGTCAAAAGTACAGCTCAAGGCTACAGTAAACCCACATAGCAGGAAACGTTTTCAGAAAAAGGTGGCATTTTGCTGCCTGCTTATCTGGTCTCTAAAATCCCAGCAGTGCACTGCTTCCATAAACATCGCTTTGTCAAGTACAGCACGATCTGTAAGACGGCACAGCTACCTATGAAAGATAAGTCCCTTATTTCACTTGTTCAGCACAGAGTGTGTGTGTAAGACATTCATTGTGTGTTTTAGTAGGTCACTTTTCTTAGCAGCCCTGCTTTAACTCCAGTAAATTGATAGTTAACTCAAGGCTACAGACACATGAACAAGGCAGGAACATGGAACAAATCTCCCATGGCATCTCCCGTGGCACCTCAGCAGCAACAAACAGTCTGTGCCTTGAAAGACAGACAGTTAAAAGCATGATTTACTCCCAGGTGACAAATGGGAATGCGCCCAACTCACTTGCAGTGCTGATACCACAGGATGGCTTACCACAGAGACTCAGTAACCCATCCGTGTAAACTAAATCCTACTCTAAACATACCGTCTTCATCCGCGGTTTTCTGGCAGATCCCGAGGGGTAAAAGTGTTAACAGATATATGGGTGGACATATATAGCTTTAGATGGATTCATCTGGAGTTTATTTTTTCCAATGGTATGGACATTGCCACCTTCAGAGACTGAACCTTCCCAGGAACCACAAATAGCCATTGAGTACTGACAAAAGAAAGTTCTGCACTATCAGAACTTGCCCGCACTGGAAAGCTTGATTGCTTCAGCTATTTCAGTGCAGAAATGAGAAGCACTATCTTTCACCCTCAATACAGAGACAGATTTAACAATACATACATAGCAATATAGCAAATAACATCTCTACTACACCTTATCTCACTTTGCAAGAAGAAAGGTATGTTTTTAGCTATCACATATTTATTTTTGTAACCACATGGGATTTATACTTATTTTCATAAGTTAAATATGCAAACAAAATAAATTAGTTTTGATAAGGATTATTAATAGAGCTTTGTAGCTCTACTACCACTACTAGGAATGAACATACATTGGTACATTCAGTGATTTACTGAGGGGAACAGGACACTTAGGAGTATCACGGCCTCAGCATCACCTTGTGTGCTGCACAGAGCCACACGTTCGGTAAGGCCTCCTCCCTTGCTTTCCCTAACCTCTGATGAGTTACTGAAGACCTTGCTATAAGTTAGATATCAAACTATGTATGTTAGAATTACACCAATAAACCTGCCGTCCACAGACCACCTGTGACTGCTCTGCATGTATATGGAGAAAGAGGAAGAGGGTAACACAGATATTTTTCTGTATGATTTTCATCCCCAGCTCACTCTACATGTTTTTCTGTACTGTGACAAATGACATTTGAAATAAGCCAGTTCCCCTTGGCAAAAGACCCTGACTAATTGTGACCCTTCACCCCTGCTTCACCTCTCTTTAGAGGTCCAACACTTGGGGAGACTGCTGAGATTCCAATGCTTCAGGCATCAATAAAAAGCTCTTTCCCAGGTAAAGTGAGGTCAAAGATAAGGTGAGGTACACATCAGGCTACTGAAGTTAGGGCAGCTCCCGTCACTAGTCCAATGCCAGAATGTAATAAAGACAGGAACCCTTAGGTTGTCCATTTGGTTTTGCCCAAGTGGCCAGGGACAGCCTTACAGCTCAATTGACGGGAAAAGGCCCAAGTCAACACAAGTCTAAAGTAAAGCTTGAACTCAACTCTGCCACTGCACCCCCAAAACACACAAAACAGTATTGACCTTTAATCCTAACAAACCAGAATATATTTTCTTCCTCCATGCTATGGTCTTCTGATAGATGATTTTACCATCATGGTGCTAAAACAATCCGGTACTCCTGTGATACAGTACTCGAGCCATTAGTGCTTGCATGCTCCCTGATATCATCACACTAATACATCTTCCTCCTGTTGGTTTTTTTTCCTTTGAGATGCAGGCAGGCTGAAGGGGTCTTTCTCCACCTCCTGCAGGAAAGAATTCTCCCTTGCTGCAGAATTTGTTATGAAATCCTCTCACTAATTTCCTGTCCCGAAATCTCCATACATTTTCTTTTTTTTTCTACAGCATTTTTCTATCCTTTGTAGAATCCTGTAATTCTATGTCCCTTGGAGATCCTTTTACAAACTTGTCTTGGTCCAGGTGAGTAGAAAATCCCATGCACAAATTATTCTTCTAGAATGTGGGGAGGATGGAGGTTTAGTTGCCATTTATATCCTCTGATACAAGGAACGATATCCCTAGAAACAGCCAGAAATTTGAGAATCCTCTCCAGAGACTGTATTTTCCCTTTTTCTTGGGGCAATCATTTAAGGCTGTACTTGACCTGTGGGTTCTGTAGGTCCAGTACATGTCCCATTACTATTTAAAACAGAGAACTGTTAGCAAGAAACTGTGGGCAGGATTTCTGTCCCCTCTATCCCCTTAGCACATAAAACGGTAAATGAAAAATGTCCCTCATAAAAATATCAACATTTCCAAAGTTTCCAAAATTCAGCTGTCCTAATTCTGGTATAAATTAGAGCAGTGCAACCGCAGCTATAAGAACATATCATGGTCCCTAAGGAAAACACCTTTGACAGAGTGTTGGGATAAATTATTTCCTATCACCCTCATTTTTGTCACTGTCTGCAAAGGAGAAAATTAAAAAGAATAATCTGTCTCCAAACATTATTCCCAGGTTCAATGTGCACAACCTAAGTCAAGATTTGGAAGAAATGTTCTCCTTCTTAATGAAGTTGCATACTTAATACTGCTTTCCATTCTGGGAGTTAGAGGTTGCTGGATTTTTTCCTCCTCTCTTTACTATCTGTGTGATTAATTGAGAAACCTCTTCCCTGGATGGCATCAATTCACCATAATCTCTGCTGCCTATTAGACAATTTCATTCCAGCACCTCATTTTTTATATTTAAGGCATGAATGTAATCAGTACAGCCCAGATGCTGGATACTTGTGAGAAACAACTGTCAAAGGTACTGGCCATTTTTCTTCACATTTGATGAGTTACCAATGGTGGCGGTTCATAAAGACTTCTATCTTGTTCTATTCCTAAGTACCTGTCAAATGCACAGTGTACCTAAGGACAGAGCAGAGAGGCTTTGTAGTCGTTAGGGTTTTGTTGTATCTTTTTTTCTAACACACTGATCTTATCAGATCTTTGCTAGTTTTGCCATACTTGACTAAACCTTTGTCAGCCTGGCTTCTATGAAGTATCTCCTGGGAATGGTTCTGGTTTTTATTCTTCCCAGGACTGAGCTAATTAAGCAATCTATCAACTGTGAGGCTCACTCAGTTGTGATGCTTTCCTGTTGTCTTGACCTTGATGGTTTGGATGCTCTAAGCTATGACAGATATGCCAACCATAACCATTCCCTCAAGGTTGTGGGCAATTTTGTACCCCCAAGACAAGAACAACAGAAACATTTATACTCTTCAAATTACCCAGTCTTCTGCCATCTGTCATGGTTTAACCCCAGATGGCAGCTAGGCCCACACAGCCACTCACACAGTTCTGCTCATTCCCCCGAGAAGGGCAGGGAGAAGAGGGAGAAAAAGAGAGGAAAGGAAAGGGGAAAAAAAACCTCATGGGTTGAGGTAAAGACAACAGAAAAGGAAAATGATAATTACAATAACGATGACACAAGTCACTCTCACCACCTGGTGAATTGGTACCTTCCAGGGCAGTGATTGTGCATTTCTGCCCCCTGGCCCCCATTTATATACTGGCCATGACGTCCACGGTGTGGAATATTCCATTGGCCATTCCATTGTTCTGACTATGCTCCTTCTCAGTGTCTACGGGAAGCTGAAAAGGGTTCTTGAAAAGTATAAACATTGCCTAGAAACAACTAAAACAATATGCACTACTGAAATTCCTTTCACAGAGATCGTTAGAAAGAAAATTAACTCTTCTCCAGCTGAAACGAGGACACCATCTATCTGCAGTTTCTCCACAAAACCCTGGCTTATACTGTTATTTGACCTGCTGTGTGAAGCACAAATGCAGTAAAAGAAGAAATGTCTATCTCATAGTCAGTTTCTCTAGCTCCTTCTGTTGATTTTACCCAGCTCCCAAAGATTATCATAGAATCATAGAATGGTTTAGGTTGGAAAGGACCTTGAAGATCATCGATATCCAACCCCCCTGCCATGGGCAGGGACACCTCCCACTAGACCAGGTTGCCCAAGGCCACGTCCAGCCTGGCCTTGAACACCTCCAGGGACAGGACCTCAACAACCTCTCTGGACAACCTGTTCCAGTGCCTTACCACCCTTAAAGTGAAAAACTTCTTCCTAATATTTAATCTAAACCTGCCCTCTTCCAGTTTAAGGCCATTCCCCCTCGTCCTGTCACTACATGCCCTAGTAACAAGTCCTTCCCCAGCTCTCCTGTAGGCCCCCTTTAGGTACTGGAAGGCCGCAATAAGATCTCCCCGGACCCTTCTCTCCTCCAGGCTGAACAGCCCCAACTCTCTCAGCCTCTCCTCATAGCAGAGGTGCTCCAGCCCGCAGATCATCCTCATGGCTCTCCTCTGGACACGATCCAGCAGGTCCATGTCTTTCCTATGTTGAGGACTCCAGAGCTGGACGCAGTACTCCAGGTGGGGTATCACGAGAGTGGAGTAGAGGTGCAGAATCACCTCCCTTGACCTGCTGGCCACAAGAATCGCCGTACTGAGAATTCAGACTTTCAGAAGAAATGCAGGATCTCTAACTGCTTGGTGATGGCTGCTTGTGGTGGGGCCCTCTCACTCCTATGGCTTTCTGTCATAACAAAGCCCTTTTAACACCTCAGTGTGTGCTGATCATGAAAGACAGTGAAATACGTTTCAGCATAGAAGCAGGCTTCAGAAGGCGCCCGGGGCTGAAAGTGGAGGAGCCAGGAGCACTTCTGCAGCAGTGCATCTCCTGCAGCAATAGCCACCTCAATCCAGCTGGTAACCCAGGTTTTCATGGGAAGAGACTTCCTTTCTTTTCACAATGGAAGAATAGAGATTGCTTATACAGCATGAAGACTGGTGTCACTTTAGCATTAAAAGCTTGTGGGAGATTGGTGTGTAAATGTTTTTCCCTGTCCTGATGATAGTGAATGGGCAGGCTGTAAGATCTAAGGAAGTTCTGCGCAAGGAAAATCATCCCAGGAGGTTCTGAAATTGAAATGACCACATTGACTGTCAACCCTGGGGGATATGCTGAATGATGAGAAATAGCTATTAAAAATGCTGCAGACCAATAGATCCTATGGAAGTTAGTATCAAATGCAAGTGCTCTGTCATGGGGGTAACCGTGAGGAATCACAGCCCAAGGGCACGGTTCTCAAGTTTGGATTTTGTACAAGACCAACAGCACTAGTTCACTTTGAACCAGAATATTTTCTCCTACAAAATGGGACACGACTCTACCAGCAAAAGTAGTTAGGTTCATCTCTGCTTCTCTCCATGTCAGTACAATCTCACCAACAGCACTAGGAGGACATGTGTTTTAGCTGGTGGAAACTAGACATATAAAAATGTACCAAAATAAGAAAGTGGGCGAAAGGTGTTTTAAACATGCTCAACAAGCTATCAAGACATTCCATCATACCTTCTCTCTGAATTTAAACCTCTCCCTTATTTAAACTCATCAGTTTGAATATCCTGTTTATTGAGTTTCCTCAAGACAGTCTGGTTTTCCCCATGCCCTCGCAGTTCTGGGAAACTCACAATCGCTTTGTGAATTACTGCCGCCATATAAGATATATTGTATACTTTATGATTTGTTTAGTACACTCTGAGCATACTTAACATGGGTAATAAAAATGCACTGTCTTTTTTGTGTAACCTATCAAATAATTCGCAAATAAATAAATAATATAAAAGCAAATACAATTTTTCAAACTGTCATTAAATGCTCTATATTTTAAACAAATGCTGGGAAAAAATATTAAAAGCTTAGCTCTAGAAATTGAAGAGACACCATGAAAATGAAAATCTCATTTCTCGCTGAAAATCTAGTGCCTGTTATAGTTACAAGCAACTCCTAAAATTACTATAGGTGAAAGAAGAATGTCTTCTATTTCCTGCAGTTTGTTACATTGTGCATTTGACAGCACTTTGTGTGTAGTTGTTTATTAAATCAATTTCTACTCTGCTGAGAAGACTCTTATCAATACCTAGAAGAGAAGAAAACAAAACAAAAAAATGTATATGTTTTTTAAAAGGAAGTTTGTAAATCATTTCTAAGACATACTAGCTACTGTTAATCCACAGAAATCAATGGATCTATATTGATTATTCCCCCAGAGTCTTGCCTACCTGTTAATAAACAGTGTTTATTAAAATCTTTTTACATCAAAGTTATATTCTCAATACACTAACATCCCTTTAATGTTTCCTTGCTGTTTCGCAAGCTGAAAGGTACATGTGAAATACAGTCAGGAGAAGATGCAAAAAGGATGTACTGGCACAACTACTGTATTTCGCCTCTGGTCTGTTAAAGGCCTATCTCTGGAGAATCCCTGCCCACCTGTGGCACCACTATGGGCAATCAGACTCCCTGGAGCAGCATGGACAGTGCAGGATGGAGGCAGCTGGCTCTGCAGGAGCACTGCCATCTTGAAAACTTTGGGGTATCACTCATGGTCTCCAGCTGACATTCGAGGTGGGGTGTCCCATAAGGCCTGTGTCTTTTTTACCAGCCCCATAGGGATGTCTTAGACACTGCAGAAACATACTGCAGTCCTTAAACTGAGATGCCTCCATCTAGATCCAGGTCTCAACAGTCACCCCATGCTCAAAGCAGGAAACCCTGTAAAGGAGCTCATGGCAGCCACTGGTTGGTAACACAGCAACCACACTAGGACACCACACTCCTCCCATTTTCCACAGACAGGAAAATGAATCTATGTTTCCTCCCATACTTTGTCTCCTTCTTCCTTTTAAACTGTCTTACAGCTTTTGTCAAAGTTTTGCACCTTCCACATGTTTTCATGTGTCAAAGCTTCCCACAGCTAGGTTGTGATTTGAAACATGTTTTATCATCCTTAAGGGCTCACCTTAAATGGGGCTCCCTGAAAAGTCCAGCTGTGTCCCTGATATAGCAGAAGACAGTCACTGCTCCACTTCTGATTTAAAAACCCCCACACCGCTCAATAGCGAGCAAATAAACCTTATCAAAGAGGACACTATTTCAATGTGACACTGTATCTGCAGGAACATATTTCCCAGACTGCTATTGAAATTCTATAATTTGAATAGGAGAGGTACAAATGAGTTGGAAGGAAAAACAAATCTTTTCAATTGTGCTTCACTTTTCACTTCAAAATTATAATGATTGACTGTGATCCATAGCAGACGGATCATTACCCCAAACTGTAATAAATCCTCGGCTCTCAAGTCAAAGTACTTACGGAGTAGAAGCTCAAGTAAAACCTTCTATTTCCAATTATTCAGGGTATACATGGATTGCAGCATAATACAATTAACACATATTTTTATGCAAAGGTGTGACTACAGCCTAAGGCCACTAGGTACAAAAGTCCAGTGTAATTTGTTTCCTGCCTTCCAAGTGAGTGCAAAGACTTGGACTTTTTGGCTGAGCATTAACTGATAGGTCTGAAGTCAAGTCTGCTCAGCAAAGCTGACTTCACTTCCAAAGTCCCTCAGTCCAATTCCATAGTCATGTAAGACTGATCTAGCTGAGCCTTCGTTTTATGCGCCTTACAATTCCTACTAGAATACAAAATTTCCTGAATGAGATTTCAATAGTATCAGTTTGCAGTTTATTTGACAGGTTTTTTACCAGATAGAACACACCACCTCTGGGACTCTGGTCCAAGAGCATTGCCTACACAGGTTAAGTCTGTACACAAGTTCTGCCCAGCACATCACCCAAAATTACTTGTGTGTAAATGGACTCTCATGGTGAGAGGCAATCACTTTCTTTGGCAGGAGGTATTTATATCTTTTGCATTAATGACTGTTACAACACAGTCGATGAACCAGTAAAGGTATGGGAGATCATGGGTACAACATACTGAAAATTCATGAAAGGAAGATTGAGTGGTCCCTGGTACTTAGAAGGAAGAAGGGACCACAGCCATGAACATCAAACATCTCCTGATGTACTCACCAGAACTCTGATCACTTGTTGTTAACACACACCATCCCCATCCTGCTTGAGGAAGGCACAAGCTATTAATCTTGGGAGATGGGGACGCTGGAAGGGTAAGCTTGACACCAGAGAAAAGGGACTGATATTAGTAAGAAGGTTTTCTAAAAGATTTTGAGTGTACGAGGCTTTTCCTGTATTATCATGGACCATAAGCACCCGTATCACTGTGGTTTGACTAAGAATGCATTGCTGAATTTTGAGTATTTAGTAATGATATTTGTTAGAATGGCAGTAAACTTTTTTCTCCATATGTACAGAGTATGTTCCCTATAGACCTGAAGGCAGATTCCCAACGTAACAGCAGGAACAGAAATAAAGTTGAGAAGGACCACCGAAACACCATATATTGACAGGGCTGCTGTCTGGACCCAAACCCAGTTGCTGAGTCTGCCTGGCTGGATGTCTCCAGTAGCCAAAGCTCAACAACACTAACTGTGCTGCGGAACTGCCTGCAGGCATAGCGACTTGTGGAGGAAGAGGCATGCATAGAGTCACCCAGTCAGGGATTATGCACAAAATCCACGAGGTCTCAGGAAGGCAGGGGCTGCCCAGGTTTCTCCAGCAGTGGGCCAGAAAGGAAGGGCAGGGCAGAGGCAGGGTAGTCCCTGGCAGTGTTTTGGTCACAGTTTTTCTTTGCAGCACCCGGTACAGGTGACTGAGACTGGAAAAGCCCTGAGAAAGGCTTTCTGGAACATAAGCCTTTCCATCATCCCTTTGCAAAGCCACTCTATTCCCTGGAGAGGGCTGTAACGAGAACGCTTTGGCTGGTACTCTGCAAGAATTAATTCTTCCACCTCCTTTTTCATCAGTATTTCTTTGAATAAAGTTTCAGTTACCAGTGTATAAATCAAACACACAGGGAATATTAGTCCCATCCTTATAAAGAACAATTTACTGTGATCTGTTTCTCTGAAACTTCAGTGCATGATGGTTTGCTGCCTGTTCCTGGGCAAATGATACATTAAATCACCCAACCGAGCTGCGATTTCTCAGCACTGTCTTTATATTTTACCTGTGCAGGAGCAGGGATTTTTCACTTGCAATATCGTTCTCAGCCCTGCAAAGAGAGTCTGCAGCATGAGCACCCGAGTCTGCATCCGCAGGGAGCTCTGCCAGACTCATCTCTGCACTGGCTCTCCCGTGGTGAGGACAAAGGACTCTCCTGTGTAAGGGCCCACTGGCCCACCACGTGGGCAGAGACATCTTGAAGACTTGCCTGTTCTGGGGTACTTATCTTCACAGGCTTATCTTGCGGCCCTCTGTCTCTCCCTTTGCAACACAAAGACATCGTTCTTTCCATTCTGTTCTCAGTCGCTCCTGTGGCAACTCTGAAAACATTTTGAAATTAGAAAAAAACAGCCTCAAGGACCCTTACAGCATGCTCAGTGCCCACAGCTCTGTGTTCCTCCAGGGGCTTCACAAAATAAACAGATCTGTGTGGGCCTGAGTCCGGGAAACACTTGTTTGCTTTAAGCTTGTACAGTTAATGCAATGAAGAATGTGAAGGAATACAGTATTTGGGTTTGGTGAGAGAAAGAAAGGGAGAGCCATTACTGTTTTATTCATTAATAAAAAGATGAATAATGTTAAAATACAGCTGACCTCAATTATTTAAGGATCTATAGCAGGGGATGTTGCACTTTTTTTTTTTCCTACAACATAAACATAAACAGCATAAACAGCACTGTGAGAAAGATGTCCATCTATAAATATGTGTTTGACTGAGCTATTGACTTAAAACAACATATATGTTACACTGTGCCAAATTACCCACAGTTTTCAGCAACCAAACTCTATTATCCCACAGGACAAAATAATGCTTCCATCCTCTCTTTTTATTTTAAACCTATATTCCTTCTGGAAAATGTATTCTGTATTTCACTGTAGTCTGACCTCTACTTACCTCTGCATCATATGATTCTGTAATGAAATACCAAATATTTATTTTCCCTTTTAACATAGAACTTACTCTAGAGCATGTTTTAGCTTTCTTGTATAAAGTTATTTTAAGGCCTCATGAAAAGTCTATGCATGCAAAAGCTACATGATTAAGCCTTTGCACTGTAGATGCTATAAACCTTTTAAATGCCTACTAAAGTCTATGGACAAAATATAACGGCAGAGGAAGGGACTGTATAAGAAATTATATCTGGAGTTACTCTAAGTGTCCATCTCATGGTTTCTGTTTGGTTCATCATACACCACCACACTAGAAATTACTGGAAACAAACCTTTTCAACACGGCTACTCTCTAGATACTGTCTCATGGTTTAAATTATACTAACAAACACCTTGAGAGATGTGTCCTCTCTTTCCCTTATTTCCAGCACAATACCACATTGGACAGTGGGAATGAGAAAAATAGCAGAAGAAAAGCATTTGGAAGAATAAACAAGGACAAGACACCCAGGTAGAGGCACTATAGTGTCCTCAAATTTCCATCACTAAAACCTCTTATCTGGCAGCAAAGAAATAAAACATTTGACAGTAGGTGGGAGATGAAGCAGACAGGACCAAAACCGGTGGTGACAATGGAGAGAGGGAATTCCATGGTGTATTTCTAAAATGTTTGCTAAAGAGAAGCAGTAACAGCCAACACCAGTCAGAAGACAACAAGCAAGCAAGCCAACAGAAAGGAAAACAGGACATGGTAACTAGTGTCATCCCACTTGCCCCTGAATTTCTTCAGAGCTACAGTTGGAAAGCAGGATGGTCCCTCACTAGCTGTTATCAGACTACAAACGAATGACAAGAAATTAATAAGGTAGAAATCAGAACCTAGAAAGACCTGCCCATCATCTTTTCTGCAGAAAAAGGATCATGTCTGATCCTCTTAGTTGATACTAACAGCATCAGTTAGTATCTGAGTTTCACTGTTTCTTTACCAACATACCCCTTTAACAGCCAATGTAGCTGAAAACTGTAACATTTTCAGTCAACTAAATCAGTGTCACAAATAATTCTGCTTAGTGATCTTCCACTGCCAACAGATATCTCATTTCTGTAACGTGCCAGTGCTCCAAAACATAACAGTATAGTAAAGAGCAGCATCTAAAAGAGCAAACTACATCCTGCTTGTGCCACTGGAACGTAAGATTCAACACTGACCTTTTGGGAAACCTTAAGCAAAATAGCTGTTGATGTTAAATTAACAGCTACCTTCTATTGACTCTATTGCACCCTTTCTGGACATACGTGCAACCCTTCTTGACAGCCTCAGCTCCAGAACTGTTTTTTTAGGTTTATTCATTACATGCTGGACTTAACATACAATTATTTTTTGACATGAGATCCTTCTCAGGAGCGCTGGATCCAGATTCATTATCATGGTTAAGTAACAAAACACAGATTCAAACTTAGCATGAGGAGTCCATTCTCAGAGATAATCCATGCCAATCATGATCAGCTATCACAGAGGATCCTATTCAACTCACAGGTGAGAAAAGGCCTACGTTTCATCATACCAAACCGAGAAAAACATAACACCTTTTCAGCAGAAGGCAGTGTCATAAGTAACGATAAACAAGATGCTGATCACTGATCCTACCACCTGTCCTGCTGGTTTTGACCTTTTACACTGCCAAAAAGTGTTCCTAGAATGATCCATGACAGCAAGCTGCCAGTCTTCACAGACTCCAACATGTCAACCTATGCTACAGCTCTGGGTAAGTACAAGTGACAAAACACTGCAAATGGATCAGCCGTTGTTTGGCTTGGCAAGCGTTACTGAGGAACTATGAAGATATTTCGATAACAAATACCAAACTGAATTCAGTGAGACTTGGAGGTATGAAAAATTACACAGAATTAGACCTCAGTGCTTTGCCCTGTTCAGGTTTATATATCTCATTAGGCTTACTTTTAGCTCTCAACCTGCCTATCTACTCTTCATTTTAGTTCCCTCCAACAATTGCTGTCAGTCCTTCAGATTTATACTTGCCCAACTTGCAGCCAGGTAAAGTCTCCACTTGCTAGCTGAAATACCTGGCTCCTTTAACGTTTTGTTAAAAATCTTTTCAGTTCTCTAATCATTTTTGGTTTTCATCTATGAGCAAGCCCTAATTCATCAGGATCTATCTGGCAGTTATGTGTTCCAGACTGAACACAATGTGCTGGCTGAGGTTATACCACAGTGATAGAAAGAAGAAATATAACTACACTGCTCTGAAACATGCCACCTCTGAACATGAAATTCTGAATCACTGCGGCCTTTTTTCCTGTCTTATTATATTGCGAAATTACCTGCAGGCCCTTTCCAGAATGATCACTTTCTTCTGCTTCATCTTGCCACTAAGCAAACTGTTTCAGACCATTCTTCCTCCAATTTCGTCTTGCATGTTTTCAAATTGTAACTAGTAACCTGAGTTTTTAGGTCCTGCAGATGTGTAAAGATTCTCAGAAGATGTATACTGTCATAAACCTATTGGCTTAAGTGGTGTTATGACAATTCAAACTGGCTGAGAATCTATTCTAAAATACAGCAGTGCATGCTCTTGATGTCAATCAAGATAAAAATTGCCATGGGGATAAATCACTTTTCTTGTGCTTTGCTGAAAAGAGAACTTCACTCCAGCAGCAGAAGTTCCCAGTAACAAAGAATTTTTAGTGAGATTTCTCCTTAGTCATCATTTCTTGCTGAGATAAGAACAAAAAGAATTGTGTGTGTATGTGTATGTATTTATATATACATCTGCCTCTCTATATATTTTGTAACAGTCATGCCATTCTCCAAGAAATGAAATTCACAGATCTGAGAGTCATGTCAGAATTCCACCCTGCACTTTACAAGCACTCATTGCTTATCAGTACACGTCCATGTACAAACCACTAGGTATCGGTGATTACGTCTAATCTTTGATATTAATATAATCATATTCCCAGATAAACAAAACACGTAAAAAACTAATTATGTTATTTTTTAACCTATACCCAGCTCATATGTTCTCCCAAGTGTATGCAATGCTCCTACTGTGTACTATTTTTATCAATTTGCTTTTCTGCCTATAGGAGCAAATATTACACAAAACAAAAGTAAATAAGCACAGAGTCTTAATCCCCTCACCTTTTCAGATTTGAAATTCCCAACCCAATAATCCTTTGAAAGCTCTCCGATTTTCAGTTAAATTGTTCTGAATTATCATTGCCCTGTTCTGGGCCTGTGCCACGGCTTCCTTCAGCAATATTTCTGATAAAGGTTAATGCTGAAAGCAAGCCTGCAAACACCTCTGATACTTCTGGAACCACAGAGACTGCTTCTCCTGCTTGTCCTGATCAGAACAGAGTTTATGGAACAGAGCTAGATAAGATTGCATATATCTTTCCACCAGTCAGCCTTCCGCAGGTCCAGTTTTTCCCATGCTTGAGGCTTTGTCAATGAAGAAGATATCCCTTCTTCCATGACACTTGCAATAATAACATATAATAACAACAGCACTTTTTCATTTAGGGAAACATAGTGAAGAAAGAGATGCCCAAGATGATAAATACTACCAGTAGAACAGCTGTAACCCCTGGTTTGGTTTTGTTTTTTTTTTTTTTTTGTTTTTTTTTAAAAATGATTGGTTTCTCAAATACCCCATGCTGGTATTGAAATATTCTTAATTGTTTATATGTAGGTGTGGGTTACAGAAGCCATCAACAGAGAGACTTCAACTTTTGCTGAAATGGCAGTATGACTTAAGAACAAGCACACTAGACTCCTAGGCAGCCATTCTGTATTTTCTTCCGCACCTGCCTTGAGCCAGAACAAAAATCATTTTTCTGTATCCCAGTTTCCCTTCTATAAAAACAGGGGCAATTGTCCACAAACTATTCACAAGAAGTGCAGTTTTAGCACTGTAGTTCCCAGTGCCCTGCTTTACATTGATTTCGCAGTACTGTGGGATTTTAAGATGCTGTAAATGTAGCCTTAAAGTACTGTCAAACCACCTTAATAACAGTAATACACCAGCCAAGATTCTCTTCCTATAGGGTATTAAGTGTCCCCAGGGGAAGGGCAAGAGGGAAAGGAGTGGAGCTGTTCAGACATTGAAGTCTAATTGCTATATAGGTACAGTTTCTTTAAAGCTGGCACATCAAAAGCAGCCCTCTTCTTCCTTACTTTGTTTAATGTCAGTAGTAAAACTGCACACTTTCCCCCTAAGTGGAATAGCTTTAGTCCGCACAAAAGTAAAAGTCAATTAATCACAATTAATTAGCATTCTGTACAGTCCATAGCACAGAATTCATGCTTCTTGCAATATTCCATACGTGAGCTTAAGAAAAAATATAGGAAATAGGATTAGCACCTGGGGAATGTGATTGAGTAATTTTAAGAAACTCTTGGCTTTATTCAGTGATAACTCATGTAGGAACATATCTAGCTAACTTTCATTGTTATGATTCACTTTACTGACTCTTAGAAGTACCTTAATCCTATAGACAGACCAGGTGAGTTTGGTGAGATGTTAATCAGTCTGTATAAAAGTGCTACAATCCAAGTGCCACTCTGATATCACTGGGGTACACTTCAGTGTATGTTATTTTGCTCATTTCAGAAGCCTTATCCATTATGAAATCAATTTCATTTCCCCAGTGTCGTGCATATTGCATTTTGGAAAAAATAATGTGCAAATAGAGTTAAAAGAATATTAGTTCAAGAAGCTAAATTCTGAACAATTTTTAACTTAAAAGAACAATCCATAAACTCAAATTTCCAAAGCAGTCAGAGTAAAGATTAATGAAATATTAAAAGTACTCAAAACATCTTGCATTTTGAAGCTATGACCATTTGATTCTAAGACAAACATCCCACAATCAATACAACCTTCATGAATATATTAAACAGCTGTTCCAGTCCAATTTAATAAGCTCCCAAAACATTTTACTCAAGATACTGAAGTCATTTCAGCAATAACTCCACAAGCATTTATCACATTTAGTAAATCTCCATCTGAAGTTTAGAGGGTAGGTTTACAATATCCAGATAATTCATGTTTTATAAATGCAAACTACTAGAAATATAACATAACCTTCATTCTTATCTTAAAAGCCAGCTTATACATCGCAGGCTGCATACTGCCCTCTGCTTATTCAAGAGCATCTTACCTCTCTTCTGGACCACGGGGCTGGTGAAGACACTGTGGGGCAATCCCACACCCTCAGCTGCAGAAAGGAGATAGTCAGCTGGAATCAACCTGGCCGCATTCCTCTAGCACACAGCTGCATCTGTCCTTCAAGGCAGAGGCAGGAGAAGGTAATAATCATTGTCATCTCACATCTGTGCTCTACTCCTAGCAGTCCTTCTCCCCTTGTTCTCCGTCATGTGGTAGTGACCTTTTAGCTTTCACATATGTGAGAACTTCTCTGTGCTTCTCATGGCCCAAGAAAGTCCAATTGACTCTTGTAGGTGAATGAATGAGCTGGTTTATTGCATAAACATACAGGTACATTTTTGGAATTATATACCATCTGTGAACTGTCTCAGGCCTTACGAACACAATCTGGGACTACTGGAACAGTGAGAGCTGATATCTTCCATATTCATGCTGACTCTGATATTGGGCAGGGTCAGTTGTGCCCTGCAGTTGATTTCTGTCCTTAAACCTAATCTAAGGCAATCCATAAGAGCTCTCTGTTCTTCCATTCCAGTCCAGACTCTTTCTATTCCTTCCATCTACCTTCAGTTTGGCAGCAGGAATGCATCCCGGGAAGAACAGGAATCTGAAAAAGCTCCCAGGCACCCAGGGATCTTTACAGGCCTGAGAGAAGAGTTGATGCAGGCAAAGAACTTCATCTCTTTTTAAGATCTCGCCGTGTTCATTATTATCATAAACTGTTCAATGTATCCTGACAATAAACTTAATGTGGTTTATCTGATGTTTCCTCCATACTCGGTAATAACATAAAGAATGTTACTGCCTATGGCTATCTACCTATGTCTCTTTGTGTGTGCTTTTTTGCTTTAAGGGCAGAAGTAGAGCTGTAAACTAATAATAAGTCTGTTTATCCCATAAGGGGTTCATATCTGATTACACAGAAGTACTTGGCTCTTCCAGTCCAAATTTTTCGACCAACAAAGATCAAATAAAAAATAATGTTGGATGAGAATGCAGTTCTAATAAATCTGAAAACTTCTGTCACTGTACAGATCAGTGATGGCACTTTGTTCAAAGCATAATTTTTCTAAAAAAGAAATAATTATTTAGCAGCCTTTACCTGAACACAAACACCAATTACCTTTTAAGTTATCTAATCTTTGCCTGACAGTTTTAAATTGTTGCTTTATATTTATCTTTTATTGTTATTAGACTTTTATGAATTAGTTTACAAATTACCTGTCAAGCAAACCTATTGTGCACAGATTTATGCAACTCATTTTTCTGATATATATTAAACATTTGCTTGTATGTTGTATGGTGTTGTTTTATATTTAAGAAAGATACAGATCTTGGGTTACTCTTAGTGAATTTCTATCATATAGAAATATAGAAGTCCAAGGTTTGTGTTCATTAGGCTCTCTGAAATACACTCTATGTGTATTTCTTTGTTGGATTTTTAAAAAGTTTGTTTTCAGGGCGGGACTATTTTACTAAAGTCAGGCACAATGTTGCCATCTCCAGTCATTCAGCCACAGAACTAATCCAAAGCTTTTGTTCCTGAAAAGTGCGGAGATCCCATATAAAAATACTTGGGGATACGTATCGAGGTGATCTGTCCCTTTAACTTTAGGAATGGTATTTTTCCTGACACCAGTTACATTTAGCATGCTGCAGGAAGATGTCTATGGTGAAAGCACCAAACGTGCCTGGTAGTCAGGTCGTAATGAGGAGAGCAGAGACATTTGCGGAGGTGCGTGACATACTATCTGTGCCACCAAGTCAATTCACCAGCAAGTGAAGGACCGAGAGACACGTCTTCAGTTCTCATATTTCCTGCACCATTTTATTTTCCTTTTCCTTGGAGATTCTGAGATTCTTTTGAGCAATCATCTCAGAATATAAGGTTTTAATCCAGGTTTGCTCTTAACCAAGAACCGAGAGGGAACTCCAAACCTTTCCTGTCTCCCACTGTGCAAGTCAATTACAGCTTAGCCCCAAAGGGATCTCTTCTCCAACAGAGGACTGTGGAACTAGCACAGACCAGCTTTAAATGAGCTATCTCAGGCACCAGCCATAGCCTCTTTCAACACAGAGTGCCTCACAGCGTGATTTAACCTATGCTTTGGACTGATGCCAGCTCTTACATCTCTAATTTAAAGCAAGTCTGATTGTTCTCTGCTGCATAGTAATTTCTTCCATGGCTGTGAGATGAAAATCCGTTAAGTAATAGATATGTCAAGGATCAAGAACTTCTACACCCTAAATGACAGTGCAGACACTAAGTCATCTCTCACTGAAAAGACGTCACAAGTCATCTGTATAGCAGAGGCCATCATTCTTACCTGTGTCAGTGTGCAGATGAAAAGTAGCAAAGATTCAGAAAACAATATTTTTACTGACTTATTTTTATACTTTCATAACCCAGTGTTTTGTATTGCTATTGGCTAGCAAAAACTCCATACCAATATCCATCATTACCATCAGTATATTGAGAACCACCATGACTGCAACCTCTGCTCAACACAAGCAAAACAGCTCTATACTGAATTTTCATTTTTTTTATTCTTCTGTGTCAAACGAGAGCTCTCTGCACTCATTTGCAGCTCCTGGTAAAGTTCCACAGGCAGCAATGCTGGGGGTGGGGGGAGAAAAGGTGATACACAGAACTGAAAGGATCATCGGGTCCACTTTATTGCAATCACAGACAGCCATGACATGCAAATCCCTCACATGACAAGCTCCTCTGCCAGCCAGACAAGGTGGCCTGGTTGCTGGAAGGCCAAAGACTTCAGATGACCCTTGGCAGCTACGCTGCAGCTCTCTGTGTATTTGAGATCTGCAAGGTGAGTACAGGGAATGCAGAAGAGTGTAGGTAGTAAATTCGTATGTTTACTTGAGTTAGACGCAGCAGTAAATTCGTATGTTTACTTGAGTTAGACGCAGCAGATGACAATGTTTGGCATAAAGCCAGAGCAGTGATTGGCTTTACAGCTCAAATTCAAATTAAAGAAGGTCACATCATCTCTTCTTATACAAAGAACTATAAAAAACAATATAAATTGAAATAATTTGAAGAATGTAAATACGCACTATGTGTGTTGTGAGGCTACATATTCTGGGAGTGGTTGGTGTTCAGAAATGGCTTGGATCTGGGGGTCTCACCCAGCTTTGAGACATTAAGCCCCTCTGCAAAGCTTATGCCATTGATCATGACAAGGTTCTTCAGCAGCATTGCTGTCCTTGCAACTCCATGTATTTCTGCTGCACAACTGACACACAAAGAGGTTAGCACCAAGAAGGTTGGGATGAACTCCTGTATTTACAGTTCACAGTTTTATTATTCCTGCCTAGAATAATTCCTGATGAACTCCAACTCCTCCCTGTACAATTTTACTGGAAATATATAGATGTCACATTTTTCGGTCTTGCATGGTCTTGCAGAGAGCACTCTGATGCCTCCAAGGCTTGACCTCACATTTATGTTTCCCTCATCAAGAGATAAAGTCCTGGCTGAACTTCATGGTGTCTATCAACCTTATCTACTCTTGTGACAGGTGAGTCTAACACTCCAGGAAAGATCTTGGGCCACCCCTTCTGCCTGATGTCAGTATTATGTCATGGAGTAGGTGGAAAACTGAATGTAGAGAACCAATGGCCATCTCCATGGTATCTCATGACCTTCCATTTTTTTCCCCAGGAGAATGCACTGATTTGCTCTTGACCAGCTTCATAAGTGCTCTGGTAGATAAGCTGAGTTAAAATGCACAGCCTGGATGCTCTTGCTCTCCAATGGGTTAGATGACACTGAGAAGTTCCTGCTCAGGAGAGGCTGGCGTACTACTGCAAGCTCAGGGAACCACACAACACATTTCACTCTGCCACCCTCCTCCAGCAAATACTGACCATTGGAGTGAACTTCCTATTTCACACTTCAGTGACTCTGAGCAGCCATCTGCTGCAGGGAGTTCCTGAGACAGCTAGGAGCTCTAAAGGTGGACAAAACTAACCCATTGGATGCTTGCCCAAATACCCATAATGCTTTGGGCAATCTCTGCTTAGCTGATGCGTACGTGGCAGATTTGCCTGAGCCTCTTCCATTAATCCCTTTCCCAGTTTGGAGAATCTCTGCTATATCAGCACAAAATCTTATCTCAGCCACTAAAAACACACCCTGGTTCCTCAGGCAAATGCCTTTGAGACCAAATCTGTCTGCTCCCTATTGCACCCTCACGGGCACTTATGTCTTTTCTTAGGTGTGATGTTCAGTGTTGTTTATAGTGCTCTAGGTGCAGTCTAACTACTTTATATACAATTATACTATCTTCTCTGATTTATATCATATTCCTGGCAATTCTATTTGCCTTCTCCAACACAGAAGCACAGTGGGTTGAAGGCCATGGGGAATATCTCCATAATAACTCCCCAAATTTATTTTGAACTCCTAGTAACACACTGCAGTGACATTCTATTTGTTACCTCGTTGGATTCTTTGCTATTCTACATTGTCTCTTAGAAAAAGGCATTTAAATGATTTAAGCCCTCTGTGTCGAGCTTCATTGTTCTTCATTATTTGCTGTATTTCCTGCATCAGTATCATATCCACACCTGAAAATTCAAGTCTCAATAGCATTAGGTAAACCATTAAAAATAACAGAAAGCTGAGGAGGGTACATTGATCCTAGTGATCCTTTATGCTTTCTATTTGCAGTAAATCAGTCCCATCCTTTCCTACAGAGGACTTTTATTTTGTTGAGCAAATGTTCTTTCTTCTTCCAAGGCTTAGCCATTACAAGAATTTCTTCTGTTCTTCCCCGTGGCTATATTTTTTCTCCATGGCAGATTTTTTTTCTCTACAGCAAGATAGAAGCAATGGCTTAAGCAGTATTTTTCAAAATGTATATTTGGAACACACAATAGCCACTCAGTGGTACTGGAACAGTGGTGGTTTTAATCCGTCTATCTAAACAAAGATTTAAGAGACTTGTTATAGCAGCAGAATATTTTGCATAACTCTATGAATTATTTTAAATAATTTGTCCCCATAAATTGCTGTAGAGTATTAACCAGAGATGAAAAAGTAGATTTCAAAAATAAAACCTCAAGCTTTAAAGCAAAATGCAATAAAAATTTTGCAAGCAGCAAGTGAAGCAGGGATGTGTTTGTAGGCAGGCCGATTCTATGTAGAATGGTTTTCTCAGCTTATGTCACCACTCACCACGACCAATATGCTAGAAAACCTAGAAGTGAGCTGAAAGGAAGGTCAAAGTTGCAGCAATGGAAGACCAATGTTTTAGAAAGCTAGAAGGCTTTTTAACATATCTTAACAAAAATATGATCCAATAAATTTGCCATCAAGATTTCCACTTTTTAAACTGGTTTTGAAACTCTGGATATGGTCTCCCCTAGTAGACCAGTAAAAAATGCATTTGTTAATGTCTACCTTGCTGTACTCTATTGCCTCCTGCCTTTAAGTATTTGTGGGAGTCAGACTGTAATTCAGTATATTAGGGACCAAATGAACAGGACTCCATTTGTAGATGTGGCTACCCATCCTCCCTGTGGGCAGTCCATTAGTAACAAACGTGGTTCCTTTTCAGGACAGGCCACTCCTCATTCACTTCCAGTGTCAAAAACATTGGCTTCTATCTTCAAAACAACTAAAAAATCAAGCCAAATGACATTAAAGATGGAATTCATATCTTAGAGTCACTACAGTATTTGCAATCCCCAGGAAATTATGCAGAGCAGAGTGCTCATCATGAATTATACAAGAGCCAGCCCAACACATGACAAGCATTCAGTGGAAAAGAAACGTATCTGGTGTGTCTTGCTTTAGTAATTGTTACAGAACATGACCCTTCAGGAAAGGTATTTCCACAAACATCATTTCTAGAAAAAAAATGCCAATGCTCTCTTCCCCTTCCACAACCAAAAAGGAAATTAATCAAATCTAAAACAGAATTTGATCCCAAGTAGGGTGTTTTATTGAGAAAAGGGGTGATACAGGATTTCTGGGCACAGAATCATAGAAATAAGGCTGAAAAGGATGTTGAGTGGTCATTTTCTACTATGGTTTGTGTTTATCTACCTATTTTGCAGTACTCAGTACACTTCCTCTGCCACTGACTTTGCGTGGGAGGTAATTAGATGCTGTACTGTGGTGGATGGCATTTGCATCAGTGTGTAATGCCAAGTAGCCCATCTCAGTCCATCTTAGAGCAAGGAGAAATGAAGTCTTTATATGGAGACTTCACCAGACAATTTCAGTGTCATATTTGACAGGCTTTGCATGACTTAAAGCAACAGTTTAGGTAGACACAGCCTTTGAGGACTTGACTAAGTAACTTGGAAAATGGTCATGCAGCATGGCACAAAAACTGCTTGGGTGAACAACAGGAGATATCTTGATCACCAAGGAATAGCAGCAATGGGTGGATGTTCCCAAAGGGAAGGGAGCCAGCAGCTGAGGGACATCCCAGCACAGTCTATGGGGTGACATCCCACAGGGTCAAAACATAGCAGACAGAGCTGGGGGCTGGTAACACGGTCCTTCAACAGCCCTGGACATGGCAAGCAATGAACCACGGCCGGGATCCCTCCAGGAAGGCTTGGCAGGTGGAAAAAAAATGGGACTGGCGGCAGAGCTGGAGACAATGCAGGCTCCCTCCAGGAGATGGGGCCAGAGTCAAAGCTGGAGACCAGCACTCCTACAGTGTTTCTGGGACAGGGACTGATGGCCACCACCTGAGCTAAAAATGAGGTTCCTGAGTCCATGGACAGGGAATGAAGGAAGACCCAGGTGAGGTCTACTGCTGCCCCTCAAGACCATGATACATGCTTTTCAGGGCTTAGGTCACTATTGATCTGCTTGAGGGTAGGATGGCTCTACAGAGGGATCTGGACAGGCTGGATCCACAGGCCGAGGGCAGTGGTGTGAGATTCAAGAAGGCCAAGTGCCGGGTCCTGCACTTGGGTCACAACAACCCCATGCAGTGCTACAGGCTTGGGGCAGAGTGGCTGGAAAGCTGCCTGGTGGATAAGGACCTGGGGGTGTTGGTCGGAGCCGGCTGAATGTGAGCCAGCAGTGTGCCCAGGTGGGCAAGAAGGCCAACAGCATCCTGGCCTGTATCAGCAATAGTGTGGCCAGCAGGACTGGGGCAGTGACCGTCCCCCTGTCTCAGCACCTGTGAGGCTCCACCTCGAGTGCTGTGTTCAGTTTTGGGCCCCTCACTCCAGGAAAGACATTGAGGTGTTGGAGCTTGTCCAGAGAAGGGCAATGGAGCTGGTGAGGGGTCTGGAGCACATGTCTGATGAGAAGCAGCTGAGGGACCTGGGGGTGTTCAGCCTGCAGAAAAGGAGGCTGAGGGGAGACCTTCTCGCTCTCTACAGCTCCCTGCAAGGAGGGTGCAGCAAGGGGGGATTGGGCTCTGCTCCCAAGGAACAGGCGATGGGACAAGAGGAAACGGCCTCAAGTTGCACCAGGGGAGGTTTAGGATGGATATTAGGGAAAATTTCTTCACAGAAAGGGTTGTCAAGCACTGGCACAGGCTGCCCAGGGCAGTGGGGGAGTCGCCATCCCTGGAGGGATTTAACAGACGGGCAGATGTGGTGCTGAGAGACATGGTTTAGTGGTGGACTTGACAGTGTTAGGTTGATGGTTGGACTCGATGATCTTAAAGGTCCCTTCCAACCAAAGTGATTCTATGATTCTATGATTCTATTCTAGTGATTTTCCTGCACCCATGGAAGTCATCACCCTTCTGATTAATGACTAATGGTATTGGGAATTTTGCTAATGGGCAGATCTAGATTGCGTGACCTACAGTCACACACAGAACAGCAAAGAAGAGTTCTTTATGCATACGGTACAACCACAAGACAAGCTTCAGAGGCTTAAGCACTAATGAATTCTACATTATTCTTAAAAATATGTGAAGCAAGTAGAGATTAAATTACCAGGGTTTTCAACATAGCAGGGATTGAATCTTGACTTCTTGAGGCCAATACCAAAGCCCTAATCACAATCTAAATTTTCTTCTGTTCTTCAAGTAATTTCAATTTATTCCCTCTAGATATGTAACTGGACCCTTTCGTACTCAAGTGAATGCATAAAAATGTTACCTTGTCCACAAGACCCTTCTATTACAATGTCATTCCAATAAATACAACACAGAATGATCTAAAAGATTTGTCACTTTAACTCCAACTTTCACAGCCAAGGAAAAAATATATTCCTGTTTCACATATTAAATATTTGCAACTGCAGTCAAAAATGGTCTTAATCCCAAATCAAACTCTATTGACACTCATGGAGTGAAAGACTTTACAATTTATTATTTAGATATAAGGTATTTTATCTGAATGTAAAATAAGCCTCAATTCTGAGTCAGTCTCAGACAGGTGGTGACAGTGGCATTTTAATTTATATTGGAGTATAGATAAATAAGTGAGAGTCAAACACTAAGAAAAATAAGAGATTGAAGATGAGAAGCCACAGCATGTCAGCCCGAAACAGGCAGCATGTAGAGGAAAGCTGCTTGATTGCAATGACGTGTAATTAGCCTCAAATATGGGCAACTGTATTTCTTCTCCAAAAAACACAAATTCACATCTATATAGGAGCCTACACAAGTTTTACAATCTACTGTATCCAAAGAGAAAAAGTGAAAAGTGGAAAAGTTATCAAAAGATGACACGTTTTTATTTTAAGAGATGCCACATCCAATTAACCTCAACACGTCTAACACAAACTCCCCCCCCAGTGAGAGAGCAGCTGTTTTGTAGTGATCACCTTGGAGATTGCTAGATTTCTGGAAGTGCCTATAGGAGAAGAGGTCCCTGTGACTTTGGACAAAGGCATGAATTGACTTTTGTGTACTTCTAGTGCAAACCTGTAGGTTTGCAATTTATCATGGGGAAAATATTTGGAATTTATCCTTTCCTTGCTTTGAAACAGCCAGACTTTACAGGCAGTTGTATTGTTTGCTCTGATTTCACACCTCAACAGAGATCAAGTCTGAGACCAAGGTTTCAACTCCAATAGCTAAAGATTTAAAATTTATAAGGACTCTAAGTCAGGGTTTCCTCTAACAAGGTCAAGGTACTGTTCTCCTTTTTATTTTAACCTTTGCAACCCACCACTGTAGTATTGGTTTCAACCAGCCTAAGATGTCCCAGCTCTTCACCCTCCTGCTAGCAGGCACCAGGCCTGCCACACTCCCTGGTCAATGAGGGACGACAGAGTAAACCCACTCAGGAGATGATGTAGGCCTGGTAAATCTAGATCAGTTAATTCTGAGGGCCCTGATAGAATGATCGCCTCAATGCCTCTGGTAATGTAAGCTTTGTTGATTGTGAAATGCTCCTGGAAAAACAACCGATCTGGTGTTTCGCATCTGCTATTCCTTTTTTCCCTTTTGTAGAACTTGCTCAGTCAGTCTATTCTAGAAAATGTATGTTATTAAGAATGAAAGGGAGACAGGTAGTACTGTTAATGACAAGGCAAATACTATATACAACGTATGGAGAGAAGCCAACACAGAGAGTTGTCATTTATAAACACTAGGAAAATAATTCAGCATGGGAATAAAATTGGTGAAAAAATATATCCTGCCACACTGACAGGAAAAGTAAGTTACTGCACAGTATTCACTTGCAGAAGTATAGGAAGGAAACTGCTGTTTTCTGCTTTCTCTCTTACAAAAGCATCTTTGTTTTCACATTTATTCACATGCATGCAGAAAGACCTAGGCTCATAGGGGTTGAATTTGAAAGATTTTGATAATACTTATTTAGCCCACAAGATTTTGCCCACTCAGTATCAATTGGACCAAGAGTCAAGATTTTAAACCCAAAGTGACAGAATCTACTAGGAGGTCTCTGTTGGGATTAATACAAAACTTAATTTCACAACGTTCCTGGACCATGGGAAGCAGCCAGCAAACTGCGTTCCCTTTCCTGAGAGGTAGGTCTCACAACTACTGCCTCTAATGATCAACATAAGTGGAAAACAAGGGACTTGAAGGCAGCAGAGGACAAAGGAGGCTGAGGAGAGATCACACCCTGCATCTCTGAGGAGAACTGGCCAGACAGGTGAGTTTCAGTTTTGCAATAACAAATGAAACCAAAATGGATTTTATTTTTCTTTTCCTTCCCTAATCTTTCCAGAAAAGAAGAATACCAATATTTCCTTTCAAAGCATTGAGAAGTGTCTTTCCTTAACAAATTGAGTGAGTGGACTTTGGCAAAGCAGGGATAGTAGAAGGACCAAGTGCCTTTAGTCCTATTCAAAGGGTATCTAAATCATATAACCAATTTCACTGTTTCTAACCACTGATTCCCCTTTATAGGCTCGATGTGAGCAGACTTACGTTACACTAACAACTCAGAAGCCTTGGCTGAAGCTGCCACCTAAGTAATAAACGGGCTGTCCCGGAACCACGCTTTCAGATGGCTGCTGTAAATTTCCAAGGGATGTGGAAATCTAAATGTGGTTTTGCTTCCATTTCAAACATCTAAACCTGTAAATCACATGTGGACATCTTAAGAGACAGAGAGAGACAATGAGAGGAAGTCAGTGCCTCTGAAGATCTCCAGAATAAAATCCAATCTGTCTAAGTTAAACGTCTATCTCCCTTCACTGACTTTGAAGAAACAGGTAAGAATTTTCAAGGCGTTAAATGCCTGTTCAGCATCCAGGCATCTTTCCCTCTTTTAAAAATGAACTCTTAGAGGTGCAAGACCACTTATTTGCAAAAATGATAGTGGCAGCAACTCTTTGTTTTTTCAAAAAAACCTAATAGTCAGAATCATAAAAAGAGAGAGTACAATCAGCTTTCAGGCTGACCTGAGAGAGTTTGAAAACCTATGTCCAGTGAGTGCTTCAAAGTATGTGTGAGACGAGGAACTCTCTGCCTCACTTGATGAAACCAATCTACAATGCAGCCAAGATAGGTGTTGGTGCCACAAACAAAGCAAGATAAAGAAATCCAAAAACTTCTGATGCTGGCAAAAAAGGAACAAAAGTGGGCTTTTGGCCCTGAGATGTACGTGCAGTTCACATGAGAATTGGGTTTTGTTGTTTGCTAGCAGCATCCTGGGCTGCATTAGACAGAGCATTGACAGTAGGTTGAGGGAGGTGACCCCTTCCCTCTTGTCAGCCCTAGCAAGACACATCTGGAGTGTTGTGTCCAAATCTGGGCTCATCCCCAACATGAAAGACACAAACATACTGAAGTGAGTCCAGCAAAGGGCCACAAAGATAATTACAGGACTGGAGCACCTGTCGTGCAAGGAGAGGCTGAGAGGTCTGGGACCGTTCAGCATAGAGAAGAGAAAGCTCGGGGGTTATTTAATCAATTTGTATAAATACCTGATGGGGGGACTAAAGAGGACAGAGACAGACTCTTCTCAGTCGTGCCCAGTGACAGGTATAACAAACGTGCATAAAATGAAATACAAGAAATTTCCATTTAAAGATAAGAATTTTTTTTTTTTTTTTTTTTTTTTTTTTTTTGTGGCAGGGGTGGTCAGGCACTGGAACAAGTTCCCCAGAGGGGCTGTGGAGCCTCCATCCTTGGAGATATTCAAAATCTGATTGGACACAGACCTGAGCAACCTGCTGCCGGTGACCCTGCTTTGAGCAGGGAGTTGGGCTAGATGATCTCCAGAAGTGGGTTCTCACCTCAGGCCCTATGTGATTCTGTGAAAATTAAAAGCAGCCATGGAAGCAGAGACCAAAACCTGTGCTGTGGTGGCGGATGATTAAAGCTAGACAACTTCCAATTCAAACAAGGTGGCAGCAGAAAGGTTAACCAGTTTTGGAAACTAAGTGGGTTGGATTGCTGTGCAGGAGCAAAGGTAGGATCTATCCATTGGCATGATTTGCTGAATAGCAGTTGTACAGCTGAGAAAATGCTTCAGAAATGTTTTCCCAACTGACTGTACTGCCAATCACAGCCCCGCGATGTTCCTGAAACCTCCTGCAATCACCCTTCCTCCCACCCTGCTTAAGATCCAGACAAAATATGGCCTTGTTATGTTTCAGTAATGCATATTTAACTGCTGTCACTGTTATTTTGCCTAAATTATGTGAAGATCTCAGTCCCTGGCTCTTTACGCAAATTTTATTCTGCAGGACAAGAATGGCCAGCTGTGTCTTTCTGCCTGATACTGCAACTATGAACACAGGTGTAATCGTTGGCATAAAAGCAGAGGGGGTACAGTGAAGAGAAGTAAAGAGAGATTATTACTATGACACAGAGAATAACGAGACCTTTTCTGGAAAACTTTGCTGAGCCTATACTTTGTAAGAAGAGGCATAAATATTTGAAAGATATTAGGAAAAAAAAAAAAAAGCCAGAAAAGGGAACTGAGGTTCCAAAAGCCACACTTAAGTATAAGAAAGTAAAGATGCTTCATTTATTTAATTTCTCAAAACACAGACTATACCAGCACTCGATCACAACATACACATAGTGCACTGGAAAAGATTTCATAGAGCAGAGGAGTCCTGCTAGGCTAGTAGATAAAGGTATATAGAAATCTATTATCTGAAAGCTGAACCTAGACAAATTGAGGGTAAGAAATAAGGTGTCAATCTTCAAATGACAATAAGTACCCAGTGAAACAATTTAATGAGTGACACAATGGATTTTCCATCATCTGAATTTAGTACATCACTACTGGATGACAATAGTGTTACTGAATATATCCAACAAAGGTGATTGCTGAAAGAAGGACCTGAGCTGACAGACCTCATTGACGCCTGTTTTAAACACTTGATTGATACATCTGATTCTGAATCTGAGAGGCTGTTTTTTTGAGTGGTGGTAATTATCTTGCCATTAATTAATGTGCCATTAGTAAGCCTCTAATGATTCCTTGATAGATACTCAAGATGTTTAGCATGAGTAGTAGCTGTTCTACAAATAAATAAATCTCCTATGTTAATGTGTATAATAATGAAAAGTCTTTCATTTTGACAATCCATTTTGGGTTGTTTTTTTTTTTAGTTTCCTCTTGGTATTACCTTATGACTAAGAAACAGAGAGCAAGTTAATCCTTAAGTCTACAATGTCCCAAAATACTAATCACTAAGCCCAAATACTAATAAGACAAATGCAAGATGACCTTGTACTGCCTAAATAATACATTCAAGCTAATAAAGATTGAGACAATAATGCATCAATGTCAGCTGGCTGTGAACAGCCAAACGCAGAGACATGTGGAATGAAGGCTACGCAAAGAGGAAGCAGGTGCATGCAAGCAAACTGTATTATACAGGGTCACTGTACCAAATTTAGAAGCCTCATGGCCAGTCTTGTTTCATTCACTGCTTTCAGAAGACAATACCTGCTTCGTGATCTGCCCAGATTACCATCTTTGAAAGGTTGTGGAGATGAGGGGTGGTCTCTGACAAATGGAATAAGGTAAATGTTGCTCCCACTTTCAAAAAAGGCCAAGAGGAAGATCCAGGGAATTAAATATTGAACAGTCTCACTTCAGTCCCTGGGAAAATCATGGTGTGAGTCCTCTCAGAGCAAATTTCTGCACACGTGAAGGAGGATAGTGTGGTCAGGAATACTCAGTGTGGCTTTACAAAGGGTAAATCAATGCTGACCAAAGTAATTGATTTCTAAGACAAAATGACTAGATGTCTATACAAGGGAAGAGCAGTGCCTGTCGTTAATCTCAATTTCAGGAAGGCTTTCAACATATTTCCCACAATATTCTTTTTACCCAAGTTGGGATGTCATGGTTTGGATGGGTGGATCAAACAAAGGCATAAAACTCTGGTTGCATGCTCATGCTCAAAGGGTAATGGGTGAGTGCTCGGCTGTAAATACCTGCCTTGTACATGATTTCATATGGTTAGATGAATCTTGCTTGATATTTTTTTCCTACCAGCTGTAATGTTTTCTGAAGGCTGCATGGTGAGAAGAAGGTGGGAGAAGGTGAAATCATGTTAACATTCTAAACATAGCCTGATCTATATGTAACCAAAGGCAAGATTGTTCTAAATTTTGGGTGCCTGAGGGTTATCTTTGTCTCACACATGACACCCAACCTCAGGATGACTCTCTGCAGCACTGGCTTACAATGGCTTCTTGGAAGTCTGTAAGAAACTGGGCAGTCCCAAAAGACAGACGCTGTGCAGACACTGACCCCAGCAGGCATCCTGGCTACATGCCGAACTTCCCCATTTTATGAAGCACAGAAAAATATAGTATTAAGCCACTTCTGGCCCAAAAGGTGAACAAAAAAAAAAAAAAAAAAAGTCCCAAAGCATACAAGACAGCTTTAAAGATTGATCACAGCAGTGCCAAGGCAGCCTGACTGGAACCCAGACGGTGGGGTGTAGACACCCCCCCACAAGTGCCAGGTGATATAGCTTAAGTTGAAAAGCAGGGCTGTTCATCTTGGCATAGAACTAAGCAAATGCAGCCACAATGCTTCTGGATCCAAATCAGTATTTCCAGATGCCACAGAGCTGTGCCATAGCACCTCAGGGGTTCAGGCAGCTCTGCATTGTGCAGTGTAGGAAAAGCTCTGCTTCCCTTCTCCTCTCTGCTAAAGCAAGTGTCTCAGGGGCAGTGTTTGCCCCAACACCTCGTGTGTAAGCATTTACAAGGAAAAAAATGGGTTTTCAGAGTTAAAGTACATTTTTACAAAGTTTCTGCACCTCTACACCAAAGGCGCTAGTGATTGCTTGCCAGAGAAGGATTTCGGTAGATGTAGATGTGGCATCATGGGCCCCTGAAACTGGCCCTGGCAGTGAAGTGTAAATTCTCAATTCATGCTGAACTACATATTCTTCCTACTCTATTGGTATGCTGGTCTACCACAGGAGACAAGATCATACACAGACTTCTGGGGGTGTGCACTTTGTAGCATACCCGAGCTCTCCCTTCCAGCTATCCACATCAGGATGTGGCAGAAATGTGCTCTGACTCCTTTCCACCCACACACCCCATTTTTCTTCCCAAGGAAAAGAGCACTGAGGGGAGACGTGGCTTTTGCTCAAGTCTCATCTTGGCACGGAGGCTGGCTATGCTGGGAGGTGAATACGTGCAGCTGTACCTGGGAGCTGGCGAATGCCCCAAGGTCTCGCAGTGCCGGCACATGCAGGGCAGCTTCGTACACCTGGCTCAGCATGGAGTTCACACAAAGTTAAAAGGCAAATGCCAGTTCTTACTCATTTTAGCAAGGATAAAGACAGACACAGAACTGTGATAGTTTTGAAACAAGGCTAGAAAAAGAAAATTATTAAATGCATTAGCCCACTACCGGAAACCCGTCACTTGCTGGCTCTTGAAGTTTTTTCTCAAGCTCTCCCTCAGTCATACAAATGCAGGAATGATTTCCACCTACTACAGCTCTCCTGTTAACACGCAATTCATGGCAGTGCCCAGTGGGATATAACTCAGCATGTGGCTGTGGTCCTGATCTGCAAAGCATAATCCTCTGGTCTAGGGGCTGCGTTATTAAGTATCCCAATTCTCACTGCCTCATTGCAGCTTGGGGTAGCAACGGGTTGTGGTAAGGAACCAAATCCTTGCTGCTTTTCTCCGCCCTACCAGTTAGCTTTACCAAGACCCACTGTAACATCCTGATGCACTTCTGGGTGGGCGCACAGAGATCCAGGTGGGGGTGCTTTCAGACGTGCTATGGATGAGGTAACTCCCCTCATCAAGAGATCCCTTTGATTTAATTAAAGTAGATACAAAGGCATCAATAGGGTTGCCTACTTGGCTCCGTTGTTGGTTAGCTCTGTTGCTAGATTAGAATTTTATATTTTCTCAAACATGGAAATTCTGAACTAATTCACCAGCTCAGCTTTTGGTGTGGAACACGGTATTTGGGAAGCACGTACCTTGAAAAAATTCCTTGCATCCGTGTCTTCATAATTTAATTTTGTTCTTGATGTACACAAAGTGTAACTACGCTACCCAAACAACAGAAGGCAGATTAACCATACCCCCATGGTATGGTTATATACCAGGCCTTTCTCCCATTTGCAACACCATGGCTTGACAGAGAAAATCTTTATCAAGAAAATGCAGAAAAGCAGAATTTTAGAATCAGGATTGCCTATTACAGTGAAGGTTCTATTTTTACAACATTTTGCACAACAAAACCAAAAGCCTTCTTTTCATGAAGCCAAGAGATATATCACATTAAGATGATTTCTGTAGTCATTTCTTATACTTTCCTAGAACACAGATAGGCTCTGGGAATTTATTAATATACTGAAATCAAACAAGTCAACAAGCAGAAACAGTACAAATGATTACTACTTTGGTTTTTGATAAAACGTGTTTTAGAAGCTGTTTAGAAACCAGAGAGAAGCCTATAATTAAGGAACAAACAGAATGAGTGCCACTGAATTTAATCTTGCTGGTATCAAAACAGATGAAAGGGCATTATGCATTACTGTTGTTTAGAGCTGTAAAGTGTGGCTTTTTATAAACTAAAGGGAAGGCTGATGAAGAAAAACCTGTGTTGAAGTTGGAAAAAAAAAAAATAATGAAGTATGAAATAATAAGAAGAATCCAGTTAAAAGAATAACTAAGAAAGCAAATAAAAATACTGAAGGTTGAATTTCCAAATATTCTTACAACAAAGGCTTTTCAAAAATACATTTTCTACAGTTACTCAAAATAAACACACTCAAAAATGGTGGGGACTGATTAGGGAGATGCTGCACTTGTTATAAAGAGCTGCCGGTGTTTTGCATGAAAGAGAGGGAGAGGCAATAAGAAAATCATGGGCAGTGAAAGCAGCAAAAAAGAGATCAGGAGGAGAGATGGCAGGACAGTCTCCATGGATGAGACTGCAAAAAACTGGATGCTAAATGCTGTTCTCATGCAAAGTCCTGAAGCACTTTTGTAGAAGGGTTTATTGACCTTTCACTAGTCCCATAGGCAAAGTGAAATATTGGCCAGCTCTGTCTCTGCCAAAATGAAACAAACATAGTCCAGGTTTGGACTATTTATGGTCTTCCATCATCAGTCTACAGCAAAAAGGAACTTTATAATCACACAGCTAAATTAAATAAGAACAGAACCACAACTTAACAACAATTTATGGTCAACAATTTTTCTGTTCGCACTGGGGTGGCAATCATATTTTGCTTCTCTCAGTTCACTGCTGTAACACTTCAGCTTGACAACCCCTGCGGCTCTCTGAGAGTCAGTGGAGTTACACCACAGTAAAACTGGAGAAGCACAAAGGAGACTCCAGCCTTTTTTTTTACTGACTGCTGTGGAAACTTAAAACAACCAGTATATAAAAAAAAAAAAAAATCCTTCTCTCACTGTTGCAGGTAAGGAACTGTTGCCAGGATAAAAGCATAAGAAACTGTGGTTTTAAACTGAGTTTCTTCTGTGAAGTCTGCAAGTGATTCAACAAGACAGACATCCAAATTCCAGTAGTCCAGCAGGTTCTTACCCAAGTCCCCACTCTGTGCGCTCCTCTTTGCTGTGTTAGCACCTGTGCTATTCCCAGTAAAATCAATGGCAAAATTTCCATTCATAGAAAAGACCAAAGCCGCTTGGTCAGAGAACTCGTTCTCTTTCTCTGTCCTTTCTCTAGAAAACTTTTGGGCTTTGGGGGACTGTGATGGGTCCTGTAATGCCTGTTCCAGAAATGCTCCATAAAGTAACACCATACAATTTTGCAAGTGCCTTCTCCCAGTTCACTGCTTCCCAAAACATACTTCGTGCCTCCTTTTCTGGGTGTGCTTATGGCAGAAACGTGAAGGCTCAAAACCCACCAGAGCTTGAAGGGTTTGTAAAGACGAGCAAAAATCATTCTGAGGCTCTCTGCTCCTGAGCTGATGCCTGTAATGGAGCAGTCTGAGATATCTTCAGAGAGTGTCTGAGAGATTTGCTGGAGAGGATCTGGCTTTATTAACTGTCTGGCAAAAGGGAGTAATTTAATCATCTAAGAACTGATCGGCAAATGGCATGAGAAATCCTGTCAAATCAAAACTCTAGTCTGATCCAAAAAATTAGATACAAAATTTTCACCTCAGTGAAATGGTAGTGCTATGGATCCAAACACAGACGGTGAGGATTTCTATAGATGAGACATGTTTTGTCTCATTCAGAATGTTAATTTGTTCCCAATCATGCAATTCTTAGCTATATAAGGAAACTAATAATCCAGGGGAGAAATTTTTACACTGCTACCAGATTGCTCCTGTGTATTAGAGCAGTAGGATTTAAATCTGTACTGTGTGTTGCTAGACTTGTTTTCACTGTGGGAAAAGTCATGCAAAATTTTAACAACAAAGCAGAAATTGGTTGTCAGGAAAAAAAGCAGCTTTTGCCAATAAGACTAGTGAGTAATATTTGAAAGAAGGGCTTATCAACTTTTGGGAGACCTGCAACATGTAGACCTTGACATTTACATCAGGTCTATAAAGGTTTACAGCTAATGTTCATAAAGACATGTGCTGACCCTACGCCACATGCTGTTCTGGGGGCCACACATAGGTGGTTCTGGGATCTGTGTATATAACATTCATTTGTGTAACTCTTTTAGACCAAGCACAAAACTTCAACCACTCAGTCATGTTTCTTGGTTTGTTTTGATAATATCAATTTCTTTGTAATAAAGACGTCGGGGAAAAAAAAAAAAAAAGATGCGTTTTAATAAAGAAACAACTACTCACTGTATATAAGAAAGACATATTCTATGTAAAGCTATATGTTGTTCTGAATTTTTATTAATAAAAAGAAATATAATAACTTGCTATTGATTCTGTAACTTTGAATTACCTATTAGTTTCACCAGCTATAGAAAATATTTGCCTTAGCAGAAATCAGTGGAGTTCAGAACGATATTTTCTCTCTGATACAGATGGAAGGATAGGTTTTGTCTTTTTGGTTGTTTGGGAGGATTTTGGTTCATTTTTTGCTAGGGAGAAAGGGGAGCGAAGGAGCTTTCCACCTCAGTACTTGATGGGTACTGGTAGTGTTCATGTGAATAAGCAGCAACCTCCTGAAATGACCAACTTTCTGTCACTTACAGTGTCTCTGAAAAATGATCCTACAGTGCTGCCTTTGCAGACTATGGTATAAATTCATGTACAAAACATAGTGATTAATAGAGTAAGGATGGAGTTCATTTTATCCCATTTTAGTGAGCTCAAAGCGCAAAGTCATTATCTAGGATCATCCTAAGGGTCTCCAAGGTCACTACAATCAATAGCAAGTGACACTTCAGGGGGTGAATCTCACCATCTTTGAGAGCTTCTTTATGAAAGGCCACATCACCCTGCAAAGCTGCTTACCTCTCTAACAGCCAAAGCAAGGAATGGATCCAGCCATGTCCAGGTGCCTCTTAAAATTAATGAATGGGTCATTTCACATCTGTGATCTTGAAAACCCGGAAAACTACAGAAAACTGCATTATGGACAGATGTTTTTTATCGATCTTTTTGTTTGTTGGCCCAACATACTCTTTTGCCTCCCTTTGGAAAACCAGTAGGAAGTAAAAGGTAGAAAAAAACTTAAGGGAAAGACTTGCAGAACTTGAGAGGTTTTCTGGGGGGAAGCTGTGGCTGTACCACCTGCACCAAAACTGCCCAGGCCACCGGGAAGTCCTCCAGATGCTGCTGAGGTCTCCATTACATAAAGATCAATAAAATACAATTTTAGATGTGAAATACAGCAACAGTCCTGAAAGAATCAGAGTGAAATTAGTCAGGGATCCCCAGGTTCTCCTGCACGATCACATATCTTGCCTGTCAGCCCAGAATTGGAGGCAGACGTATGGCACAGCTCTAAACAAAGCGACGAACAGAAGCCCTGCCAAATCCATGCCACTGTTCCAAGGCCATGAATTCAATGAGCCTTTTGCATCAATTGTTTTCTCTTGTGTCAGTGCATGGCATGTCGCGCTGCATGTGAGGGGCTGGGATAAGACCCTGTCGCTCTATTGTCTTGGCCTCTTCCGAAGAATCTCATTACGAACCTGAAGAGCTCAGCTAATGGAGTTTAAAGTGACAGAGTCTTTTATAGCGCAATAAAACCTTTTAAGATGTACTTCAGGGGCTTCTAATTCTCCCAGCAACACAGTAAATATAATGAACGTAAAAATTATCCTTGCAGATGTTGTGGTGTCAGTAACAATAACAAAATCTCGGCACAGCACAGGACCAAAATAGCATCTGGGATTTTGATTCACTCAATTTAATCACACAGTGTTTGAACATTTACGGGTTTACAGGTTTTGTTTATTGATTTACAGTATTTTAATAAGATTACTGTGAAAACATATATGCTGAACTGGTACTTATATGGGACATATACCAATGCCCATCACTTCCCTCATTGCTTTCCAGAGAGTGCTAATTTGCAGCCCTCTGGAGCTCGCAGAAAGATTTAACATTAAACAGCCTGCTGCCTAGTATGAGGGGAAGGAGATGACTAATAACTATTTCCCAAGCCCATCAAAAGACCATGAAGCCTTCTAAGACTTTGCAATAAGGGAAAATAAAAAATACAGAATGAAGCCATTTATATTTCTGCTGATTTAAAAGTGAGTGGGGAAGTATTAGCAAAGCAACACGCTGATCTATCGGTCACTGCTCAGGCAATTTCCAAAGCATTCTGAGTATAAAACTCATTT
Organism: Charadrius vociferus; assembly: GCF_000708025.1. Lineage (NCBI taxonomy): Eukaryota > Metazoa > Chordata > Aves > Charadriiformes > Charadriidae > Charadrius > Charadrius vociferus. Next base: position 1,154,068 of record NW_009647680.1, read on the forward strand.
GTTGCTTTGTGGCCTACACAAAAGTGCCAGTAGTTTCACATTGGTGAGGGAGAGGCCACAGGGAAGCAACTCTTTCCACATCCATGCACTTGGGCAGGTATATGCATGCAGCGAGGGATTTGCCATGTGTAAGTTTTGCCATCTGAAAGTTAAATATCTCAGGCAGCTGCCCATGCTTGGGGAGTGGTTTGCACATCAGTGACTTCCATATCAGATAGTGATTCACTCTGCCTGCTAGAATGCCTCCCAAATCTCGTATAAAGGCACCCCTGTATCTCTCTCTCATTCTCTCGCTCCCCTTAGCATCTCCACTGGCTCTAGCAGCAGCCCAACCAAAGCAGGAGCTCTGCCTGAGGCTATTCTTCACTTTTGGATGGCTAAATCTAGGGAAAATGAATCCCAGTAGTAAAGAGGTGAAAAGCTGAGCAGATTTGAAGAGTGAACTACTCTATAGGCTTGTCTGCAAGTGTGCTCCTGCCACTTGGTGATCAGTGTACCTGGGGAAAGCAGTACAAATACCCATTTTCTGAAAGTCAACAGAAGGTCTTGCCTCAGGGGATGTCATGCTGCCACCTTCTCTGAAAGCCACGTTTAGTTACCCAGAGTTTCCCACAGGATACATGAAACAAGTACTACGGGTGGTCTGTGGCTCTGCACGGTGCAGGACACCACTGCCAGGGCTCAGCTCACTACCAGTACCACCACTGTTCCCAGCCCCTGTCAAAAACAACTCTTGTGAATGACCGCATTAAAGACAGGAGGAAAAAAGGCTACTGGGAAGATTATTTCATTTCTGAACACATGTAAAAGACTTTGTCAACTTCACCCAGAAGAACAGTTTTTCACATGGAGTCTCAGATACCTCTTGTCACAAAAAGGACACTGTGAAAGCCAAGGTTTTCCAGAAAACTTGCCAGCCCTTGCCCCATGTTCCAAATTCCAGAGCATAAGAACACCTGCCTCTCAGCAGCTCCCATCATAGGAGCCACGCAACCTCCTCCTAACACCAACAGTAAGGACAAGGGGCAACGGGCACAAGCTGGAATACAGGAAAATCCATCTCAACATGAGGGAAAACTTCTTTACTCGGAGGGTGGCAGAGCACTGGCACAGGCTGCCCAGAGAGGTTGTGGAGTCTCCTTCTCTGGAGATATTCAAAACCCGCCTGGATGCATTCCTATGCAACCTGCTGTAGGTGAACCTGCTTTGGTGGGGGGGTTGGACTAGATGATCTCCAAAGGTCTCTTCCAACCCTGACCATTCTGTGACTCTGTGACTCCAAGGTGCTGTCAATTGGTGTAACTCCATGGCAAGTTCAGATTGCTGCCAGCTTGGCAAGTGGTCAGATTTACACTGTGCTTGGTAAAGGCAGGGAACACACTGGAGCAAAGAAATACTTTGCCATTAATTTTTGAGCAAGATGTATTTTTAGTTAGACATTTTAGTTCCTTACATTACTGGAAGTATTTGCTTTCTTCCTTCCAGCATGCTTGGCCAGATAGAAGCTCTGAGTCAGACTTTTGCTTATACACCGTGGTCCTTTGCATCTTTCAGGTGACCCAGAATGTATTGCCATGGCAGGCTGAAATTTTCCTGCCACTCCTTGATCTGGTACTCCTTCAGCTGTGCGGGGGCATGAGGCATAACCTCTCTCCTCTTTGTCATGGTTAATGCTCACTTCGTGCTCTAATGTGTCTGGCCTCAGTTCGGTGTGTGGGTTGGAGGTATTACACAAAATCAGGTTTCCTCTTTGTGCAATGAATACGCATTTAGAGTAGTATTTTTTTTTTCTTGTGCTGGTTCAGAATAGTAAAGAGCGGGAGTAAAGAGTTTTTTACTCTTTCCCAGATTAAACCTAGATGTTTTCTTTAGTTTCCCCTTTCTAAGGAAGGTTTGCTAGCAATATCAGCTGATCCAGTTTGGCATCGCTTGATGAATCAAGAACATTATTATTAATATCCCAACTGCCAGAGAAGCAGAATATAACTTTGTGTGCCCTCCTTAGGGGTTTTAATCCATTCAGACAGGAACTCTTTAGTTGATAATTCAGTAGCATCAGACTTTTCACTTTAGAGGCAATGATTCACTCTCACATTTTATTTCTTTCTGTCACATAACAAACAACAGTTCATTTATATGCTGCTCTGTGTAGGTAACATAACTAAACAACCACTTTGGTGAGAAGAGAAAGCAGGCCTGTCAAGGAAGACAAGAAATTGGGGATTTTTTATCATTCATTTTTTCTATTTAAAAATGTCAGTTCCTTTACTGAAAAAGGGGAAACAAAAGGAAATGTCAGCTATTACTGTGAACAAAACATAATTTATTTTAACCGTGAGTTTCACCATTATTTCTTAGTCAGAACATCCCCATGAACAATAAATTTTGGTATCTACTGACATTAGCAATAAAGGCCACCCCAGGCAGAGCATTTATATCAGTCAAACATTTTGTATTCTTAAGCTGCCAAATGTGAGATCTGTCAGAAACAGCAGCTGGGACACTAATGACAACTACATACTGATATATCACAATAACCTTCTTAAGAAAAATATTTAAATATATTTCAAAATCATTGAAATCGTTATTATGCTGAGTGGGCCTTGCATTTTCCTATAATAGTTCAACATTGAAAGCTTTTACAATTCAGCAAAGGAAATGGGTTAGTGGTTGCAAACAGCTGGGTCCTTTTTAATAAAAAAAAAAAAAAAAGAAAACCACAATACTCCTGAGGAGTTTGATCCCTGAAAGAGAATTACTTTTTATAGTAAGAAAATACAGTTGCCTTTTTTTTTTTTGGCATTACATAAACAAATATTTAGCCTTCTTCATACCATTTCTAAATACATACTTGCTTTGATGTCTTAGTGCTGGGACCTAAATTCTTTGCTGATTCATACCCTGTCAAATCAATGTGGTAATTGCATGTAAACTATTATATTTCAAAGCTTTGTCTATCCCAGTCTTGCAAACTCAGCTCTATTTTAATGTAAGAAAATTATATTGTACCCTGATAGTCTCTTACTTATTCTAAACTATCTATCTCACCCATGATCCTCAAGGTTGGGGGACACGCTCCTGCTCACTGTTGTGCTCCTTGGGGTGGAATTCTCATCTGGAGAGTGCTTCTAAGAGCATTTCACCATAAAAGCTTTCTTAATTTTTATTTTCTTTTGTTTAGCTAATAGAGGAAAATGGTGCAGATTTATTTGGGGTTTTAATCCAGCAATCTTTTAAAAATGGAATCTGAGTTAAATGTCATGTAGTAAGAGCTTGGGTGAGCCATTTCCAATCAACCCACTGTCCCCAACAACTCCATGAAGGAGCCTGCGAAACACTGGCCCCCAGTGTGCTGCACAAAGACAGGGGCTGGGGTGTGCCGAGCAGCTCTTGTGACACAGCACAAGTCAGCACCAGGTGACCTGTGGGATATAAAGTGACATCAGTGGAAGGAAGACGCATCAACAGATTGAGGAGAACAGTCTCAGGAAGAAGTACTAGATCTGGCTTCTTAATCCTCCTTGATGAAGTTACAGAATTGTCACTCACAGCTTGATATGATAGGAGAATCCTTACTCGTCTTCATTGGGGCATAAATATCATCACTTTTTGATGCTATTTCCTTGAAAATCCATTTACATGGAAGGAAGAAGTTTTATATAATACCTATAGTCAAGTCGCAGCAGAAGATGCAAAGAAAATGCCGATTCTTCAAAAGCAACATTTGGCACAGGAATACATCAAGCTCTGATTATATTTCACTGGGAGAGGTTTCTTAGCTCCAGGTGGATACTCTTTCCCCCTGTTAGAGCCATTCCAGACTGTATCTATAATTAAATATTCATTGTGGGAAAGAGACAGCAATACAGCAACAGATAGGTAGGGAGAGAGGCTGCCCCCAAAGCCCAATGGCTTAGAGCAGTCACCTGGGATGTTGGAAGCCTTAATCCCAGAGGCCAACTGCAGCTCTGTCAGAGATTTTACTGCAGACATCACACGTAAAGAAAAGTGTGTATTGTATACAGTAAAGTGCACTTCAGAAGATTTTGTTTCCTCCCTTAACATGTCACTCCAATATTCTACCTTAACCTAAATCCAGCACAAAGCTACCCATCTCTTTTAATGCTGTGTGGCACTTTGGGGACAGTTATCTTAAAAATAGATTAAAATGATTTTTTTTGTAGGACTTTTGTAGAGAAGATATACCATCTACATATATTTAAGCCAAATGCTGTCATTCAGTCCACCTACTTAATCATGATATGTATGGATTTTAGAATCATAAAATATTGACATGGAAAACAGAAGTGGACACTGTGAAATGCATTTCATTCACTATTGAAAACCACTCACATATTCTTAGGGACTCTGTGTTATTGACAAATTTATAAATAGCTGTCATTTTAACATGCCAGGTTAAAAAAACACTATTGCTATTATTACGCACATTTATAATGTTTCTGGGGAGTGCAATTGACCCATCAGGATAATTATGACTCTTATTTTTCCTTCTTGCTGGATGCCTGCAGTAAACGATGGGTTGTTTTGTTAGCTTTTTGGTTTATTTCAGAAAGCAATGAAACAGTTAAATGCCATTGCTGGACTCTAGCATGAAGCAGAAATGACCCGTTACCAGTGACCGAAGGATGAGGGCAGGGGGAAGGACCAGCCTCCGTCCAGCAGATGAAGAAAAGGTGTCATTCCTTCCACTCCTCATGCAAACCCAGGTCTATCCAGAAACATTCCTGTGCACACATAAGGGAAGGAAACTGGGCAGGAGTTGTGAAAGCAGGTGGAGCTGTCATCACTGAGCCTGGCCAAAGCCTCTGGGCTGAGCTCGGGTGCACTGGTACCACTGTCCAGCCCTGGCGGCGATCAGGGTGCTGTTAAACTCCCTCCTCCTCCTTATCCAAGTGTCATCTCGAACTTGTCACTTAAACGGCTAACTTCCTTCAAGTCTTTCCTTAAAGAGTGGGTTCAGTCTAATAAGTTGAATCTTTTTTTTATATATAAAAGATGTCTACTCACACATATACACCCATCCCTACTCAAAGACGTGTATGTACAAATATATATATATACATATATCCATAGCTATATTTAAATGTATACAGGATTAAAATAAATTCACACACTTATATAACCACTTGCTATCAGCTGAAAGAGGGAAGGAAAGAGAGGGACAAGAGAGAGGAAGATAGAGGGAACGAGAGAAATTAAGGGAAGGTAAGCAGGCAGGGAGGAAGGACAGAAAGAAAAGATGAGACCCAAAACCCACCGGTCCTGTATTTTGTCTCTGAACTGTCCACCACCAGACATTTCCACAGAAAGGCATGTGCTCTCTGAACTGCCAGAACATGAGATCGTATGAGGCTTTTCTTCAATAGATAGCAATCTAATCTCTGATTTTTAAAGCTGTGATTTCTCTTCCGCAGCACTTGATAGAATAACCTTCAACGTGTTTTGCTGTCCTTAGTATACAAACTCTAGATATTTTCAACATGACTGTAACTGGGAAATCCTTCTTTTTTTAACTGAAAGCATGAAACATGAAGAAATCTTTGCATATGAAATACCATACATTATTGTGCTCTACCAGCCTTGAAAAAAAACCTAAACCAAACACCAAAGGCAGAAACAGAAATAAAATAATAGCGTATTTATATAAATGCATTATATAAATGTAAGTGGTGTCTTGAATCTCAGAAGACTCCATATATTTATACAACACACCTTGCAGCCTGTGTACCTCAGAGGAATTAAATCATATTCCATTTCCATGAAACAGAATAGGGAACTGCAGACAAGATTATTATTCAATTCTGTAGGGTTCTTTTTTTTGGGATACATTAAAAAACCCAGTGATGAGCAATGTGATTTTACTCTTCTGAACATGGTATTAAACAGACCAAAATATACAAAATGATGGACTAAGAAAAAAAAAAAAAAGCTTAAAAAAAGAAACTTTGTTCTAAAGCAGCTAAAGTTCATATGCACACAACCAACATGAGCAATGAAGCAGAAAGTTAAATCACTTAACAGTACCTGCGTTATGCTCTTTCACCCACAGGTCCTCACCTAACCATCGCCATGAGTATTGCTTCCAACAGACTACACACTGCTCCACATAAATCTATGCACAACTCAAGGCTGTCTGAAGCTGAGGAAGGTGCAAATGGTACAATTTTGGGACGACATCAGCTAATTCACAGAAAGAAACAGCCTCCATTGTCATGCCCATTTATGCATGTCCCTCATATACTTGCAGAACGATAAATGTACTTACAAAAGAAAATCTCCAGTGACATTTGCCATACTCTTTTGCTTATTAATGACTTTGAAAAAAGTACCTGCTATCCATAAAAAAATAATATAAATGCACGTTGCATATTAACACATCCTGAGTATACTCCAGTCTGACAATTTTTGTGTAATGGCTCCATATTTTTAAGGGATATTAATCAATAAAGAAAGGTGAACAGATAAAATAGTTTCATGGGGAGAGCCACATTTCAAACCCCCTTCCTAGTAGAAAATCATGAATAGAAATGAAAATTGCATGAAAAATTCAAAGGCCCTGGAAGCTAGACCTGTCTGGAATTTCACACAGTCAAGCTTAAAAGAAGCAGAAATCCTGTCCTATTTTGAACACAGTTTAACCCTTCAGTAGACAGTGGTTATCAACACATGATAGTAGAAAAGGTATCCTACAAAGGAAAAGTAAACCCCTTCAATTATCTATTCAATTACCTATTATCTCTTTCCTGTATACCGTAATACAACTGTGTTTTGGAAGATACTAAAACTGACACATATAACCTTATATATTATTACAGAAGGGGAAGTCAGGAAGAATTCCTTGTGAGTTGCTTAAGAATTCTCTTATGCCTTTTGCCTTCCAGACTAAGCTCTGTGAATTTATTCTGGACTAAAAGACTCCCAGCTTGTTTGCTCCTACAAAACCAACTCAGGTCTTGGCAGTACTGGAGAACAGTGGGAGATTTTAAGCTAAGGGACAAGTAGACAATCTAGAGGGATCAAAACACTATTCAGATTTTGTAGAATCTCATAAAAAAAAAAAAAAAAAGAGGGTTTTATTTTTCCTCTAGACAAGCTTTAGTAAATTTGATGTGCCATGTCTTATTGTTTAAGCAATTCTACAGAGCTCTTAAGATGTTAAATATTTCAGCATTTGGAGAAAATAAGTTGGGGTGTTTATTTTCATTGTGAAAAATCACTGGAAGGAAAGGAGTGTGAGATATCACTTACTATCTTGGCTGAGATGGCTAACTAACAGATGGCTCAGTGTAGGAGAGGTGAAAAATACACTGAAAGACTTGCTCAAGCTGAAGAAGGAAGCTTTCATCAGAGCAAGACACTAAACCTTGACTTTGCTATGTAGTCATCTAATCCTTCATCTTCACTGCTTCATAAAATACTTTACATCTTCTGTGGCGCTCCAAATTAATGTGTTTCATCCTAAAATTTTGCATTTCTTAAATAGCTTGCTTACTGCACCAGAGGTCTAGGTATGGTGGTTTAACCTTGGGGGAATGCTGAGTGCTCTGTTACTGCATAATGAGTTGATATGAAATAATCTCAGTGCCAGCTGCCAACTTGTTGTCTGGCTGAAGGAAGGAAAGGAAAACAGACCTTGAGACTTTGGTGCTGGACTGCCACCCAAGAGACACGCGTGGAAATGTCAGATATTTCTATGGCCTTTGTGATTTCTGGCAAGCCAGGTAATTCCTCTGTACTTAGCCATTCATCTGCTAAATGGAAATCTATTTAAAGTGTGCTAATGTGAGGATGGAGACCATATATTTCTTCCACGTTCAGACGCCCTAAATTTTAACAGCATCCATTCACCCATCTGTCCTGTGTTCCCAGTTGGCAACTGACACCAAGCCTATGGGATGCACCAGGCGCAGGGTGGAAGGAAGGATGGCTGTAGTGAGCAGCCTGACACAGCGGACCGATAAGTACACCCTGAGCTGCTACTCATCAATTTCACTACACACAAAAAATAGGATTTCAGTTTTGCACAGCTGTGTTGCGTGTATATTTGGGTACAGATGAAACATGACATCTGTCCAGAAAGCAGCCATTTTCTCCTCACGGGAGTGTTCTGTGTAGAAAAAATAAATATATATTTTTCTGCATCAAATATGGTCCCTTCCCAAAAAAATAAGAACATACCAGTTGTATATTCTTGAGCTGCCCTCTGTTTCCTTAGTTTCCTTTCTATAACAATGATAAAAATTTTCTGTCAGCATAATTAGACTAACCTAGTTAGTGGTCAGCACTTTCTTTTCAGTTATTCTGCAAGCTGCAAAATGACCAGTTTGTCAAAATGCAGAGAACTTCATATTCAGGTGGCAAAGGAAGCCAAGCCTTAACATTTCGTGTACATTTAAATGTGCACTCAAGCAGTGACATGGAAATCAGTAAAGCAGCAACTAATGATCTGATTCCATTAACAAATGCTCATTTGGATGGTAAGTGACCTGAGACAGAGAGGAAATGCCATTTTGGCTGCCAATACAATAAAAAATAGCCGCTATTAGTGCTATACAGGGGTTATAATCAATTATACCTTTTATTGGCTCAATTCAACTACACTGTAACCAATTAAACCTCTGTTTTGAATAAAGAAAGGAGTATAGTGGGTTTTACAAAACCACCTCATGTACAGTTCCTTTAGCTTATGGTATTAATATCACCTTGGTTACTGGGTTGATGGAGCTTATTCCTGACATAATGTTTTTAGCTTTTGCCTTATTAGCCTAAAGTTTTCCAGAACACTTTTACCGGGAGAGGAAGTTTCTCTCTTCTGGACATCAAATTAAACTTAGTTCACATAATGCAAAACAATGATCCCAGCCAATGACTAGAACATAACCTCATTCTGCCACCCAGCTTTAGACTAAGTAGGAATTTATTCTGCTTCTGCCTACAGATGCTTACAAATATCTGTTATGACATTTATCGTGATTTAAAATGTGGGGTTTTTTTCAGTAACATCTATTAAAACCAAAAAGTTTTAAGCCAATTATGCCACACGCTGCAGAAATTCATAGAAAATTATCCATTTCCCCAAAGAGCTTGGAGTCTTAAAGAAAAGTGGCCATACAGAAGGTTAATATCTTTATCACAGCAGTACCACTTTATCCTTTTCAGACATCAGTCTTACAAAGAACAGATCCTGCCTACTGAACAATCCCCTTGAAATCAGCTGAAATCACTGTGTCAAGAAGACAAAGTCTATTTGGCCCCAAGTTTAAACAAGCAAAAGTTTACAAACAACCTTTAATTCACAGCCCTACTCTGTTCTTCAGATCTCACTGACAACCTTAAAAGAAGAGTCTGATTTTAAGAAACAACTGAATTCTGTTTCTAGCTGGTTTTGGAACTGGATCAGTCCGGATCACTATGCTTTGCAATCACACATAAAGATATGGCTATTTTATTTGCAAGTGTCTTTTTTCGGCAGTAAGCCCTTTTATAGCTGCAGTCCAAAGGAGTAAAGGGAACTGTTGATTGTAGTTAGAAAATAATGTGGGTAGCACTCCTAATGACTATGGGATGGGCAACCAAGTGGGTGGTGGAAGCTGGAGTGGAGTGGGTTGGCAGGACCAAGAAAGATGGGCGAAAATGGAGGAATTCAGAAGCAGGAAAGTGGGGCTGGAGATGGGGAAACAGTGAGCACAGGAAAACCAATACAGAGGTTTAATCATAGGCTTTGAAGGAAGATATGTAGTTGAGGACGAGTGAACCTGCAAGTAAATCAGAGGACCTTTCCCTCCCACAATCTTCTCGCTTGAACTTTTGAAGGAATGAGTAGTTTAGAAGCACAAGTAAGTGTGGTGAAAGCATAAGGAGGCAGCAGGACTAAGACCAGGTTCCCTTGAAGGCCTATCCTTTTGCAGGCCCATCCACCTTGAAGAGAGTGCTACGGCTGATGCAACACTCTGCTTTTCACTGATATTAAATCAGAGCATGCTATACCACATCACATTGAATGTACAAAGACTTTGAATAGTAAATCTTTCAATGAAGGCCCCAACTTAATGAGTTAAGGAGCACCAAATAGAAGCAACAGTTCTGCATCACCTGCACACACCCAGTAACTTCAGCAGGCTTTGGACCAAACCTTTGGGAGGACCCACTCTTTATCCTTAGTGTCATCAACTAGTCAACAAGTCAGGGTGTTTTCATCTCTCCCTTCTACTAGTAAAAAGGCACTTACATATTAAATATTTTATTCGAGACTGACTCCTGGAAGGACCACAGACTCCAGCGCTTAGGAGATTACTATCTGAATGGCTTGCTGGCGTCCCAGTTTGAAGAATGCTTAGTCATAGTTAAAAGGTTGCACATTCATAGTTACCCTCACTGGGGTAAATTTCCATCTACATCTAATATTATTATCACACATCTTTGTCACAGTTTCTATGGACTGGGAGTCAGTCACTCAAAATAAAATATCCATTAAAATATTTTCCTACCCTGTAACTCCTTCTGGCTAAGTAAGCACAAGCTAAAAGAGTCAAGCTACATTTTCATCCTGTGCTCAATTTGATTTTCAGTACTCACCACTAATGAAATATCAAAAAGTGATTTATTGGAACATACCAGCAATATTTAAGCAGCAGCCAAAACAATTACATTTAATTAAAATTAAGGTCAAAGAAACACAACAAACTAATGTGACACTTCAGACATCAGCCTGGAGTAGATGTTATGTTGGTTGATTATCAATTAGGTACAGTAAACACAAACATGATCAGCAGGCAATTCTCAGTGAAACCAGTTCAGGCAAGCAAACAAGTGTTGTGCCTGAAAATGCTCTCCCTTTCTCTGTATTCAAAATCATCCTGCACACTGTGCTGTTCCTTCTATCCTTAACCTACTTCAGTGATTTATTCTTTTTCCTTGAGGAAAAAATATTCTGCCAGAAGGTCTCACTGGAGAGAGAGAGAAATGCAAAATTTTGGGGGAAGGGGTTTAGTTTTTATTGTGTTGTTTAATCTCTTCACCTTGAAAGCACAAAAAGCCTTGTTGTCGCAAGCCTTGGGCTAATCGGGCAGTGAGAAATATTTGAGCATCTTCTACATGGCTGCATATCAGCAAGCTTGGAAAAAGGGTTTACTATGAAATGGTTAGTTGCTTAGTCCTTTCTGTACCAAAGATTACACAACTGTGATTTTCTCTGTGTTTGTTTTCAGCATACACCATTGCTTATAAAGGTATCTTTTAAAACTGGGCACTTTCACTATGTATATTTATTTAACGAGACAAATACCTTAAAGTTTGATGGCAGTTTTCTCCTGAACTCCTTGATGATCAGAAGGAAAAGGTACTGCACCAATAAAACACTTTTCTGAGTGTCCCCTGATAATGGGGATTCAGTCGTCCCAAATTCCTTCAAGTCCCTCACATCTGAAGTCATGACAGTGATCTGGCAATGGTGTAAATGGATGCAGGATCTGGCCTTCAGTCTCCCTGCATCGTTTGTTTCCCACAGCTCTAAACAAAGCAACAAAAAGAAGCCCTGCCAAATCTGTCTTTTGTTTCCCGCTTGTAAAAATAACTGTGGAAATAATACAGAAACAAGTTCTCCTGCAGCCTTTGCCTGTCAGGCAGCGGCAATAAGCATGTCCACGTCGCCCAGCGGAGCACATTGCAGAGATACTCAAGCTCACATGGGTTGTTTGGGTGCATCCACACCCTCCAGTGTGCACACTATGTAGAAACGCTAGTTGGTATGCCAAAATCATTGTTCCTACTCAGCTGAAACCTAGCCCCCAGCTCACCACTTCCCACCGCAATGTCTAGCCCGGGTGCAAAACTGCTCATTCAGCTCCCCGGCAGGTGATTCTGGAGGGAGTATGAGTGGTGCTTTCGGGGGGACCTCTGTGCAGCCAAGAGATGCCCGCACAGCCCCAGCACATTGGATTTCTGATCTCCACCGGGGCTTCTTGGTGACGCCTCAGTCTAAATAGCAATGTGGGAATATCTGCTTTGAAGCCTTAGACTTTTAGGGATGCTGCATGAGGCTTACAGGCAAACACAAATGGAAAACTACAGCTTAGCGGCAGAGCAGAGGGGTAAGGATGACTTATCCCTTTTGTACATTCAATGGAACAACACATCTTTGGGGACATGCCAGACCCAATCTGAATACAAATCAGAAAGCATTAGCATAGCAGCTGGGGCTGCAGACAGCCAAGTTAAAGTGCAACAGGGTCACTGCCAAGGCTGCTGGAAACCAAACACAGCTACTGTGTGGAGGGAAGTCACCTGTAAAGCAGGAAAGGGAAAGGCAGAGAGAAAATCACCCTGACTGGGGAGGAACTGGGACAATGTTTCTATACTGGTGACTTTTTAACAATTCCTGCAAGAAAAATATACTAAAGGACGTATGTAAGTTTCACAAAAGCAGCAGCCCTTACTTACCAGGGGCCAAATGATCCGAAAAAAATTTTCTTTAACAACTTCCTCATGTGGTCCTTGCTTGTCCTGATCAAGACAAAACATCATGATTGAATAAATCCCAATACAATGACAAAATTACTCCAGCCTTCAGCTAGGACAGGCTTATGCTCTTCTGCTTTCTTCTGAAGATTGAAGAAAGCTGGCCGTCTCTGCAGACAGATTCAGACTGGACTTTGCTCCTTCAGGCTACTTTGTGTGCTGCCATGTAGCTCTCAAAAGTGTCAAAGATGGCAGTGACTAAGAGATGATACAAGCATACATTACGCTGAAGCTGGTGGGATTTGGACTAGCTATCTCTCCTTTCTGCTTGATTCACTCCTCCAAGCAATCATTCACAATGTTTCAAAAACTCCTTGTGGTGCTCAAATGTCCCAGGAAAAAAGATGACAGACCACAGAGTCTGGAACGGACCTCCAGAGATCAACTGACCCAACCCTGCTCAAATCAGGGCCAGCTCAAGTTACATTGAGTTTTGCAGTTCTATGTCCAGCTAAGCCTTGACCACCTCTTGAGGTTGGAGGCTCTGCAGCCTCTCTAGGCCCCATTCCAGTTTCTGACCTCCCTTGCTATTAAATATATTTTCCTTATATCCAGTCACGTTTCCTGTGTTGCAACTGTGTTTGTTGCCTCTCATCACCCAACACCTCTCATTAAATATTAGCAGAAAGCTGTTAGGTCCCTCCAAAGCCACCTCTGCTCCAGGCTGACCAAGCCCAGCTCCCCCAGCCTCTCCTTACAGGACAAGCGCTCCAATCTCACCATTTTGGGGACCTCCCCTGAACTCCCTCCAGCTCATCAATATCTGTCCTGCACAGCAGACCCAAAATTGGGCACAGATGTGATTTCAGAAGTGCCAAAAAGAGAGGAGCAATCATTTGCCTTGACTTACTCATGCTAGGGCTTGCCAGCTGGGTTAGGAGGACTATGACTGAGTTTTAAAAACTCTCAAAGACAGTGGGTAAATTGAATGCAGAACAATTTTTTATCAAATCCTGCAATGCCAGGACTAAGAGGAATTTGCTGAAACTAGTTTAAAAACCATCAGTTTAAAACAGTCAAAGGAAAGTATTTCTACACACAGCAGGTAGTGAATTTGTAAAATTTACTGCCACAGGAAGCTGAGGAGACAGCATCAGCAGGCTCACAAAGGGATCAGACAAATTCATGAACAGAAGATGCTAAAAATGCTGGGCAGGGATGTACATGCGGCTACTATTCTGGCTGCAACATTTGTGGATGTTGGGAAGCATGAAGGAACCAGGGAAAGCAGTTGAGCTTGCATGCTGTCCCTGAACGGCCTCTCCTCTGGTCACTGTTGGAGGCAGATGGACCTCTGGTCACTTCTTGTTCTCTTTTTCAGCTGAGCCCTGTGGGAGGTTACCAAGCTGACACTTATCAAATACAAGAGACAGAGGGATGGTAACTGAGTTCTTGGTAAGGGAGATCGATCTTGCCATGCTGAGAATCATCAGAAGTTACAACAAACCATATCCAAAATTGTCCTGTAGAAGTTAGATCAGAAAACCATAAGGTCCAGGTCAGGAGAGGATTTACTCTTAGTGATTTCAGTGGGCTGCAGGGGTCTGACTGCTCTGCAGGATGTGGTCCTAGTGGCGGGGATGCTAAATCAAGTGTACCCAACTGTCTATCATCTCTAAAGAAATAAATAGAAATCACCAGCATAAGAATTGAAAACTAAGTGAAACAGTTCAAAATGCTAAGTCATGAGAAGCACATTTAAATGTGTAGACCCGAGGTGGTTTAGCACAGAAAGTTTTGATAACATATTTCTTATTTAGGTATATTTTCTTTTGTGTGTGCGTGTGTGTTTCCAAACACTTCCAAAACCTGTTTTATCAGAATCATGGCATTCATGAATTGCAAGCTTGCAATCCTATCTGTGGGTTTAAAAAAAAATAATAAATTATCTGCCTCTTAAAAAAGCCTCAAAAAATGTGTTCTGTTACTATTAAACAAAAAAAGACTGGGTGTTTTTTCATTTATTTGCTGCTGTTAAAGTAATTGCTTGTTCTTTGAATACGTACTCATGTGTTTACCCTTTATTTGCAAACTTGGGACAGTTTAGGACTTAGGCTATATATATAAAAGCAGAGAGAATTGAAATAGTGAAAATGTCCACATGGGATAGAAGAATCTGAAAGTTTCCTCTTCACTAATTATTCTTACAGAAAGAAACATGACAAACTTTTTTTTTTAGGTAGGTTACAAAAAAAAATTGTTTTCAGTAAGTCAAATCTGAGAATGTCCTGGCAGAGCAAATCTTTCTCTAATAGCAATGCACGGCTCCACTTCCATGATGTACAGCTCAGATGAGGAGCTTTTTATAAAGAAGAATGTTAAAATATGTCAAGAAGAAGAAAAACAAACCTTCAAAACAGCATCCAGTTGGAAGAAAGTAAGTTGAAGTTTCCCTCTGAGCAAGACACTAGACAAGGAATTATAAACACGTAAATTTTCTGATTCCCCTTCCCTGTTAAGACAGTGAATGCATTTCAGTGTGGTTATAAAATAAAGTACTGGAAGCAAAACCATGATTTGTGTAGATCGGGTATAACCTAGAAGTTCGCCAGTCCTAACACTGGAAGAATTTCCTGGTAAAAGATCTACCAGTGAAACTGTACTTTCTAGTATAGCTTAAACTAACCTCAAAACACAAGCAAGACCATGCTTTTTTGTGAGTTCCAGTCTTAGCTGGGAAAAAAACCCAAAACCTTCATTTAAAATAAAACAAAACAAAACAAAACAAAGCTACCACCGGCAAATCAAAAATATTTTTTCTTTTCGTTTTAAAAGAAAAGGAAAAAGAATCAACAAATCAAAAATATGACATCCCAAACAAGTTTTTTATGCTCAGAAGAGTATTTAATACAACTTCATGTAGGTTTCATTCATCCTTTTCCAGGCACTGTGATAACAGTAAAGATGATCACAGCAATTATGTTAACGAGCATTAAGAAATTACTGCTTATGCTGTAAGAAGTGACTACTGTCCTGCATTTCAGCTCACCCTGACAGTAAAAAGGTCAGCTTAAACCACCTATTTAGATTCTAATTTGTGCTGACTGCTGCAGTAGTGGTTTAAAGTCCCTCACTCAGCCAAAGGCAGCTGAGAGCAGGCGTCTGAGCAGTTACCATGAATCAGCTTGAGAAATACTATTCCAATTGCGTGCGATTGTGCAAACATAAGTAAAAAACTGGACTCAGAATGAAAGAAAACGTGGAATTACAGCCCGTGAGGATAAAAGAAATAAGAAATCCACATAAAGTTGCAGTTCTCCAGGGCAGATGGGATGGACTGTGAAAGCCTCACTTCTGACAGTGGCTTGTGACCATCAATTACATGCTGATGTACGGAGCTCTTAGTACTGTCTTATCTATTGACTAAACACCCTTCTCCAAAGAAAATGAGCCATCAGTTTGAGAAATTTTCCTAGTTATAGCTGTGTCAGCCTGCTTAAACTGACCTTTAGAGGATTCGCATGAGAATAAAGGACATCTTATTATTCAGTGTGCATTTTTGTGAGACCAAACCAGGAACTGCCGATCTTAGAAAAAGCACAAGATTTCCTCCTAAGAGAATCTCTGAGGATATGCAATCAATCATGCTCTTGAGTAGTTTATAATCTGACATTAGAAAACACTTGGGGGAAAATTAATCCCTGAGGCAACTTCATTTTTGTGCAATAGGGTAAAGTTTGGCCCATTTGAGTATATTTCTACTGGCCAACATAGGGTACACATGCGGAGGTGGAGAGAGTAATTTGGTAAAGGGAAGGGAAGCTGGGTTTTTTATGTAGAGAGTGAATTTGCTGTGTACATAGGCCATATAGTCTTAAAACGTGGGTTGTTATAACAATGTTTGTAGTATCAAAACAACATTAGTATGCCTTTTATTCCATAATTTCAAAGTAATTTTCAAAGCTTAATGTTTCAAGTCATAATGTCTGCATAGGGAAAATTAATACCATGTATTCCCAGTTTTCATAAAGGCAAAGTTGAAGCATGGAGCAGCTCATGAACATGCTCCAGGTTCTTGGGAGGAGAATTTGGGGTTCCAGATTCCCACTACAGTGCTTCAATAAAACACGGTAGGAGGTAAAGGGGAAAAAAAAGAGACTATATCCCTTAGGGATTTTTATGTATAGTGCCTGACACCTGCAAAATGACCTCCTGAAAAAGTGACTTTGGCTCACTGATGATATAAGGATATTCCTCGGCCCATGTGATTTTGGTTATCTATCTGAAGAAAAAAAATCTCTTTGAACTGATTTTGATTAATGGCAGTGAGCCACATGAATCTTGGAATGATGACAAGACTGTAATATCAAGTGATCAGGGAATGTTCAAGCATTGCATCTTAAATTGCGCCAACTTGATTTTGATTTCAGAATAAACGAATGGTGAATGGGAAGGAAGAAAAGGAAACAGGGAAGACAACACTTCCCATGGGATATGTTTCCAGCCTTGATTTCCTCTGGCACTTTTTACACTAAAATAAGTAACTTTTTTTTTTTTCCAGGTACTTGAGATTTTCAGAACTTTACATTGAAAATGGGGTAACTGACAATTGGCACTGTCAATTTTCTAATTTGTCCTGGAACTAGGCAAGGAGAAAAACAAAGGGGGGGATTATGTAGGAAAGGAAGAGCAAAACAAGGTAATTACAGCATTGTTTCAGTATCTACACTTAGTGCATGTACAGTACATCAGCCTTCTTTCCATGGGCAGAGGAATTCATTGTATGTTATTATTGTAATGAGTAGTAATGAATAATGATAAGACTATGGGAGTCTTCTCTCTGTACAGTACCATTACAGGCATGAGTGGATAAACAGATTTTGATTGAGATAGTCCCTAGTAAATCAGGGCTGAGTTTTTTTCTAAGCCATTTGAAATAGCTTCTGAGTCTATTTTTAACCTCACCCCATCATCTTGCAGTTTCTTATCTTCCATACTTATTACCTTAGTGATTTCAAAATCCAGGAGATTGCTAACTACTTGTGTGTCAGAAACTGTTTCAAGGACCTTCAAATTTACCAGTGGAAGATGGAAAGGAAGGAGCAAGATTTTGTCTGACTTCACACTTCAGTTTCACCAGCGACCTGTATACTAATAGGAAAACTTATGCCATTACTAAAGGAGAGGATGTTCTTGAAAACTTTATGTCAGTTAAAAGCCCATCACGGAAAGTGCAGTTTGCCCTCAGTTTCAGATTTGAGATGACTCACATCTCCTGAAATCAGTGCTTTTGGGAGAGGGGTATCTGGATATTGTCCTTCTGGCAGCTGAGAGGTTGGGTCACAGGACAAAAGTCAAAGTGACCATGAGAGGTTGGCTGTAACATGTAGGGTGATGAACCAAGATGAAAGCAGAGAGCTTCTCTACTTCTTGCAAATGTAAGATGTGAAGTAGATGCTTTGCCATGTGTGACGTGTTGGCCGCCTTGTCCAGACATATCCACATGTGTAGACATCCATGAGGCAAGACGGCTGACTCATACCTTTCAGCCAGAGGGAAGCTCCTTCCTCATTAACATCTGCTGTCCTAAAGAAACAGATTGAAGATGCATCAACAGGAAAAAAAATGTAATAAACATCAACAGGATGTTGATGTAATAAACATCAACAGAATGTAATAAACATCAACAGGGAAAAAAATGTAAAAAATGTAAAAAAAAGCACCAGAGTCCTGAGGTGGAACTGTCTCCTGTGTCTGAATCAGTAAGTCAGACCGTAAGTCTGTCCATACATGCAATGGACAGTACAGATGTGCTCTTAAATGGCAGTTCTTGCTCTCCTTGCTACCAGGGCAGGGCGGTAACATTGTCCCCTTCTCATGAGTCAGCAGAATAATGCAAAACACAGCCCAGAAATCCAGGGCTGTGCTGAGTTTGGCAGACATTCAGTAAACTCCACTGAGGAAAAAATGAGCGCAGACTTGAGAGCAAGGAAAAATTCAGAAAATCTACGTGTGTATTGACACTGTTGAAGCACACCTGAGCTTGTGTCTCTCAGCTCTAGGTCCACTTTAAATGTGGAATTTTGAGACTGTGATAGTTTCTACTTCTAACGATACATTCACTTAAATACAAAAGTTTCATCAGCAGAATCACATCTCTGAACACGATGAGTCAGCTAAAAATTGCAATTCAACTTCTACTGCTATTTCAGAGGTAATTCAAGCACAGTCTGATGATTCTTAAAAGAAGAAAAAGACATTGATGAGCTAATGATTAGATTTCTTGGGATATCTGTGCATTAAAAAGAAGTAGACTTTCTGAAAAATTTAGAGCATTATCCATCTAACCGAATGTAGAAGTCTGTAAGGCACTTGGAGCTAACCTCGTCATCTAGATTTCCTTTATAGTCAAAAAAAGAGAAGTAAACTCCTTTAAGTCACTACCACCTCATCTGAAACAGATATTTAAAGCAGATGATCAAACAGTACCAATTTCTTCTGGCATAGCTCCATTGTAAGTGAGTAAAACTAAGCAGCATCAGTCTTGCCCTTTCTCACCAAAGAGGTGAATCATAGAATCATAGAATGGTTTAGGTTGGGAGGGACCTTAAAGATCATCTAGTTCCAACCCCCCTGCCATGGGCAGGGACACCTCCCACTAGACCAAGTTATTCCAAGCCCCATCCAGCCTGACCTTGAACACTTTCAGGGATGGGGCATACCCAACTTCCCTGGGCAATTTGTTCCAGTGTCTCACCACCCTCAAAGAGAAAATTTTTTTCCTAATATCTATTCTAAATCTCCACTCTTCCAGTTTGAAGCCATTACCCCTTGTCCTATCACTACATGACCTTGTATAAAGTTCCTCTCCAGTTTTCAATGCTTTTGAGGTTTTCCAGCTACTGAAGCTGAGGATCACCAGCCACTGTGCTCTGAAACATTGTCCCTTTCCTAGACTGTGTCTATCCGTAGCCAGTCTCTCCCAGCATCACATGTCTGACATGAACAACCTCCAGGTCCAGACGGACCATTTCCACACCAGGACAGTAAAGTATGTTGATCACACAAAAAGCTCCATCTTGAGTACCATCTACAGGTGCATCATTTGCTAACTAACAATTTGGTTAAACACCAGCACGGATAACTAACCTAAGGACATAGATCTAAGGATAAGTTGAGGACCATATTTTTGTGCCAAGGGGATGTAGTTTCCCCGGAAAGCTTTTCCCAATACCTGTTGTAATCTATTGCACCCTACAAACCATTGTTCCCTATGTATTACTCCCTACAAACTGGGGTGTCCCTGGGATGGGAGTGAGGAAAAGGTTGCAGCCTTTATATATAACTGCACATAGACACAAGGTAGTAAACAACCAGGAATCTTTCCAATTCTCCCTTGAGTAAAAAAAACAAAAAAAAAAACCCAAAAAAAACCAACAACGACAAAAAACCCACCAACATTAATGTCAGTGAGAATTGCAGTATCATATACAAACACTGTGCAGAATGGAGGGCGGGGGGAGCTACCTATCATCACTCATTGAGATCAGAGACTGTGCAAACCTTGCCTCTCAGGCACAGGATGGTCTGACAAGCACAAATAGGGCTTATTCTTTTAATTGAACTTTATCAAAATATAAGGAAACATCTCCCTTTTCCTCTCATTTTCCTATCCTCTCTTGATCTTCCTATCACCTTGAGCCCATCACCCTAAAGCCATTCAGTTTGATCTAAGGCAGCACAGTTTCTAGATGGAATTAGGATGATCACTGAATGCATGGAAATGACTTGGTAAGCATTATATTTTTCAAAATGTCATTTCCTTTTTTTAAGGGGTGAGGAGAAGGGAAATAATGGTGTCTTTATGTCTTTCTCATATTCTCTAGATAAGCATATCCATTCTTTTTATAACATCTGCTTACACTATCTCTACATGGTTTTGCATATAATAAAATATTCTAATAGAGGTCCTTCACTTCCTGATTAAAATAAATAAGGATGGACATGCTCCTTGAAAAGCTGTGGAATAATTGAAAAAGGGTTGTTTGGAATAGTGTTTAACATCCAAAAGTCTCTCACATTTCCATGCAAGTCAACTGATTATTTCTGAGTGATGTATGCTATACTGTTAGTCTAATTGCTAGCAGTGGCATTGCTCAGCCATAAAGAAGTTCACTGCATCAACAAAATTTAATTGGGGCATCTCAATATACTGGAATTTTCTTGCAGAGCTAGTTAAAATGAATTCAGAAACTGCTATGTGCAAGGATTGAAGTGTACTTTCTTCACTTGAATCAGAGAAATTCACAGAAAAACTCATTTTACAACAGTACACTGTGATTCTGCTTCCTGCTCTTTACTCCAGCAATCATTAGCTGAACAGGAAAAAAAAAAGGAAAAAAAAAAAAGAGAAGTTTGATTTACTTTCTCATATGACAAAACTGGCCAGGCCGTTGGCTTTACTTTAATGCAAAAATTTTACACAAGAAAAGAAAGAAACAACAGACAAAAAGAAAAAAATATTGTTACAACTATTTTGTATAAACTTAATTTCATTAGATACCAGAGTCAATCAGTTTAGTATTATTGATTACATCTGTATTAACATGTTGTTGGTTTTCTAATGTACAGAAGTGCTTTTAAAAAAAATATGAAAAAATAATAATTTTATATTAAAGAATAAAACCCCAGCAATGCAAAGCACTAAAAATGTTCTATTTTTATTACTCACATCCTCCCCAGGAGGCAGATTCATTAAGATAAGGAAGAAGCCTAAAATATCCACTGACATTAAAGTGACCGACAGGAAAAAAAGTAAATAGTAATGTTAAAAAAAGGGAAAATTTAATTCTCTCTCCATGAGTCTGGGAGAAAATGAGTACACCAGAGTTTAAACAAGTAATAGGGCATGTTTCAGAAGTGCTGTATGAAAGCGTTTGTTGAAATGCTGAACTTTACCGTCTCTCATTAAGTTGATTCATTGAGTAGGTAACAAGGGAATAACTGGCAAGTGAGACTGCTGTGCAAGCCTCCAAGCTGAACAGATCGATCATTCGAAACTTTGAAGCAAACATGCCCGCCCAGCCTTGCCTTTCAGAGCTCATCTCTCTTTCCTCCCACCATCATGCTAAAATTACATTTTTTGCCATTTCAGTTCAGGAATACCACTGCTTCCTACCAGAACTATTTCAAGTAGAGACATGGTACGGATAAAGCAAGTGAGAGATCATAGAATGGTTTGGGTTGGAAGTGACTTCAAAGATCATCTAGTCTGCCCATACCCTGTCACGGGCAGGGACAGCTTTCACTAGATCAGGTTGCTCAAAGCTCTGTCCAGCCTGACCTTGAACACAGTGACGCGGCATCCACAACTTCTCTGGACAACCTGTTCAACTGTTTCACCACCCTCATGGTGTAGAATTTCTTCCCTATTTCCGATCTAAATCTACCCTCTTTCAGTTTAAAATCATTGTCCTTTGTCCTGTTACTACAGACCTTAGTAAAAAGTCTTTATCCATCTTTCTTGCAAGCCCTGTTTTATATATTGAAAGGCCGCAAGAAGTCTCCCCAGAGCCTTCTCTTCTCCAGGTTGAACAACCCAACTCTCTCAGCCTGTCTTCAAAGGAGAGGTGTTCCCTTCCTCTGATCATCTTCGCAGCCCTCCTCTGGACCCGCTCCAACAGGTCCATGTCTTTCCTGTGCTGAGGGCTCCAGAACTGGACTCAGTACTCCAGGTGCAGTCTCACCAGAGCAGAGCAGAGAGGCAGAATCACCTCCCTTGACCTGCTGGCCATGCTTCTTTTGATGCAGCCCCAGGATACAATTGGCTTTCTGGGCTGCAAGCGCACATTGCCTGCTCATGTCTGATTTTTCATCCACCAGTACCCAAAGTCCTTCTCTGCAGGGCTGGTCTCAATCAATTCATCACCCAGTCCGTACTGATACTGGTGATTGCACTGACCCAGATGCAAGGTCCTGAACCTGGGTCAGCACACTCACCAGTATCAGTGCAGGTTGGATGATGAACAGATTGAGAGGAGATCCTTGAAGCAACAGACCCACATATCATTGGACACAATGGAAATGCTCTCCTGGGCTTTGAGACTCCCAAGCACTTGAAAAGAACTTCCTCATCTAGAACATCTCCCCAAGTGGAGTGCAAATCAGGCCCTAAATCTGCTCAGTATAACTATTTCTCAGATGGACTTATTCAGAAATGGATGCTTGGTGCAGATTAATCAAAACTAGAGGTGATGTCTTTTCGCTTGAGTGGGATGAGTTGAGGGTCAGGGGACTATTGATTGTTCTGATTAATACACTGCACTTCCACAGCTGGGAAATGGCAGCTCAAAATGAAAGGGCCCTATTCTGCCCTGTTTTCATGGGCACAATTCCCCACTGAAATCAGTGTCTTAGAGAAAAAAGAGAATCAATGCTCCCAGGCATTAGTGAAGGTCAAAGTGCAAGACATACAGGGCAAATCATTGGCCATTGTAAATCATGGCCACACTCTTAACTCAGCAGATCTATTGCACTTTAGTCAGGGATTTGACACTGAGAGCAATCTGTACTTTTCCCTCGTATCTATTGTTTCCTTATATGATTTTGATTGTTCTTTGGTTTTACAAACTCTGCTATTCAAAATAGATTACAGTCCACCTTCTGTTAATTTCTAGTATTTATAAATACTTTGAGAACAAGGTTTGATATTTTCTATGCCTTTAAACTAATCTTTTTATGCTGCATAGGTACATCTTCCCTACCTTTTGCTGCTTAAAGAGTATCTCCAATATAGAAAGATGCTGGGAACATAAAGGAAGGTGTGAGTATTATAATTTCATATCGAAATGTGGAGGATACTCAGCATCCTGTAGATATGCACTTCGTTTGCTTATTTCTCTTGGATTTTTCCTTTTCTTCATTTTGTATTCACTTCCATTTTTTTTTAAATTTCATACTCTTTATGTCCTAAGAAACTTAATATTCACCTGAATTCTGCTATCCAAAATTCAGCAAGTTCTCTACACAAAATCATCTATTTTTATCATTGATATCTCAGATGAAAAATATTCTTTAATATTTCTCCAAGGAGGAAAATATAGCTCTTAAATAAATATACCTAAGCACTTTTTTTTTTAAAAAAAAAAAAAGTGTGAACATATAAACATACCCTGGGCCTGAGCTTAAAGTGTAAGCATAAGGAAAAAAAAAAAAACATGTTTGATATGTTCATCCCAAATTTACAGAATCAGAAGACTGGGATAGTTCAGAAAAACTCAATTGCTACTTCAGTTGACCTCTGATAATTGATAATTAGAGATTAACTTCTGGAGTAAAACGGCTTTTCAAGCGATTCTGGTGCTGACTTTTAACATGAAGAATGGAGGAAGCCTCCATTAGCTATTTCTCAGAAACAAACTCAAATGCTGTCACTGCAATTTCCAAAGGGTTCTGAAACCCCGATTACTCGTCTCCTGCTAAAAGTCAGCCTATGGTCACAAGTAATGCTTATAGTTGCCTTTGGAAATCCCAACAAAAACTCCCCTAGCTTCATTATCCATTACCCCTGTATAAGGAATAGGAAAGAGAATGAAATACAAATAGATGTGGATGGATGAGAGTCTAATTTAATAACTACTCAATATAACTGCCCATTGTCTGATGCATTGCTGCATAATGCGCTATTGATTTGGGGAAAAAAAGATTATATGATAGCTGGGAGCAAATGCCTGGCTCTCTTCCTCACAAGATTTATTGTTTTTGATAATGAGTAAATACATTTTATGCATGAAAAGCTAGCAAGGCTTTTCCTAACCATCTTAATTTTTTCAGCTCCAAGGACAAGACCCGTTATAACTTCATGGACACTGCACATAAAATATCTGCATGTATTTCAGTCAGTTAATGAAGGCTCCCACAAAGTGCAAGTAACTCCAGCAGATAGGAGAGGCTGACAGAGGATCCCTTCATATACTTTCTTTTTCATGGTACAGATTGTCCGTAAGTAGCATAGAGGTTTTCAGGCTTCCCTTTGGGTCAGTATTAAATCCCGTGTTAAAAAAGACACTAATTCTCTGACTAGGCCAGGTAGCAAGCACTTCTGGGCTAGGTATTCCTCAAAGGAAAACGAACCCTGTCTCAGGACTTGTAGCTGGTGGTTATGACTGGTATCTTACATCAGTTCCACCTTCTAAAGGCAGTCAGGACCAAAAAAATCTCATTTATGGCAGTGAGGGGTAACTCAGTTTTAGAGGTCTGCCAAAACTCTTAATTTTCATCTTCACCATCCTATTTGAAGTTCCTCTCTCTCTACACTGAAGATCATCCTGGGTGACGTCCTGAGCTATAATAAGGCTGAATACAGTGTTGCTTCCAGCTCTTTTGGCAATCCTGCAATAAGATGGCTGGTGAAGAAGCTCCTAATTTTCTGTTTTCCCTAAGAAAGATTCCCCTTGGGGTAGATCCATCAGACAGAAGACTTTACAATTCTTTACTCCCTTATCCTTAAATTGCTGGCACCTCTAGCTGATCTTCTTGTCCACCTAAGTAACACAGTTTAGCTCCTTGGATTTGAAAGATACTGAGCTAATGAATTTGTCTGTCACAGCATTTGACTGGCAACATTTAGAAGAGTATGTCACTACATTATCATATTTCCATCACTGATTCCTACATACTTTAACTGGATTAGATGGGTGGGAAGTGGAAAAAGAGATGAGATTTATTCTCCATTCCCATGAAGTTCCAGACACCCATATGGAGCAGTACAACTATATACTGAAAGACACAGCTCTTAAAGTTGTGTTAAAATTATGCCTACAATAATTAGGGAAGTGTGCCCACTGCTGGGAAAATGCAAAGATGCTTTGACTCTTATGCAATTTTCTTCATTGGAACACACCTTATCCTTTAGATACATGTATATCTATGTAGATATAGATTAGATATATAGATAGATATAGATATAGATAGATATAGATGATATAAGGTAGATGTAGATGTAGATGTGGATGCAGATGTAGATGTAGATGTAGATGTAGATGTAGATAGATATGTGTATGTATACACTTAAGAATGAGAATAGGCTGAGCCCCAAATTTCATAAAGCTCAATATCTTTATAAAATACCTTCACTTGTAATGCACTGAAATTGGAAAGAGGGTACATAAAAATGGGGTAAAGTAGTCTGAGAGAGACTAGCAATTTTTCTGGAAAGCTCATGGAGAACAAATGAAGCGGCAAAAGAAAAAGGGAAAAAATAGCTTTTTTAAAAGGGAGAATAGAAGAGGATGTGATAATCACAGCTCAACAGTTTAGCGTGAATTCCTAGAAAAACACTGAAAATATAAACAATCTGTAAGCATCAAGAAGATAATTAGGTACCAATCAGGAGCTCCACACAAATCAGTCAAAACCCATTTTATTTCCTTCTGTCATAGAACAGCAGATCCAGTGAATAGAGACAAAGAGTTGATATTCTGTCACAACTTTAATAAGGGCTTTGCCAGTCTTTCAGATTGATGTTCTGAAGTAATCTGGGGAAATAAGGACAAACAAATATACTAGGGAAATAAAAATCTTGGATATGTCATCACAGAGTACTTCTCAATTATTTACCATCAAAATGGAAAGATACAATGGGATAATTATGAGTCCACAACCAGTAATATTAAATATTTTCATTGTGACTTGGATAACAATATCAATTTGGGGAGGACGACGCAGACAGCATTAGCATCCATGGTGATCTTGAGATTTTGGAAGTATGATCTCAGTCAAACTGGGGGCAATTCAATGTGAATAAACACAAAGTTCTACACTTAACTAAAAATAATCACCTCCGCAAACATGGGACGATACTTAACCTAGACGGCAGTGTTAGAGGAAAGAATCTGGAAATCCCTTGATGAATAGGCATCAACAGTGCTACCTTGTTGGAGAATCAAGCAAGCATTGTAAAAGAATATAAGAAATATCTTCTGAAAGACATAAGATGTAATCTTTCCAATCTATTTATCGTTCACCTCCCAACTAGAATAGTATGTCTATTTTGGGACACTGATCTCTGAGAAAGACATGGGCAAGGAAAACAAGGAGAACACTCTGAAGTCTAGAAAATATGATCTGTAAGGAAAAATTAAAAGATTGGGAGTGATTTCAGCTGAAGAATACAAGACTGGAGGGACAGATGATACAGTACTCATCAACTGCATAGCAACAAAGATGAAAGAAAATGACTGTGAATAGTTTATTGTTTAATAGGCTAAAATTCATCAAAAAAGATTTAAGGTAATTTGGGGGAAAACTTGGCTAGTGGAACAGATTCCTTCGGGTGAGAAGATGGAAGCTGGTTTTGAAATCTCCTTTGCAGAAGGTTTTCAAGAACAGGTTAGACAAGTATCTGTCAAGTTTACCTATAGTTGGTCAATCTTTGTGGTAAGGGAGTGAATTTGAGGACTTTTTTAACCCTTCTGTTCCTCTGTCCGTTCCTTACTAATAAAAGTATACACCAATTGTACTTTAATGTCTCTATTTTCAGAATGGATGAAGTGATGGGTGAAGACAATGATGAGTCATTTCACCTAAGTTTCCTTAGCACTTCTGGAACTGACTCACCACATGGTACTCAGTGGTGTTTTAGTACTTCTCATTCAGTTTCTGTCATTGTTGCTCACTTTTATAATCTTTCAGGATTCTGTGGGTTCCTTTAAGTTGACCCACCTCAGAAGTAATGTGTTTGGAATTACCCATCCCTCAGTGACAACTTTGTGTTGCTTTGCACATATAAAAGATCCTTGCAAACTGCAGCTTCTGCTGACTGGAGTAGGATGTCTGCTGAGCCCTGGTTTTTCTTGTAGGCAAGAAGTCACCAACAAAGTGCCTATTGATATCTGTCATCTTGCAAGATGCAGTTCTTTGGAATACAAGATTGTCTTCAGTGAGTTTACTGCAGCTGCCTTACTTAGAAAATACAAATAATACCTGTTTCTTCTACAGACAAGACAGTTGCCTTCATGCCTCTTTTTTCCTGCCCTGCCCAGTGTCTTTCAAAACCAAAACATACACTACTGGTACTTCTTTAAACTCAACAAAAACACTGGTTGAAACACAGTTTTGCCACTCTTTGTGCTGTTTTTTGAGACACAAAACCTGAAGTCAATTAGTTGCTGCCAAACTCTAATACAACACTCATTATTTCAGATCTTGTGTCAAGTTTTTTTCCCTGTACCAAATGATTTGGTTGTTTTTATTAAGATATGTGCAGTTTGAAACTCTCTTCAAGCCAATAACATCCTCATGAAACCCTGCAGGAATTATTCAAAATCATTTCCATTAGTCACCAAGATATGAGGTCTAAGAATCATTATTAATCTGAGTGTAGCAAACATTTTATAAGGATGTTTTCCAGATGATGCATGCTCTGACAGTTCTTACTGCATAATGGTTTTAGCAAACTGAGGGAGATTTCTAATTTTGTATGAATGAAAATCAATATATGTTTCTCTGAATTTAATGTTTATAATGGTTATATTTCTCACAAGCATTTTGTCAAATATTGCTCTGGGTCAGTCTGAATGAATTCCTAATGTAAGACAAACACTGGAATGCTCCCTATGAAAACTGATTCATTTCATCCAGCACGTTGTGCCAGGCAGAATTGTCCTTGTGAGTGCAATTAGGCCAGTGAAAGTTGCATTTATTTATTTTCCTTGTGTACGATGCATATGATAGTCCAGCATCAACAGCAATAGCTATTAGGTTCAGGCCACTGGTATCCTTCTGTCCTGCACTCTGTCAAGTGGCTCTGATGCTGAGGGAGGGGTGGAAATTGATGTCGTTCTCAGGAGCATCAGATCTGTCACGTCCCGATGCCACAGGTTCTGTAGGTACCCACAGCTCCAGCTCAGAACCATAGTGAAGATTTAAGTGATTGACTACTGAAAACAGGATCATCCCAAGACGCTGTGGGACCCTGTTCATGTGCCGAATGTGTTCAGGACAGGCAGAAAAACTGAGTTTCAAGACTTTTTTTGTCTCTTGGGTTTTCACTTGCATCTTTCTGTGGCCTCTATCTTCATTGGTTTGAGCCCCTCTGGAGTCGTCTCTCATCTGCTGTAATGCTTCCACTTACCTCTCTCTTACCAAAGCTGTAGCTCTGGTACAGAAGAGTAATAATAGTCAGGGTATAAGAAAGCTAGGATTGCAAGGACGCTGGATACAGAAAAAAAAATCAAGAGGGGGAAAAAAAAAAAAAAGGCTAGACAAGCTCTGAGTCTCGGGGTCCCATTATTGCCCTTGAGCTGTTATCTACATTTCTCTGTATCTCATTGCATCTCATCCAACAGCATCTTAAGTATTCTGCCTCACCTAGGTAACACCTGGGCTACTGGCACAAGACTTCTTTTTCATTGGTGATATACCTCACTTAAAACACCTCTTATTACCTCCCTGGCTCAGCTCAGCACCCATAGCATCTTTTATACTTCCATTTCATCAGCACTTGGACTTCTTCACTCCGACTGCCTCAGAGACTGATAGCATGTGCTAAACACCTTTTCATAGGTGTAGCAATACAGACACAACCACTAGTTATGTATCCCATTAATTTTTAGCTGTGTACTTACCTCTATCATATCTGCATTTGTTTGTCTTCGCTGCAGAGAAGTTGTTATCATTCTCATGTCATAAACAAAAGGTATTCTGCCAAATCACTTGAAGTAACAAATAGAACACTGATGATAAATCCTTGCTGCTTGAAATTACCTGCATATGAGTATTTTGCAAATAACTTACCAAATCTTGTGATGCAGCTGTAAAGACGCATACTTTGCAACTAGATCAGGTTAACTGCTCTGCTGTCCTCATTGTCCAAAGATTAATTCTCTGTTTTCCCATATTGGAAAACAGATTTCAAAAGCCCAGGGGGCAGAACTAGAATGATTTTTCTGAGCTATCTTTCACCTTGATACAAAAAGGAACAAGAAACTGAAGAAAAGCAGATTCACCATTTCTTTAACAGCAGAAGAGAGCATAATGGAGTGTGGTTATTTTTCAGAAGGGAAACCTTGTGAAAATTATTTCAGGGTCAAACAGCATTTTATGGACCTAGAGGGAACACTGAGAAGAGAAATCCTTGTCATTCTTAACAGATAACAGACTATGAAAATCACATTATACATCTACTTGTTATTTTTAATTGAGAATCTGTTTTACTGCAGTTAGTGAAAAGCAGAAGCAGAACTCAACAACATGAAGGTGTGTTAATCCCTCAGGTGATACAGTTAAATCTTTTGGAAAACAAAAATGCCATGAGTAAACGGGAAACTGATTGACATCAAGGAATCTTTTGTGTTGTATGCTGAGTTTGTATGACTTTGTTGGCAACCAAGATTTTCCTTATGAGGCAGAATGACTTGACTATTTGAATTTTCTTTTTGCCGCCAATTTGGGCACAAGCTAAGAAGTGCAGCCATGCTCATTCCAGTTCTTTGTTCTATGTAAATTCTTCTCTTGCTTACTTGCACATGTTTCATTTTGTATGTATGAGGAAAACATAAACATAAACACTACACTGACAGTTGTAAGTTATGTCAAAAATTTTATATATTTTTCTATTATGCCATGAATACGCATTTGTTTATGTAAATGTACACAGTATCTCCCCAAAGCTTTAGGAGATATACAACAATTACAAGTCAGAATATAAATACGTACAAAAAAAGACAGAAAATAACTACTTTTCTGGGCCATACATCCACAGTAACCACTCTGAGAGAATCATAAAAATAATTTCTCTCAATACATTTAGACGAAAACCAGCCCCCTGCATTTACAATGAAACAAGAGACTCCAAACATTTCCTTCAGAATTTCTATTATAGTGCCAATGTAATAAAATGGCACAGTCCTGACCTGATCAGCCTTTTAGAAGTGCTCAGAAGGAGTCTTAGGATCATACCATATCTGCTCAGATTTTTTTATTTCATCATTGGGTCCCTATTTCAGAACTATGCCAGCAGATTAGGATTTCCACAGCTTTAAAAAAAGCAAGAAACAACCCAGGAACAGATACTGAAGAGAGACTGAATATGGGTATTTTTCCTCTCTCCACATCAGTGCCCAAGTAGATATCTTGTTTTCTTTCTCTCTCTTTCTTGGCTCCTCTCCACAGAATAACAAATTTGCCCTTTGGCGTGTGATTGGACACACTAGGGTGATCTTTATCTTCATGTTCTGATATAGACACAGTTTTTAGAAATGTGCTCAGTGGTTGTGTCACAATTGGAAAATGTGCTTGAGCTATCTAAATGATTTAGGCCTCAGAGAACCAAGAGACAAAATAACTTTGCAATGACTGGACTCTAATTTCTGTACTTGGTTTTCATCCTCCTGCAGCAGCCTATGGCACTTCCCCAGCACAGAGGGACACGGGGAGGATACCAACATTGCAATATGCTCTATAAGGAAGACCATAAAGCTACCTTAGATTGCTAAAATAACCTCTCTTTTTAAAAATAAATCTTGAAAATTTAGTGTTCCCTATATTATAATCCATGACAATTAACCTAGACACGGGGTGTATTTCCAATTGTAAGGTAATGTAGCATTCCTTCAAAGAGGTGTCAAAAACAATCATAGGCTAATGAGATTCTACATGAACCACCTGCTGGTTGCTTTCAATTAGATAAAACACCTTTGCTGGAAGTGAGGAAAACCTTCTCATTATTTGCAAATGAGTTACACAACAGAAAGCGATAACAGGAAAAGAAATGGGAAACTAATACAACAGTCTGAGCTTCCCAGCTCTACTCCCATCACCATAGTTCTGGAAAAAAAAGGGAAAAAAAACCCAATCACTAATGATGGCAGTACCAAGTGTCCGAAGACACTGAGGAAAAACACAGGGGAAAGCTGCACGAATAACTGACATGTCAGTTCACTGGCACCCCTGGAAAAATGTTAAAATAAATTGCTTTGGGTCAGATCAAGTATTTTGTTCAATTCAAGATGAAATGTTTTGTTTTGCATTTCAGATGTCATTTTTTTAGAAGAAAAATAGAGGGATCTTTAAAAAAAAAAAAAAAAAAGAAAAAGTTTATTTTAAATCATATTGTTATTGTGTTTAAAATACTTCAATTATTTCAGATTCAGATTTCAGAATATCTCTTTGGGGGAAGGAGGTGACGGAGAACAGTTTGACAAACCCTGATAAAAATTTGCAAAAAGTCCCAGTCTAGCCAGATCTCCATTTTATACATTTTTTTTTTTATGCAAGAAACCTTGGGCCAAAAGAGTCTCTTCTGTCCTGCTGAGATTTGGGCTTTCCAGTATAAGATCAGAAATCACCTTGGATAAGTCTAAGTTTAGAGGAAGACTGGTGTAAATCAGAAGGTATAGCATCCAACACAGACCCCTTCGAATGGAAGAAGGGGAGTACGGGGCAGAAGCATGGCAGATTCCTTCTCTTTTATGTTTATTTTATAGACTCTTCATACTTGCAAGTGCCAGAGAAAAAAATGAGGCAGCACAAAATAAAGGTCTTACACTCATTACATTTCCACCTACCTTATATCAGAGTGTAATGGGCATTGACAAGAGAATTTGTGAGACTATTTATATGGACATAAGACTTTCAGATTGGCAAGAAACCTTCAGGTTAGATTCTTTTTTTCTCACATCATGCTTAAAGTTTCATTTGTAATCTTCCAGCACTATATTTTTTGAAGCATTGTGAGGGATTTAAAGACCAGCCTATAGAACCACAGAAGATGCCTCCAGCAAACTGCTTTGGAACCCTGTACTGTGGATGGGGATTTCCAGGGAGTTTGGGTATTGATATGCTTCTATTAGCTCTGTTAAAAATATGATTTTTGGGTAGTGTGTCTCTTAAATATACTCCCTACGTGTTCCTCCTGCCATCTAAATCCTGACTTTTGTTTTCATAAAATCATTGAATCATAGAATGGTTTAGCTTGGGAAGCACCTTAAAAATCATCTAGTTCCACCACTCCCTGCCATGGGCAGGGACACCTCCCACTGGACCAGGTTGCTCAAAGCCCCATCCGACCTGGCCTTGAACACCTCCAGGGATGGGGCAGCCACAACTTCCCTGAGCAATTTGTTCCAGTGCCTCACCACCCTCAGACTGAAAATTTTTTTCCTAATATCTATTCTAAATCTCCCCTCTTCCAGTTTGAAGCCATTACTTCTCATCCTGTCACTGCATGCCCTTGTAAAGAGTACCTCTCCAGCTTTCTTGTAGGCCCCCTCCAGATACTGGAAGGCTGCTATAAGGTCTCCCCAGAGCCTTCCCTTCTCCAGGCTGAACAACCCCAGTGCTCTCAGCCTGTCTTCACAGAAGTGCTCCAGCCCTCTGATCATCTTCATGGCCTTCTTCTGGACTCATTCCAACAGGTCCATGTCCTTCTTATGTTGGGGACCCCAGAGCTGGACGCAGTACTCCAGGTGGGGTCTCACCAGAGAGGAGTAGAGGGGCAGATTCCCCTCCCTCGACCTGCTGGCCATGCTGCTTTTGATGCAGCCCAGGATATGGTTGGCTTTCTGGGCTGCAAGCGCACATATTGCCGTCTCATATCGGCTTCTCATCCACCAAAACCCCCAAGTCCTTCTTCTCAGGGCTGCTCTCAATCCATTCTCCACCAAGCCTGTATTTGTACGTGGGATTGCCCTGGCCCACATGAAGGACCTTGCACATGGTCCAAGTGCAAAACCCATCTCATATTTTCACTATTGAAAAAAAAATATGAAATATTTTCCACGGTTCTTGTTCTACATGAATAAATAAGCTTTGAATAAATCAAATAAAAATAAAAATAAAATCAGTGGATGCTACCCAGTTATACAAAAGAGGCAGATTCCTTTCAGAAATAAACAAAAACCAAAAAGTAAATCCCTTCCCCGCTGGGTGACATTTGGGATGAGCAAGAGAAAATCAAAGTGGAAGGAAAAGCACAAACCCCTTAACAGTGAAAGGACTACTCTTCAAGAAAAAAAAAAAAAAAAAAAGAGACAAATAAATAAATAAATAAAGAGCACCTTTGCCTTCCGAGGTGTTTGTGATGAATTACCTTAGCTGAAGGAAGGTTTGAAGGGTCTCTGGATTCCACCAAAAGCCAAAGAACCCTGCAGGGGGGAAGAAGCCTTATCCCCCTGAGATGTGGAAAAGTGCTTACAAAAGGATTCTTACTTCAGTCAACCGAAAAAAGGTCAGATCCATCAGTGATTGATAGAAGCTGAATGCACTGTCACACTTCTTGAAGTTTCAACAGCTGTATACCCTGAAGATATTATTCAAAAAGATGCATTTGGAACCTGAGTCACGGGCAGAATACAATTTGAGAATCTGCTGTGGCATTAAAAAAAAAGCTCACACTTTAGAGGCTTCATCATCCAGAACCATGGCTTTAATACAGACTGCTGTGGCAACCAGTCCTTGCCTGCAGAGTCTGACAGGGATGAAAGAGAGAGATAATGTATCATTTAGAGGCTGAAACACTGCATGGATTTCCAAGATAATTCAAATAAGCCAAGGAGACCACACACAAAAAAAAAGGTGTTTATGCAAAAGCAGGCTGAAAATAAGAAGGTGAGCAAACTTGCTTTTTCATAATGTATCATATGCAAACTAATTTAAAAATTAAGGAAATGAAGCCGTGGGTGAGTCTAATTTTTCAATATTTAAAGGTAAGAAATGATTTGTTTTCAGTATAAGGCAGTAAGAGGACTTACTTATCATCATTTTTGGTTCATTAGTCAGTAAAGGTCAGATTATGTCCCAAAGGCACAAATCTACTCAGGGGCACACTAGTCTCAGATCAATCCATGGAGGGGACTACGGTGCATTAAACCTCTGATCCCCCCGCTTGGTAGGATAATCATTTTCTTCTGACTCAGCTTAGCAGCAAATAACCGACCTCTCCCTCCACATCCCCTGGCTTCCTTGGCAAGAAGGCTGAGGCATCAGTGCTCCTTTAGCTATGATCCCCCCTTACGGCTGCCACTTTTGAAGTATATATATTTCTTTGGGTTGGTTTTTTTTTTTTTTTTTTTTGGGGGGGGGCTATTTTTTGGTTTTGTTTTTTGGGGTTTTGTTTGTTTGTTTGTTTGTTTTCCAAAAAGATCCTCCTCTCTGAACAAGCGGTTTGGTTTGGACAGTTATGCCAAAATGACCCCGAATGTTCACTTTAAACGTAGGTCTTTTGCAAAATGGAATTTCTCCTGGGGAGGAAGAAAACTGCAACCTCTCCCCCTTGCCCTTTTTGTCAATTCATGCCCACAGATAAAATTTAGAAAGTCAAATCAAATTTTATTCCCACTTACACTTTTGCAGAGGTGCTTAATCCAAGCTGCAGTCTAGCCCTAAAGGAAAAAGCATTTTATTTGCGACAAGGCTGACCAACGTGTCTAGCTTTTAAATCTCATATTTAAGCTATTTCTACACGAAGTTTTCCTAATGAATTGTATTATTGGTGTGTTACCTTCCAGCACTGCCTACCAGGACATGAGCAGGTAGCATATCCAGTACTGCTACAGCAAACTGATTGAGAATCATTAGCGAGACAAAAGGGCAGATGACAGACATTAATGTGAAGGAAGGAAAAATTACCTCATGCCAGGCCCAGGAAGAGTTATAATTGAGTTGTTTCTAAATGGAAAAAGAGAAACCACTTTCAGAAGGGAAGCCTACTGATACCCTTACATTGGCTGCCAGGAGGACTGGAACATCATTTTACATCCTAGCGAGATAGTGCTTGTTGCTTTGCCTCTGGAAGACCATGACAGTGTAATGACTCATCCCCAGGGCCACCATAACGTCTGCAAAGAGTCACCTCCTATCCTTGAATGTTCATTCTTGGCTACATGGACTACCAGTGCATGAGGAGCAGATTGGTGGGGCTCACCCTGCTCCAAAGGCTCTAGATGGATCTGTGCCCCCTATGGCTTTCCATCCCCTTGCTCTGACATGTGTGTAAACCTACTGTGTTCCTGGGATCGGAATGGAAGGCCCCCACAACACGCTCAGGTAACCCTCTGTGAGAGACAACAGCTCAAGGAGAGACAACTTTGGAGACAGAGTGTGAGAGAATCACAGAATCACTGAATTGTCAGGGTTGGAAGGGACCTCTGGAGATCATCTAGTCCAAACCCCCTGCCAGAGCAGGGTCACCTACAGCAGTTGCACAGGACGGCGTCCAGGCAGGTTTTGAATGTTTCCAGAGAGGGAGACTCCACCACCTCTCTGGGCAGCCTGTGCCAGTGCTCTGCCACCCTCAAAGTAAAAAAGTCCCTCCTCAGTTTTAGACGGAACTTCCTATGCTCAAGTTTGTGCCCGTTACCTCTTGTCCTATCACTGGGCACCACTGAAAAAAGACTGTTCCCATCTACCTGGCACCCTCCCTTTACGTATTCATAAGTATTGGTAAGATATTCTTTTCTCAGTCTTCTTTTCTCTGGACTAGAAAGACCCAGGTCCCTCAGCCTTTCAAGAGAAGCGGTTCCTCTGTCCTGTCAAAGTTGCAAATATCTTGGAAAACAGGCACAGACTACTGACAGGCCTGAGATCTTCTCAAACCTGTTTTGTCACATATAGACATACCTGCAAAAGAAAGGGGCAATACACTGGATGCAGCCGTATGCAGCAGCCTCACCATTGCTGCATGGGCTGGAGCACAATCACAGCAGAAGTGGTATCTGGTCCAAGATGGTCCAATACTGGGATTAAGGAGAGACCAGGACCAGAAGTTATGTTTTTGTTCTACAGCCATGGCAGAGCAGAGCAACTTTGATGCTGGCATGCGAAGCTGGGGGGAAAGGAAATATTTCCTATTTCTTGCCAGTGACTGAACCTACCATTCTGTGCTGCCTTGTTGATTTGAATGTATAGATACAAAAAGAATTTGGCCTGCTACTCTTCCTACATTAGTTTCTGTAAGATATAGTGCTTGTCTTTGTTCACCAAACGTTATCGCTGTTGATCAGGATTTGCACAGCTTTTTTATTTCTGTTGATGTCAGATCTGTTGAATGAGAGCTTATTGAAAGGTGTGTGTCACCATTTTTCTTCTACATATTTCTAACCCATTAGCTGTTTATTTCACTCTGGTAGATCTTGATTCTTTCATTCCTTGCATCATCTGTGTTGTACTTTCATCTGCCATGTTGTATCCTCAGAGCTGTCAGAAGACGCATATCAATCCTTAAATCTAGGCCTGAGTGTTATATATACAGATCAAGTCGAAAGATGCCAAACATATCCAAATTAATTCTTTTTTTTTTTTTTGGCTGAATGATTAAAATAATTTTGTTGCAAAAATGCTCTCCTGGAGTCTCTTTTGTACTGCATACTACAGACGACGTAATCACATAATACACACAATTATGTAATATAGCATATTGCATAATACAGACAACTTAAAGTAGATAATGTGGAGAGTCTTTTCTATTCAAACTGTAGGCTACCACAGGTGCTGTGCAAGGGTCACTCATTCATCTGGAAAACATTTTTCAAGCAGTCCATTAAATAAAAGTGGCAAAACTTTCAGTGATAGGTAAAGGAGTGAGCAAACTCACAACACCAGTTCCAAGGATGTAAACGTCTTGTTTGTCCTTCACCTGCAGCAATGAGAAGTGGTAATCCTGAAAGAATTTCATTTCTCCCTTGGATCCAAGGATGACAATTGTTTTATACAACCAGCTATGTTACAGTATTAGTTAATATTATAAACTATAACCTGAATATTCAAATCAAGCACTTGAAAGAGCAAAAGCTAGGAAAAGATATCCTTCTGGTGCTTGTTAGTGGAAACCATTTCCTCTGTATTCAGCATAGTAACACTCTGAACGAGCCCACAAAACTCTGACACTCTAGCTCTGATTACAAGTGTCTCTATGTATTAGACCCATATTGTCAGGATCATTTCACGTGTCACTGAAATGCAGACACCGCTGAAGAAAAACAAACATTTAACAAAGCAATATATTAGCTGTAAACAGGCAAGTGTGAGATTCCAGTGAGCGAAAAGCAAAAGGTGAGACCATGACCCTGAAGCTGAAGCTCTCCTTAAATAGACTCACAGCAAATTGCCTCATTTCCCCCTTTTTCCGCAACATAAGTGCAGCAAGTTGCAGTGTTTTCCATGGTGCAGTTCTCCAGTTTGAATATGCAGACAGCCAACTCACACATCCAGGGCCAGAGCCAACATCCCTGGTCTGGCCATGCTCCAGGGAACAGCGTGTGGAGTAAACACCAGGGGAGAAACATGCCAGGGTAAGTCATTCAGTTACAGCCAAGCAGTTCTCAAAAAAAGGACTCTCCCCGTGAGATTGCACCTCAGATGAACCCACCCCTTTTGTGGGGACTGAATCCTCTGGAAGCAAGCAGCCACACTTTGCTCCACAATTTGACCCAGGTGGTGTTGACTTATCCACAGTAGAGTGGATCGCACTGTGCCAGGGAATCCTCCCGTCATCCTCTTCACTAAGGCCACATATACCAATAATCCATAGGCGCAATCAACCACTGTTCAGCAGTACTGGTGCCATTTCCAGCACATTTACATTAGGATTACGTCATTCTTTTTCATAAAGCAATGTCTCTCTCCTAACCTATTTTATACCTGCGGTAGATGAGATTTCAAAGACTTATATATGTGACAATAATACACTGAGGAAAAGAAAACTAATATGAAAAGCCATAGTTAGATTTTAATTTTTTCAGAAGCTTTCTGAATTCTGTGATTTCAGCAACAGGGAAAGGATCTGACAGTCAAAGTTATTCACTTTTCCAATTGGCTGCCTTATTTACCAGGCTACTGGATCTGCAATTATTTCATCTGCGTAAGGATTGCTTTAATTTTTAATTTACATATAAGACCATAAAAGGTAGAAGATTGACATCACTGGAAATGGAAGACCTCTAATTTATCCAAAACGGCAAACTGCTTTTACCAAAGGCAAGAGTGATGCAAGACAAGAGCAATGCAAGGCTTCTTCACGCTTGTGATGTCCTTCAGCTTTAGAAAGAGAAGGACCACTTCTAAGATCTATACATACAAAATAAAAATTGAATACAAGATTACTTGAAAATTGAGGTTTTGCAAGTGTCTTTAAGAATTTTTAAATAAACCCTTTCTGAAATCATTGTTACTAAGATAACCAAATTACTCTAAGAAAAGCTGGTTAATTTACCAGTGAAACAGGGCAGGAAATGAGTAGGAAAAAATAGGGTCACTTTTGTGAAGAGTTATTTTACTGAAAATTATTTGGAGTCCTCATCTTTGCCTGTTTCTGAACACGATCATTTTCTGCAAACAAACAGTACACGTGAACAGCATGGACAGAGATGGACAAAATGGAGCAGACATTGGAAGCAAAGCAGATCAACAATGCACATTGGATGTGAGAATGGACCTGCTGGGAGTTTCCACTTTAAACAAAAAAGTTCCTAAGAAATACACAGAAAAGTCAAAATATCTGGACTCTGAACTTCTTTGTGTAGCTTTCAAATCCCACCAGTTCCCCAGAACTTGAATGGTATTTCAGTCTGGCTGGGCAGACTGAATAAGGTCACCTGCGTATCACAGAATCATTGAACGGTTTGGGTTGGAAGGGACCTTGAAGATCACCTAGTTCCAACCCCCCTGCCATGGGCAAGGACACCTCCCACTAGACCAGGTTGTTCAAAGCCCCATCCAGCCTGGCCTCATGAAAAATGGCTGATCAAATGTACCAGCCAGTAACATAAATAGTCTGCCTGTTTCTCAGTTCCCTGTGGCATCTCCTGGGGCACCTGGCCCTTGGTACAGCAAAAGAAAAACCCGTGATTCTAAATCATATTCATGTATTTCCAAGCTAGAGAATGCTTTTTTGATGCATGTATTCCTTTCCTAGCTCTTTAATCTTTCCTGCATGCTGTTAATTGAATTAGGATAATCCCTGAGGTTTAAAATAGGACCAGAGAAACATTTTTTGGTGAACCTTGATCTTTTCCAACACACAAAATTCTCAAGTAGAATGGCACATGGGACTGCAAGGTGCTACAAAAACATACAGAAATGTCTTTTCAGTGTGGGACTCGCAAATGGTAGTAGTAAATGCATCTTTGTGAAGTCATATTATCTAGGAATTTCTTAATAGAGAATCATCTACAAGGCAAAAAAACAGAGAAGAGAACCAAATGTCTAACCTTAAAAAACAGACACCAACTGTGAGAGCTGATGGTAAACAGATAAAAATTAATAAAGTGAGCAGTAGGTGGATGAAAACAAAGGTAGTTTACAGCTACCAGCTTAAAACTATCTCCAGAGGCTCTTTGGAAACAGAAACAGCAGGGACATAACTGTTTTCCCCTTCCTTTTCTCTGAAATGCAAAGATGTACTTGATGACTTTGGAAATTTGTGATATGGAGACAAGTCTACAGTTTCTAAGGCCATCAACGGAGCGGGGAGAGGACACAGCATGTAGCAATCTACCATTCAATTCGAAAGCTTTGGACAAAAACATCCACTCTGCAATGGGTGCAAATTATGAGAGACACAATGAACACAATAGTTCATTTGCACATGAGTGTTGGTTTGTTGCCAAAGGGAGGTGTTTATACTATTGTTTTCATGCTGTATTTCAAGCAAGAATATATTGTAATCTGGTGCTGATGAGTCTTGCATATGCTGGTGTCCAAGCTCCATGCCAGTGTGCTAGCTTCATACCAAAGCCTCAGCAGAGATTTTCACAAAAAAAAAAATAAAAAAAAAAAATAATGAAGTTAGATTCCGAAATTTGCAGTTAGGAAAGGTATGCAAAAACTTGATTTTCAAAGTGCTGAGGAGCATTCAGAAATGTTTGCAAACATTAAGTTAGCAGAGTTGTACTGTTTCTTCCCTATCAGTTGTTAAGCAGCTTTTATTTATTTGTGTTTTCCATCAGCAGGTCACCAATATTGCCTTTGCTGCATCTAACCTGAATGGATTTTGACAGCTGCACTTGACCAAAACCTTTGATTTGAAACCCCTCACACAATTAGCACAGTAGTTATAAAGCTAGACCAACAATCCACCAGTATAACCCAAGAACTCTTAAAAGAATGAATATGAATTACTATCAAATGAGAATCAAATAAGAATCATTTCAAAGTCAAGACACAAAGGATTTCTGTAATCTTAGATTGCTTAAGGTCTTAGAGGAAGCCAGTGGCAGTGACAGAATGAAAACATCTTTGCTGTCACTGGAGAACAAAGTCCTCCCAGATTCCTCATACAGTCCCCATTTTTAACATGAGATAATGTAATAAATCCTACCCTGGTGAACAGGGGAAAAAAATAAATCCAAGGAGCTTCTTTCTTTATAGGGGGATAAATCAGAACAAAAAGGTACCCAGGTTTGAAGTGTTGAGAAGGCAAACACAGTTTTTGTAATTGGACGCCTTTTCTCGGGGCGAGTGTCTCATCCAGCTGGGCTCGCCATTCTGCAGCAATCACAGAGGAGCACTCTGCTTTCATTCAATATGACATTTCCTCTGTGTATGACTTATTAGTGTGAAGTTGCAGCCTACAGCAAAAATAGAAGCTCAGCCTCTACTAAGCACTCTCCTCCAGCTAAGTAGAAGTAGTTTACAGCCTTTTAGCTACAAGTAGATCTGATTTTGACTACAGAATCAGAATACAAGAATATCAAATCTAATTTCCGCAGACTGGGTGACATTACTTGAGTCCTTGTTTCCCAGTACATTTCAGTAATGTACTAAGCATTTGCACAATCCCATCAAGATTAAAACAAATCAGTAGTGGAAGGAGGAACTGGAATCCTGGGCTGCATAGGGAAGAGTGTGTCTAGTAGGTCGAGGGAGGTCATTCTCCCCCTCTACTCGGCACTGGTGAGGCCACAACTGGAATACTGTGTCCAGTTTTGGGCTCCCCAGTTCAAGAGGGATAGGGAACTGCTGGAGAGAGTCCAGCGAAAGGCAACCAAGATGATTGAGGGATTGGAGCATCTCCCTTATGAGGAAAAGCTAAGAGCGCTGGGACTCTTTAGCCTGGAGAAAAGAAGGCT
Source organism: Charadrius vociferus (assembly GCF_000708025.1). Taxonomy (NCBI): domain Eukaryota; kingdom Metazoa; phylum Chordata; class Aves; order Charadriiformes; family Charadriidae; genus Charadrius; species Charadrius vociferus. The sequence continues at coordinate 1,195,608 of NW_009647680.1, forward strand.
GAGGGGAGACCTTATTACTAGTTACAAATATCTAAAGGGTGGGTTGAAGGAGGATGGAGCCACACTCTTCTCGGTGGTTCCCAGTGACAGGACGAGGGGCAATGGGTGCAAGTTGGAACATAGGAAGTTCCATTCCAACACACGAAAAAACTTCTTTACAGTTAAGGTGACAGAGCACTGGCACAGGCTGCCGAGGGAGGTTGTGGAGTCCCCTTCTCTGGAGATTTTCAAGACCCGCCTGGATGCAGTCCTGAGTAATGTGCTCTGGGCAATCCTGCTTTAGCAGGGGAGTTGGACTAGATGATCTCTAGAGGTCCCTTCCAACTCTGAAAATTCTGTGATTCTGTGAACTGGACCCATGGCTGCTAGATAAAACAAATCAAAGGTTTTAATTGGGATTCCCATTCTGCCTACAGTTTCTGCCTAAATGCTTCATGGCCATTGGTATAGCTGTAATAAATGGCATAAAATATAATCAAATAACTTCAGAAAAAAACCAAACTCTTCATACTTCAAAAAGTAAAGGACAAAACATTGCATTCAAAAATATTAGTTTCAGGGAACCGCAAAATCAACCATATGAGAAGAACTCCAGCAAAAACTAGCTAATAAATTTGCTGTGATATGTTAACTTATAAGGAGGGGGATATTTTTATCATTTTCTGAGAGGCTATTGATAAATTGTACAGAAAGACAGTGAAAGTTGCATTGGCAAAAACTACAGCAAAAAGGAACAGAGTGACAGAGATGCAGGCATTTTACTTATTTGTGAAGGTTAGAAAAATCAGAACTAGCTACATTGCTGCTTATGCCCTCCAAACCAGTTAAATGAGGTGGAGATGTAAAGGGAGCTGACCTGTCATGGCTGGCCATTTTAGTGCTGATATAACCAGCTGGTGTTTCTCGCTGCATGAAATAAAAGCCATGGACCTGCTGGGGACAGGTGCCATGCTGCGAGTTGTAGTGTCATCACATGGGATTCATTGCCCAGACACACAACTTCTCTGCCAAGACTTGCAACAGGATGGCAAAGGCAGCCGGAGCTTGAGCCAATGCTATCACGTCCCACAAGTTTCTTACTGAAATGTGCTCAAATTATTCCATGCTATTTTTTCTACCAGTTCCTCAAGTCACCAATTTCAAACAGATCTTCGTCATGTCCTGCCATGCCACATCCCTGTAAGAGGGATTCCAGAATGGCTATTGATCCCTGCCTTGTTCACTGTGAGCCGTTATGCAGAAATGTCACCCCACTCCACTCCTTCATACAATTTGAGGGACACTCTATGTCTAAACAGAGTCTATTCTTTGGTGTCTTTGTAAGAGATCCTTTGAGATCTTTATATCCCTGTCCTTCCCACATGACCTTCTCTTATTTGACCTTCTCTCTTATTTGGTCATAGTATAGTACCATGAGAAATAATTCCCTCCTAACTCTTTTCTTCTCCTTTTCAGATTTGAAAAATAGGCCTTCTCAATTCACTTTTGTGATCTTTCAGTCGATGATGAAACATTTTTCAATGGCTTGCAAGCATCTTTTCAGCTCACAATCTGTTTCCACAGCACATGGTACACTTCAAAATTCACCATGTTACATATTTTCATCTTTATTTTTACACTGACATTGCCAAATTTCCAGATTTTACTAAACCTAAAAAATGTTGCTCTACTCTTAACTCCATGAACTGTTAACCCACACAAGCACTCCTCATCTCTATCACAGAAATTATGGCTTCTAAACTATATATATTTCACTTGTTTCAAGTCCATATTTGCAGTTTGCATCTCCAGTTTTATCACTTTGAACTCCTTCTCACTGGCCATCAGTAACCATTTGTGCTGGTTTTGGCTGGAATAGAGTTGATTCTCTCCATAGTAGCTGATATGGGGCTAGGTTTTTTATTAGTGCTGGAAACAGTGTTGATGGCACAGGGATGTTTTCATTATTGCTGAGCAGTGCTCACACTGTGTCATGGCCTTTTGTGCTCCTCACGCCACCCCACCAGCGGAGCAGGCTGGGGGTGCACAAGGGGTTAGGAGGGGACACAGTCGGGACAGCTGATCCCAACTGACCAAAGGGATAGCCTATACAGTATCATGTCATGCTCAGTCATAAAACTAGCGGAAAGCTTGGCAGGGGGACGTTGCTCAGGGACTGGCTGGGCATCAGTCAGTTGGTGGTGACAAACTGTTTTCATTTGCATCACTTGTCTTTCTTTGGTTTGATTTCTTTCTCTTTTTTTTCCTTTTCATTACAATTATTACAACAACAACTATTATTATTATTATTAAGTTGTTAAACTACTCTTATCTCAACCCATGAGTTTTCTCACTTTTACCCTTCCAATTCTCTTCCTCCCATCCTGCTGTGCGGTGCTTAGTTGCTGGCTGGGGTTAAACCAAGACACCACTAGGATCAGCCAACCCTCCAGCCTTCTCTATCTTACTCTTTAGATCACCTGTCTTTTCAGCAGATATGTAATATCACCAGCAAAATCCAAGTGAAGCATCCTATATGATATATCCCGTCTGCTGTACTTCCATCCTGTTAAAGGCAACAGGTTATTCACTATCCAGTTCAACATCTAATTCAAAAAACAAAGATTAGAGGATAATTTCCTCTTTTTGCCTTCATCTAGTCATCAAGCCTGAGTATGTGCTGCTAAAGATGATACTCTTGCTATTAATTTACGTTTTAGCAAGACCATAACTTCATTGTATATTCTCAGGCACAGGCTCTGTGCTCTTCAAAATCAATACTTTATAGAATTGATGAAATAAGCTTCTATTAGTCTTTGATATTCCAATCACTTCACTGCAATTTCCTTTAGTATGAATTAAATGAAACCCCACCCATCCACAAGACCTTTCTCACTTGTTTCTTTGATCCCTATTGATATTACTATTGAAACTGCCTCATCTGATATTCAAAAGAAAGGAATAGCCCTGAAGTCCTCACTTTCTCTAGTATTACCCTTCATTGGAAATGATGCATTTACCTTTGAACATTTTTGAGGAAGCATTTTCCAAAGGACAATACAAGGTGTTCTTCCTCCTTCAGCATTTCTGCAAGGATGGAATCCAATCTAGGAGATATGTCAGTCCTTATTTTCATTCTGGCCCTCTCTTTATTTCCAATTACCTGAAGTTACCTAAATAATCTAAGTTTACATTCCTAATAAATTTATTATTGCCATCAGTTTTGTTGCAGCTACCAGAAGCAGGCAGTGCAGTGACTTGTCTTTTTCATTAATATTTTTTATCGCCATTTTTAATGCAATTTCCACACAACATATTGCCTCTATATACTTTATATGCACTTTATACGCACCATTGCTTACACCAGAATCCTTAAACTCTGAGAGAAGAGTTCCCTTGTAGCTGGTCCACATCCAATTAAGACAAAAGACATTGAGGAAAAGAAGGATGACTGAAGAGAGAACAATACAAGGCAAATTTCCCCCCTATGGTTTGTTTAGCAATTGTTTGTCTTAAATGGTTTTCTTGAAGGCCAGAATGGCTCCATCCCCTCGAAGAAGATATCCCTCAATTTCAGTGGCACCACAGAGTTCATCTTTTATAACTTAAATCTGTGGTTTCTAGAAGCTTGGATCATCACATGAAGTTTGACAGGTTTTAGGAAATTTTAGTTACAGTAGACAGGAGAATTGAAACCATTTCATCTCAGGTGAAAAATGAGGAAGTTTAAATCATAGGCTTTGAAAGTACCACATGGGGAAATCTCCAGATATACTCGATTTGACATCTTAATAAAAGAGAACAAGGCATTGCAATGTAAAATGAAGCACATGAAAGAAGGTCAGCACTGCTACCTTTCAATTAAACTTGTGCTTCAGCAAGGTTGAGGTGAAGGACCTCAAGGCCTCCCATATCAAAAAAACTGAACCGAGTGTCCATATTGAAGTTTGATCTTAGAAAAGAAATAACTGGGCATTGTCGTGTAACACATGACTGATACCACAGATTAAAAAAATAATAAAGGGTCTGATTCACTATCGATTTTTCTCCTTTTTGTCTATATTCTGAGCTGGTACAAACCAGCTTAGCCCATTGATGTCACTGGATTTATGCCGTCTTTGACTTACTGAAAGGCACGCGCGCTAAGCAGTGATTTACATTTGTGAAAAGTGGTTTAAATAAGAGTTAATAGAAATTAAAGAAAATGGAAGTACAGCACCTGTCTTTCCACCAAAACCAGAGTGAAACATTTCTTTTTCTGGCTTGAGGGAAAAGGCTGTCTGCCCTTACTGATGGGTGGAGCAAGGATTGCCTTTCCTGTTACAGTTTAAATTAGCAATCAATCAAACATTCATTTAAAGAGACTTTCCACAGCTATTTTGATTCAGAAGAAGATTTACCATGGGAGGATATGAGTGCTGTAATAGCTTTTTTAGCAGTGCTCAGTGCAGCAAATACTCTGTAGCAGAAGGTGCTGAACCACCAGCGGTTTCCCTCATTTTCCATGAATATCACAGCTTTACACATCCCTGTCTGTGACTGCAGTACAAGCAAATTTGTTCAAAATCTGGCTTCGTATTTCATCATATATCAGGAACCTGCACATAAAATTCCAGGGGCTACATTGTAATTAACTCCTTGGAAAAACATAGGGGGAAAAATGCATATGTAAATAGATACTGCATGTAAATAAATAGGTATTTTTAAAATTTGCTCACGTTTATTTGATGTCTGACTTTCAGAGCATTCCAGTTGGATTTCATTCACATGTACATACGCATGAACACCCCACAAATATAACCATAAATCCCACAGACTTGATTAACATAATTTATAAATGTTTTACTGTAATTTTTTTAGCAAGCATTAAGATACTGAAAATCAGAAGAGGGAATGACTGCTTTTGTAACAAAAAGCTACACGAGAACTAGTTAATGAATTGGTGAATTGTAGGCAAGAGTAAATAGGTATTTTTGCCATCTTATGAGAATATGTTTAAGGCCAGGTTGGATGTGGTTTTGGGCAACCTGGTCTCGTGGGAGGCATCCCTGCCCATGGCAGGTGGGGTGGAACTAGATGATCTTCAAGGTCCCTTCCAACCTAAACCATTCTATGCTTCTATGTAAGAGAAATACAATAATAAATTTCAAATGGATTGTATTTCTCTGTTTGAGGGAAACACATATTTACAGGAAGGAGGATTATGGAGCACTACTATAATGAAGGGCACATTTTTAGTAAAAGAAGATTATTCCACTGGTAGGTGCTGTTTATGGGGGTTTTTATTGAATAATATTTTAATGAAAAATTTTACATTCAAAAAGAAATTTCTTTAGATAGTATAATTATACAATATAGTATACTTATACAATATAGTATACTTATACAATATAATATAATTAACCTTTCTTGAGATAACATTGCTTTTCTTATGAGAAACTGAAAGCACCAGACTACAAATTAAATTTCAGACAAAAGGCTGGTAGTTTTTGAACTACAGCAGTTTTGAAAGAAAAAGATTGGTTCCGGTGTTTCAACAAGAAAGGTCTTTATTTTCTGCAGACAGAAAGTTGCTGTTTTCAGCACAGTTTTCCATGGGGAAAGTCAGGTCTAAGAAAAGACCTTTCTACAACTGGCATTTCATATCCCAGTTCACCATAGATAATCATGAGCATTCATTGTAATCAGAGATAACACCATCATGACATGACACATCATGACCTACAATGTAATAGTTTATAACAGGATGTAGGAGAAGCTTGATTTGATAGACATTTTTCATCTGTTAATGACAAATTAGGGGCACTTATGAATTATTTATCCACAATCCCTGCATACGTTTAAGTCAAATCATCTTTGATGCCAAGCAAGTTTCAAACTTAATACAAGTGATATTTTTTATTTTGTCTGTAACTAATGTCAGAGAAATTACTACAACTCTGCTGAAATCAAGAAATGTTTGCATTTCATGACTGTTTTCAGCACTTGCAAAGCTGTAAGTATACCAGATTCAGAGCCAATGATTTACCAGACTTCATTAAAGAAAGTGAAAAAAATGAAAAAAAAAAGCAGTGTTTCACTGTTGTTTGTTTACTCTGCTAACTTGCATGTAATTAAATTATGTATAGATGCTCCAATGAAAATATATGACTTTCAGTGAAGTTGTACAGGTTGCTATTTACTGTATTCATTCACGCTGATATATACAGAAAATATACTAGATTTAAGGAGAGACGAATGTTTGTTTAATAAAACCAACCAATTGCAACAAGAGTCAATATATTTTTATATTGATGAGTTCATTAGCACTGGAACATTGTATTTAAAAACCAATAAACGTACCTTCATACTGGGATTAAAAATCAGCTTTGTTAAAGTAGCTCAGCAGTAGGAATCGATACAACTTCTGGTTCTGTAAATCTTCCATGACAGTCAGACCTTTCCTCCTCTCATGAATGTCCAAATGGTGTAGTCATCTGCACCAACTCTGCTAAACAGGTTTCTGAGTGCTCCGATCTGTCACTCTCTGTAAGGATGGGATTCATCTCAACCTAGCCAAAAAAAATCATCTGATGAAAATCTATATCCAGGCTAATGAAATCTAGGCAAATTCTGTTAAGAATGGAGAAGGACAGAAACATCCAGAGGGTGCCCCATTTCTGCTGATGTGGACACAGCTTAGAAGAGTCTAATTTGCCATCTTAGGGCTTCCACCTTTCTCCACTGTTATGGATCTAGCCTAAATGCCTAACATCTGCCTTTTAGGTGGTACTGGGCATGGTCTTTCCTGTTCTATGTGCCACCCAATAGCTGACCCTGCTGTGAGCAAGAAGTTGGACTAGAGATCTCCTGAGGTCCCTTCCAACAGCATTTATCTTTTGATTTTATGATATTTATATAGTATTATCTTTGTACCAAACTGACTCCCCTGATGTCATTTTAGGGAGCTCAGAGTGAACATGAAGCTCAGTTAGAACTTTGCCTTTAATTTCTGTTTAGAAGTGTCAAGGATTTCATACCAGCACCTGTTGAGCACATGGTGAGAAGGGACATGACCATTTTGACTCTTTGGGCTTATAAATGAAACAGCAATGAAGAAAAAAAACTAGATTTAAATCTTTTTCTTACTTAGTTCATCTTTAAGAAGTATCTTCATATTCAGAAGCCTACAGATGTTCTATGATGACCCCTGCAAGAAAATACAAACTATGAAATCAAATTATAACTTCTACAAATCACAGAATCACAGAATCACAGAATGGTCAGGGTTGGAAGGGACCTCTGGAGATCATCTAGTCCAACCCCCCCGCCAGAGAAGGATCACCTACAACAGGTTGCACAGGACGGCGTCCAGGTGGGTTTTGAATGTCTCCAGAGTGGGAGACTCCACCACCTCTCTGGGCAGCCTGTGCCAGTGCTCTGCCACCCTCAAAGTAAAGAAGTTCCTCCTCATGTTAAGATGGAACTTCCTATTTTCAAGCTTGTGCCCATTACCCCTCGTCCTATCACCGGGCACGACTGAAAAAAAGACTGTTCCCATCCCCCTGGCATCCTTCCTTTAAGTATTTGTAAGCGTTAATAAGATCGCCCCTGAATCTTCTTTTCTCTAGACTAAAGAGACACAAGTCCCTAAACCTTTCCTCATATGAGAGATGTTCCAACCCCCTAATCATCTGTGTAGCCCTTTGTTGGACCTTCTCCAGCAGATCCCTGTCTTTCTAGAACTGGGGAGCCCAGAACTGGAGGCAGTACCCCAGATGTGGCCTCACCAGGGCAGAGTAGAGGGGGAGGATGACCTCCCTCGACCTGCTGGCCACACTCTTCTTGATGCACCCCAGGATGCCATTCGCCTTCTTGGCCGCCAGGGCACATTGCTGGCTCATGGTCATCCTGTTGTCCACCAGGACTCCCAGGTCCCTTTCCACAGAGCTGCTCTCCAGCAGGTCAGCCCCCAAGCTGTACTGATGCATGGGGTTATTCCTCCCCAGATGCAGTACCCTACACTTACCCTTGTTGAATTTTATAAGGTTTCTCTCTTCCCAACTCTCCAGCCTGTCCAAGTCATGCTGTAAAGCAGCACAGTCTTCTGGCATGTCAGCCACTCCTCCCAGTTTTGTGTCATCAGCAAACTGCTGGCTGACAGGTTTTTGAAAATCCTGTGCTTATTTTACTGTATCTGCTAGATTCTGCTTGACTGCCAACAGCTGGGAGAGAGAAGACTCATCAAATGCCTCTTCTTCCTCAGTCCAGTGGTTAGAGGGAACTACAGTTCCTACGTTGCCTTAATGCACGTGAGGTCTGCGGCACCTGGGAGAGGGCAGCACGTGGGACACAGATACAACGGGGTAAAATAATGCAGCAAGTGGGAAGGATGAGGTACCCTCTCCAGGGGTTTCAGCATCAGTACCACCAGCAGGGATGGCACTGGGGCCGGGTACCATGCCTGCTCTCAGCATGGCACGGCAGCTCTCTGGGAAGCAGAGAGCCTGAGCCAGACACAACGCGCTGCCTCAGCCCCTTGGAGCACAGTCAGCAAATCTGCACATTTGCAAAGGCAGAAGAACTTGAAAGGAGATAGGATCTAAGAGGCAAAATCAGTTTAGTAAAATTAAAAAATGATTAGGCATTTATATGAATAAGAATATGCCTTATAATTACGCTAACTAGGCTAAAAATTACGGGGCCAACAGCCTTTATTTCAGACATAAGATGATCACCAGCTGGGGACAGACAGAGATTTCATCTCATCGTATAATATTACACAATCAGGTGCATTATGCGGGTATTTTACCTTCCTGTGAAACATCTGGCATGAGCCAGTGTCAGAGACAGGATGCCAGACTAGATGGACCATTTATCTGTTCTGGTGCATAATTCTTACGCTACTTTAGCTTACAGACTTAACTGACTGCTTGAGAATATCTATGAAATTGTAGGGAAGGGAAGAGAGATGTTATTTCTAATTGAAGAACTTGCTATCTCTCACCACCTGTTGTTTGTACATAAGATGATAGGGTTCCAATCACAAGATTAATGCCCAAATTAGACTGGGAAAATATCAGCAAATCTGTCTGATTCTCTTATTTTAAACCCTTTCATGATCTTCAGAAATATTTTACAGTGCCAAGAACAATTTCAAAAATAAACCATAGGACTTCAAAAAAAAAAACTTCAAAAAGCTGCATCTGTCATTTGCTTATGCAAAACTTTCCTTGCAGATTCATGAATAACTTTGGTTATGTAATTGCTGTAAAATTTATGGGGGTTCTGATTATACAGACTTTTTATTTTTACTTGATATGACAGAAACATTTGCAACTGATACCTTGAATAAAAGTGCAGAAGTAAAATTCTGGGCCCCACCCTAACTTTCTCCAAAGTAATATTTTGCTCTATGCTAATTGCTGCCTTCTTTTTTTTTTTTCCTTTCCTGGTTCTCACTCAGAATACCCACCAGAAAATGTTTACTGTCTTTGAGAAAATAGCAACCTACAAAATTATTAACATTGAAGAAATTCCACAACTATTGCCCTCTCTCCCATAAAAATGGACATAGCTTAAAATCAATTTTTCCATCAAAAAGAGCATTTCCTATGAAATTTCAACTGCCTTAATGAATACTTGCTCTGCTAGCATTTGTCATCCATTTGTAACGCACTTAGTGGATCAGGAGTAGAGCCCAGGTCCTCATTCAATTAATCCTACTAAGTTTGCTCAGAATAACAAGATGCTTCCAGATTCTTGACTGGCTTCAGGTTTTACTAAGAGATCACATTTCTGTGAAACCACTTTTACTCTCTAACGGGCTTTCAAATGTTATTACAGATAAACAGAAAAAAAAAAAACCAACCCCAAACCCAACAAACCCATAAGTAAGCATTCCTATACCCAACTTTAGCTATTTAAAAGTTAGGTAAAGTGAGTCACCTGTGCTTCTTCATAATCAGGGGAGTGAGACAGTCACCTCCAGAGCAGAAATCATGTCATCTTTGCAGGAACATCTAAAATAGTGTGTCACATCCAAAAAGGAGATGCTTCTCCACCCTTTCCCAATTAATAAGCCTAGAAAACTAGTTTAGCCTGAACACCTTGTGCTTAATTCAGCTGACTACATACAGGCTTCTAAGGAGCATATAGCTATAAGGACTGGTCTACAAACCAATGGTTCATCTAACCTGTTACTTTGTCTTCAGCAGAAATAAAAGGTGAGATGGTTTGGGGAGAAAGTGTGATGTCGCTACATAAGGACCTACAGGAGAACCTTTCCCTTCTGGACAGGCAATGGGTGATCAGCCAGAATAACTTCCACATCTGAAATAACTCCAGATAGTTGCACATAAGAATCAAAATCAAGATTCTGGTGTTTAGATAGCTAACATTATATAAGATGAATCCTAGTCAGTAATATTAGAATTTCATTATCTGCCCGTATTTTGCTGTAGTCCCGGCTGATGTTCCTGTTAGGGTATCCAGTTGTACACCTCAATTTTCCCTCCAAATACGGCAACCATGCCTGAAGCTAAAGGCACAGGTAATAGGAAAAATATTTAGGAAAAATTACATGGGTGTTTTTTGTAATTACGGCTTTTACCTTACAAGCTTGCTGTTTATCTTTGTCAATAACATCACTGCTGTCACCATCTCCCTTTAAAGAGTAGCACACTGTACTTCTCTGAAGCCAACAGTTTCTTACTTATCCTGGTTTTATCCAGCTTATCTTAATGTGAGAACAGGGATGATGGGTTTGCAAAACTGTCTCCACCTCAAAATATCGTGCTTAGGGGTTTTTTTCAGAATTGCTTTAGTATTTCATAAATGCAGATTGGGCAGAGAAAGTTACTGTTCTTAAAAACAATTTAAAAAGGCTTTTGTAAAAGGCTCAACTGTGATCTATCAGGATCCTTTTGGGGGCCGATTAAGTAGTTGCATCTAGAATTAATTTTTTTCTCCTGGAAAAAAGAAAAAAGAAAGATGTCCCATAAGCCACAGTAATGTAAAGGGAACCACCTATTATTAACGAAACCCTTGTGCCCCAAACCAATTGATCTTAGGCTCTGAATCATATAAGCATCCCTAACCAGGAAAATATTTAATCATGTGCTTAATACTTCATCTTGAAGTCAATGGGACTTAAGCAGATGTTAAGATTAATCAAGCGTTTAATTGACACCTTACACTGGTGAAAGCCAGAAACAGTCACTTTCCTAAATTAGAGCTCTGAAAATGAGTGGAAACAGAGAGATGAACCTAGCATTGAGCCTCTAACTTATGTAGCATCCATTTTAGACACTGTCTTTATCCAGTGAATAGTAAAAACACGTCTGTTCTGTAATTCAAAAGCAACCCTGAAAGCCTCATGAAATGAACTCTTTGGTTGAATTTTTATCTAGTCTCCTACAGTAGAAGATATTTAAGCTATTGGTATGTTTGTTGGGTAGAATTATCTATGTATCATACATCTAATGTCCAGAATAATAACATCTTTTCTGTCTTCTTTGCATAGAGGCAATACCGAATTTGTAAATTATTTTAGTATTTTGTTGATGTCTAACAGTATGCTGAATACTTAATGGCCATCATATTCTAGGAGAAAGACAGCAGCATATTTTATTATACTTTATCTTCTGGATAAATTTTGACAAGACACCGATTTTCTAGGTATAAAAAGGATCCTAGTTTTGCTATGATTTAATTTAATTAATTAAAAAATATTTTTACCTTTTTTCTCTCTTTTGATAATGTTTTCAACTTCAGCAGGGCATTTTCTTTCCTCAAAATTAACAAAATAAAATGGAGATAAGTTCATCTCGGGCTTACTTTTTTCTATATCCAACACATACCTTGAGCAGGAGGAATTTTGATATTTGACTCTGAAGGAGAATACAGACTGCTTTTCCCAAACATTTACCAGTTTAAGAGACAACTACTGAGGGAAAATAAACACTCTGAAGACTGAACCAAGAAAATGGTGAGCCATGGGTAGGTTTATAAGCTTCTTTCAAAAATAATTCACAGAACATAGATTAAATAAATAAATGTCCATTATAACATCCTGACCTCATATGTTAATAGCACCTTCAGACAGCCAAATTTGGGAAGAAATTATTCTTTTCTAGTTTACATTCCCAAATGCTGATTTTTTTTCAGCTTAATGAAAATCTGTTTCTAGTTCATAAAATAATCATTTGAAATAGATTTTCTAAAGATTGGGTGTGAATTATTTCATTACTACATTTTCTCTTCTTCAGTCAGTTTTCTGAGCAGATAAAAAAAATTCTGCTAGCGCATTCTTCAAGAAAAGCTCTCTAAATCAACCCTTGAGGGAAAATGAATAAAACACTGAGTGGAAGCTCTCCCGTTTTGGATAGGGATAAGAAATATTTCAAGTCTCATGGTTGAAAAATAATTTCTGATTATGCTCAGTACAGAACTCAGGAACACTGATGTTTAAATTAAAGATCACATTCTTTCATTTGATTTTTCAACATGTTAAAGAAAGGCTGTTGGGTTTTAGCTACTGTTGGAAGAGTGAACAAGATAATAGTAAAGCCCTCATGCTTAACATTCAGAAGAGGCAAAAAAGTATTACCAACCCATGAAAAGTTGTAAAAATGCTTAAAGAAACATAGCCTGAAGTGGCATAAAATATTGAAGCTAACAGAACTGCTGATTTCCATTAACTGGGCACAGAACTGAAGACTAATGTTTTACCCTAAATCCAGCACAATCCTCTTAAATAGTTCTTGTTTGGAGTCTTAGTAATACAAAAGCCTGTGTAAGCTCTCTATACCAGGTGGTGTTGTATGTTATCTAGCATGTTAACAGAGCTACAAAAATGCATGGATTCAGATATATTCACACTATTACATTTATTCATGCACATTCATGTATAAATATATACATGTATGCATTCAGAAATAAAAAATATGAATTTTGTTGACATCCCTGCATTACTTATATGTTGGAAACCTTTTTCTTAGCATTTGTTTTCTGCCTTTTATTTATGATGTTTGCAGAGATCACTTTTACCACAAGATCATCTGCAATACTGTTGAAGGCCACCAGATAATGCAAAAAGAAAACAGTACAATGCTCTTTAACAGTGTATGTATTTAAAATCCTATTTATTTACCATTTAGCTGGAGAGTACATCAAAAACCCATTTATAACCCTTGCCATTCCTGAGAAAGCTGAATATCTTCTGATTTCGGTAAGTGCATTATACATTCCGGAGTTGAAAGCTCTGTACATTTAGCATCAGCAAGTTTATCCAAGTGCTTAACTAAAGACTTCAGATTTTGCTTTTTACATAATGATGAGAAGGTGCCCTGCTTTCTGCTGAGATCCTGGAACTGCATCCTGTGCAAATGAGGTAGCCCTAAGTGCAACCATGGTTGCATTTGGGGAATTAGAATAGAGCCCAGACATTTTATTTGCCATCCTTTTTGTTCACAGAATCACAGAATGGTTGAGGTTGGAAGAGACCTCTGGAGGTCATCTGGTCCACGCTGCTTTCCTCAAGTCTGGCTGTGCTGACTGCCCAGCACCTGCCTACCCAAAAGTTCATCTACTCTCATTTTGAAGAAAAAGCTCAGGAGTCAAGGGTCACTGTCACCGAAGTCCCCCACCATCTTGACAGACTGCTGGATGGCCCGCGGTTACCTTCTCCATCTGGTGGCATGCCAGTTGGCAGGATTAGCACCCAGGATATTCCACATATGATGCTGCAGGAACAAGTAAGTCAAGTTTCCCCTCAATATTGGCCCCATAACTTTTCGGCCTTCACAATATGCATCTCATAACACAACGCCGTTCCCCAAGAAGGCTGAGGTCTTCAGCCCAAACAGGGCACAAAACAGCTGAAACTATCGTCCAATTTAAAGGCAACTAATGAACAGCTGTCAAACGGCAGTGACTTTCTGCCATTACCAACTTTGATTTGAACAAATGAACTAATGTAGAGAGGGTCTTTTTCTCATTGCCAGATGTTTAGGCTTAAGCAATCACTCTTTTAAGGTTGTCGGGAATAACAGTCCTAATTCTGATCGCTGGCAAGTGCAAATGAGCAGCAGCTCCACTGAATCCACCAGACACGCTACTGCAGAACCAGAATGGAAATGAGAACAAGCTGGCGCATGCTGTCACTATTTGCCAGCCTGAACAGCCATCAACCAAACAATACAAATGCACGAACAGTCGGGAGCTTGTATGCTTCTAGTGGTTTAACCTGCAGAGTTTTTAAATGTCCCTCACAATGCTATGTGCCCTCAGAGGCAGCACGTGCGCCAGAATAATTCGTGTCAGCTCAGGCAATAGCACATTCATTACAAAAGCAGGGGGAGAAAAAAGATCACTTCCAGGTGTAGCTGCTCAGACACATGTGCTCTCTGCTGTGTTTGACTTACAAGAATATTAACTAATAAATATACTTCATTTTCTTAACTGAAAAGCCAAAGACTAGCTGCAGCATAGGTTAGTGCAGTAAAAAAAGCTCCCAAATATTTCAGCCCTTTGAAGAAGCAATTAACTTGTTTCATTGCTTTTCCCATTAGGGACTGATGATAGCATACAGTGTACTCTTTCTTGCAACACAACAGCGTGGAACCCCCAGTTTAAATGGCATTGGAGAAACTCATTCTAAGTGGAAAAAAATTAAGTGTTTCTGCCTCAAAAAGCAGACAGGCAAATATGGCAATTTCTTACTGAATAGTTCTACTTACTGAATATAGTTGGAGTCATTTGTTTACTCCAGTAACTAAAATTTTTTTTATGGCTTTTTGTTCCTGTAATCCTGCTGCTCCAATGCAGTTAAGAGAGACAACTCTGAATCCTGCTCCATTTTGTGCAACATAAACAGAATTTATGCTGCAATTACAAAGTCAGATTCTGCCTGCAGTTATACCTTGTAAATCCCATGAAGAAAACAAGTTGAGTAAGGCTGAACTCAGAGTGTGGCCTCTGGAATCTTTATTGCCAACAGCAAAACGAGACCCAAGGAGAACCCATCTTGACTTCCAGGCACAAAGTTGGGTTTACTTTGGTAGCTCTGCTAGAGCGTAGTGGTGGATGCTTTACAATAGAAAACAAGGGCCAGTGTGTTGGCAGGGACAGCATTTCATACAGCTTTGTAGGGCAGGAATTTACTACAGTAGAGAAGAAGAGTTCCAACTCTCTAAAGAGTGTTTTCCAAGAAGTATATATATGTTTCCCACTGATAAATGGAAGCCTTACAACCACTTCTATTCTCCATTTTTAAAATATAACATGTATTTCCAACTATTTTGGTTTATCTCTGACTGTGGAAAGGTATAATTTAGGGCTTGTCAACACATAGAAATTGTCCAGAATATCTATTGCAGAATAAATTGTCCTAAAATATCCTTGTGAACTTGAAGATGTTACTTGTTCTCTGACCACCACTGGATCAAGATCATGAACTACATCCAGTTTCTTCTCCTCTGTCTGCTCCAGCAAGTCACTTTCAAAACAGTTACAACAGTCCTAAAGGAGAGTAAAACTTTTTTATTATTAAAGATTTCTATGTCTTTACATCAGGTATCTAAGTTAGGAGGCTGGTAATGGTAGGCTTCCTAGATAGTTAACATGGAGAGAGAGCGAGCATCCCTCTGTCAGCCTGCTCCTGATACAAAACACTCTCTGGAGAAACCTATTTTTCTATTAGCTGTAGAGAGCACTTCTAGCTTAAGTGCCTCTGCAAGGCTTAAAGTTAGATGTGATGAAAGTGGGTTAGAGCACACAGCGTGCAGCTGTTCTGGAAGGGTTTGTTTCACAATACTTGGCACCCCTTAAAGACAAAGCCATCATCCGCTGGTGTGGTCTCAAACTTGCCCACACTTTCACACTGGTCAATGTGCACACTGGGCTCCCTCTTCTACCTGAAAGTCGATGTTGGTGATCATGAGACCCTGCAACTGATGGCTCAGCAGCTGATCTGGGTGAACAGTAACCCTACAGGGGAAAAAAAAAAAAAAAAAGCTAATTTTCATTTGGGTCAGATCCCTATGCAGACTCATTACCCTGTCAAACCACAGCTGGAGTGGGCACAAAGAAGGAGGTGGGGAAGATCACACTGTCATATGTGGAGGGTAAGACTATCTTTTCAGGTGCCAGCCAGACTTGGATCAGCTCAAGGCAACAGTGAAACTACCTCCAGAAGCTCTGGAAGAGAGCCAGGCCAAAAAGCCAAGATTTTGAGAATGCTCAATATGTCATTTTAAATTTTTACTAGCTCCTTCTTTACATATAAAGCCTTTCACTCCAATAAGCTTTTTTTTTTCTTTTTTCTTTTTTCTGTTGCAAAGAGCTTTGGGAACAAAGCATTGTGCAGAGGGGTGAACAAGAACTTTAAAACCCTGAGATGGCTCCTACCTAGAAAGTTCTAGCCTGGTGGACCATCCGAGGAGGATTAAAAAGCAACAGAAGAAATAGGTTCAAAAATACTAGAATGGACAAGCAAACTACTTTGTGTGTCTCATGCATGTGGGCTTTTTACAGCCGACTGCAAGGCGGCTGCCTTGGCTGCAGCACATAACTGCAGGGTTACGGAACCCACGCTGCCACCTTCCCCCACACCGTGCTGCACAGGGTCAATTCACTTCATGCTCCACAAACCAGTACAAGTGGACTGCAGTGGCTCTGCATACTAGCAAATGACTCAAGGAAAGATAAATGGATGAACTGCCTGAGCTTTCTCGCTGAAGTCTACAGCTCCGAAAGGACCCCCCGTGCCCACCTGTGTGGTGCTTGGGCAGTCACGTACATATGCAAATCACTGTGGAAGCAAGTAGAGGAGTGGGATCAAAATTCCTGCTAATGGGGTCTGGGCACATCCAACAAAATTATCTGGTCCAGAAACCAGTACTTCCTGAACCACCAGCAAGTCTGACTGAGCCAGCAGTTCATCCCAGTCTCCATCTCTCTTCATGCAAGGTGACACTGGTGTAGTCAGAGCTCCCACATACAACTTCTGCAAGGAAAATTGTTGGGCTGGACCCATGGGTCTTTTTGTTCATCTTTCTGAAGCAGTTCCAGGACTTTTTAAATCATAATGAAAAATAAATAATTAAGTGATAATTAAATGCATGGTTATTAAATTAATTATTAATAAAGGTTTTTAATTAAATTAAGAGGGGAAATCCATTTCATTAGTCAATTTTTATTTATTTATTTATTTTTGTATTGTCACCTCTTCTTGACGCCCTCTGAAGTCATTCAGTAGTACATCTCTTCTGGACTGACCTGCTGGTGGCTTGGTACTTCACAGCTCGGGATGAAGGTTTGGGGAAGCTCTCCTAACTTTGAAAGAATCAGGTGATTTTTTAGGAATGCAGAAATCTCTGTTAAACAGTTTTTCCAAATGGATTTGTCTGTGATGTCTCCCACAGCCTAACAGTTTGGACCGTTATAGCTTCTCTCCAAAGGGACTTTGGAACAGTCTTTCTTACATTTCAGTCTTCGGTTGAAGGCAGGTTTCAAAACTCGCCATCACTTTTCACACTAAGTTCTTCTTCTCTTGTTCTCATTCCTCCCAGCCTTCTCCTACATCTTTAATTTTCTTTTTTCCCCAGTCTTTCTCAGTTGCTCAGTTTCAATGTCCCATTTTTCCATTCAGACTGCTGGCACGTCCCCATTTCCCCTTGATTCCACATCACAAATGCAAGATCTCTGCATCTCTACAGCCGGCAACATAAAATGCCTCCAACTGTCTCATCACTTTCCAGCTTAGATGTCCTCTAGTCAAGGCCTCCTTCATTCCCCTTTCAGTATTCAACTTTCCTAAGGCTTCTCTAGTTTTCTCCTTTCCTCTTTTTCTCACTTATTTTTACAGCATTGCAATTACAATGGAATTCATGCTGCTGCCAGGGTCCATCACGAGAGCAAGGGGTATGTCACGGTGGTCAGACATCCACAGCTCAACATCATTCTTCACTTACCCTCTCCCCACACAAAGATATGCTCAACGGCATCTGTTAGTCCTCTGTATTTTTAATATATCTGTCCCAACCTCGGGTTTTATCCTATGAGCTCACTGGTGCACTGAGCATGCCATGAGGTGCCACTTTAAAAAAAACACAAGTATGATGTTTGCTCTTTGGGAGAAGCTCTCTCTGTGTAACAGATCTGGTGTCAGTGCTGCCACACAAGCTGTGCTGACAGTTTCATACCCGCGAATTAACAGGCAGGTCTGCCAAGGAAAAGCAGCCGTGTAATTGGTGAGGTCCCGCGGTTTGACTGTTCGGCAGTGTCGAGGCACTTGGGGCACCTATTGTATTTATCATTGCTCCCCGTGCATAGCACAGAAACATCACTTTAAACTGAAAGAACATGACAGTGAACACGAAATCAATGACAGATATGCCCAGACGTTACTGAACTTCTTACGCTACTTTATAAGGGTGGGGAAGAAAAAGATATTTTTTTCTTTTCCTTTAGTTTTGTTCTTTCAAATTGACATGCCCTCGTCAGTAACAAGCTGAAAATGTTTAGGTTAGTCTTCGTGCATGCAAAAGAAGGACGCCCAAATTTTCACAGGTCCAGATCTGAAACCATTTATACAACTTCCAGTTTTTTGTTAGATGTGTGGGCCCATTGCCATTGCATTAAGATAATCATCAGAAATCCCTGACAATACTCTAAAGGGGGCAAGAAATAACTATTTCCCCCTTCACTATCTGCAGTGACAAAAGGAACTCAGTGGGAAAAAGTCAATTTTTATATGCCAAACTGGAAATTCCCTCAAGGGGTCTGCTTTTCAGAAAAGTTCATCACTTAGCCTGTAGGGAACCAACTTCTTTAAGGAGCCTTCACTTAGGCAACAACCAAGGCAACCAGAATCACTAGGCTCTAGCAAAAATCACCTCTAGGTTCCCCTATTCCCTTAAATAAAAGAGATGTTTTTCTGAGAAATAAAACTCATATTCATTAATTTTTCTGTGGAGGAAGGAATTTGGCCCTATATTTTTAAATGCATTTTACACTGGCTTGCAAACACTTTGTACCATACTGAATGAAGGCAGACTATTTCTGAAATAGCTTTTTGCACATGTACTCTGATTGTATTTTGCTTTCTTTGATTATTTTGTTGCTATGCTATTGATTTCTGCATTAAAAGAGAGACACAATTCCCAACAACATACATGTTTAAAAGTATAGAAATCTTTCCCCTTTTGTAATTAGTTCCCCCTCTTCTGACTCCATTTAATGAAATCTCAAGGGCCAATTGCTACAATTCTTATTCAAGCAAAACCCTCATTAATCCATATATGTTACCATAATAATCTGTTATGAAAATAGCAGTCATATCAGGTTATAGTTTTCTAATATCATTACATGGAAGAGGAAGGAGAGGGGGATGGATTGTATGGAAAATAAGCTTTTATTGTAAACCAAAACCATCCATAATAATTAGCTATATCTGGGAAACATTCTTGATTACCAAAAGTAAATGTTTTACCATGTTATCATTCAGATTGCACACAGATATTTTCCCTATTTATTTTCTTCCATGGGACTGTTTCTCTCCTTCTCCCACCCATCCCCAAAAATTCCAATTGTTTTACTTGTCAGCTTGATCAAAGTATGGCCTTCAGTGATTTCACATCCTAAGCCCATTCATCAGAAAGTCTAATAAAAGTGCTGAACTCTTTTATTGATAGACAGTGGCACAAAATATGGGGCCTGGGAAAGATCAGCCACCTCTGACTTTCCCTGCTCAGCTGTCATATGAAGGTATTGCTTACCCAGTGACAGAGGGGCCTTGTTTTGTGCCCTCAATAAAATGAATCCTGCTGGAAAATAACAGCAAAGATGGCTATTCTTCTTCTGAAAAGTATTGTCCATCACAGCCTTCCAGAAACCCTCAAAGGCCAGTTCAGCTTTCCCCTATGGGTTGCCCATTACCTTTTATGTCAGAATGAAGATTATCAAATACACAATCCGTGGGATGTCACAGGCCGTCATAATTTATAGCACTACAAATACATCTCAGGCTGGATCTAAATCTTCTACTCCAGACTGAAGGGCTGTCTTGTTTCTGGGGAAGAAGAGGCAGCCTCAGCAAACCCAGTAGCACAGATATATATCCCAGCAGAGTGAGGGCCAGAGGACGCGCAGCAAGCACCAGGATTAGAGGTGGTTAACAGACTCCAGCTAACCCCATTGTTGATTGGAAAATTGTGGGTTTGATCAAAGAACGTATCTTTTTGTTTCCCCAAAAGTCGACTTTCTGTGGCACATAATTTATTGATTTCTTCATTTTTTATATTTGTAAGCATATTCTGTTGCTTACGTTATAGTGAACTGGAACTACTTAACTACAGAGTCTGTGTCCACCACAAGAGACGGAGTCATCAGTGACACCAATTTACCACAGATTGGGAGCACAAGATAACACAGCAGTATTTCCTCCTGAAATTATTTTGGTAGAACTGTTTTGGTTTTTTTCAGTATTCAGACATTTACGAAGGAAATGAAACTTTCCATAGGAAAAAAAAAAAAAAAAAAAGCTCAAATTCATATTAAATTGCAAGTGAGGTGTGCTCATTTCACAACGCAGACTGGATCATTGGGTATTAGTTAGTATTGTTACATTGTTAATATTAAGACTAAAAAGTCCAGTAGCTATTAATACTAACAAGTCCAGTAGCAACACTTCAGCCTGCTTAGTTCTGCAACCATAATACTTAAAAATACTTTTAAGACATGTATTTAAGAAACAAAACCACACCTGAAGTATTGCATTCTAGCAAGGAAACAGTTCTAAAATTTGGATCATCTTTAAGGTATAATCATTTTCATTTATATCTGAAAAAAAACTGTGAAAAGGCAGAATAACATCATTATACTAGAAGAAAGAGAGAAATATAGTAAAAAACTGTTATAGCTGCCTGAGCTGTGTCAGGGGACTTGTAATGACTTGAAAATCTAACAGAAATCATAACATTAATAGAAACAAGGACATGACAAAGAGCAGCATTGACCCTCTTGTCTTCAATCTTCACCAAAAATGATTAAGCATGAACAGACATTTAACTAAACTAGTCTAAATGGGGTGGCGATAGTACAAGCCAAAAGTAGAACAGGTCAATGAACACTAAGATAAATTAGGTGTATCTGAGTCAGCAGGAATTGATTAAATTCACCCTAGACTACTTAAGAATATAGCCAATGTAATCTCTGAGTCATTAATAATTATCTCTAAAAATGCAAGAAAAGTGGGGGTGGTCCCAGAAGACTGCAAATTAGCTATCACAGTACCTATCTATATAAACAAGAAAGGAGGGAAAAGATCTAGGGAATTATGGACCACTTAACCTAACACTGATTCTCAGAAAAATATTGCATTAAAATTATGAAACCATCAATTTATAAATACTTGGCACATGCAAAGCAGATAACATATGATTGTGAAGAAAACATCAGGTACAACCAAATGAACTTCATTTGGTGACCCGATGGAATAAGGGGAATGGGAGCTATGAAACATCTGGACTTAAGTAAACTTTGGACATATTGCCATGAAATAATCTTAAGAGCAAACTGGGGTAATGAGCTCTGAATAATATAGGTATACATTTAATTGAAAAACTGTATTCGGTGAGACACTAGTTCACTACTGAATTGGAGAGTGAGGACTCCTGGTGAGTCCTTTGGCAGATGAGTCCAGCTGGTATTATTGGCATTTTCACTAGCAACTTGGATGAATGTGTTTGCTGGTACTATAGAGCTATAGAGACCTGTGGGCAATAGGAAAGACAAGATTAGCCGTGAAAAGTATCTTGATAAATAAAAGCTTCACAGAAAGCATCAAGACTGGAATACACAACCACACACGCAAAATTATTCAAAGAGAAATATGTAAATAGGCAAATAAATAATAGAGAATATGTGTCTATGTAGAAAACCTGCAGGAAATAGTGCAGCATAGTGGACTCAAACTGAATCAACAACACAATGCTGCTGCAAAAGAGGATAGACCTAATACTCAGAATGATTAGCGGGAATTTCCGGTAAAAGACAGGAGACAATTACTGATTTTGAGTGAAGCACAAGATGAACTGCTGTATACAGTTGGGGGACTTACTCTCAAAAAATGAAAGGAAAAATTTAAAAGAATTAAAAATGGTCATTAAGAATGGTGTTGATTAAAAACCAGTAGCAGTGATGAAAAGTTGAAGGACCTGAACTGCAGTGCAGAAATAGGATGTGTCTAAAGAAGGGCAACGAAGCTGGTGAGGGGTCTGGACCACAAGTCTTATGAGGAGTAGCTGAGGGAACTGGGGTTGTTCAGCCTGGAGAAAAGAAGGCTGAGGGGAGACCTTATCGCTCTCTACAACTACCTGAAAGGAGGTTGTAAAGAGGTGGAGGTCTGTCTTTTCTGCCTAGTAACAAGCAAAAGGACAAGAGGAAATGGCCTCAAACTGTGCCAGGAGAGGTTTAGATTGGATATTAGGAAAAATTTCTTCACCAAAAGGGTTGTCAAGCATTGGAACAGGCTGCCCAGGGCAGTGGTTGAGTCACCGTCCCTGGAGGCATTTAAAAGACATGCAGATGTGGTGCTGACGGACATGATTTAGTGGTGAACTTGGCAGTGCCAGGTTAACAGTCGGACTTGATCTTAAAGATCTTTTCCAACCTAAACAATTCTGTGGTTCTATGATTCTAAGAAGGCTGACAGCAGTCTTCAAAGATAGAAGAGGATGATGGCAGTCAATAATTAAATGTACCATAGGACTAGGCATGATCAGATTAATTTCTATGCAGCAGATTGAGGGGACAGCTAACTAGACATGTAGGGGCATAAACAGTATTTAGAAGTTAGAAAGACTTGGAAAAACAAGCAAGGTGGAATGTGTCCTGAAGAAGATGCTTTTTCTAGCTCCATTGTGAAGAAGGGAAATTTAAGTAAATCACTTTAAATCTTGTTTAACAAGGTTTGCAAACAATTTCTATTATTTTATGAGACTACTACTTAAATACCAAAGTAGCAGGTAAGGCACTCATCCTTAGCACCCTTGTTCCCCTTCCACTGCGCTGCAGAGGAAGCATGCCTGGAAAACCTTTTGTTGCACAGTGCTTTATGTGCAGTAGAACAAAGAGTAGCATTTGCAGTTCTGTCCTACCTTTCACTTGAAACTCTGTGCCTTTCGCCTGAGCTGCTGTGGCAGCGTTTGTCCCAGAGCAGAGTTTTTGCCTAATTCTCATGCTGTTGTTCTCAGGTTGCTGTTCTCGTAGTCCCGCATCTGCAAAATCCAATATTCTTGTTATATCAGATTTCTCATGGGAAGCAGTGCATGAAACTTGCCTCTCTCTCTCTTTTCTTACCCACTTCCTTTATAGGTTTTAGTTATACTAGAGGATTGCTCCAAGTGGAAGTGTGAGTAGTTCCCTGTCAAAGTATATAGTGCTAGAGAAAAAGCACAGTGAAAATTCACCATGTCATCTTTATCGTCATCACCTGCTGCACTCTGACTTTCACTGTTAGAATTGATATCTGCCATCAGCCATGGACACTCTAGTAAAGTTTTGTGCATGTAAGCCTGTATCAGCATCCTTCGTCCAAAATTTTAGATTATATAAAAACAGAAATTGCTTGAGGGTAAGCAGAAAGTGCCAGCTGAGATGCTGAAACTGTTATTAGTAGAACCCGGGCCTTTTTTCCTGTAGACAAAACGAAATAAAATAAATAAATAAAAAAAAACATAATGGAAAATGAATAACCAAAAAGCCAGAAATTCTGCTCTTAGTAATGATCCTTACCCATAACTTCTCTAGACAAACACAAGTACAGCAAATATCAACCTTTCTGAAAGGTAGCAAACTTCTGTCAGTTTGGGCGTTTTCAGACATTGCTTGCAGTTGTTTCTCTGTTTATGGCAGTACTGCAGAACCTGCAATGTTTCTGGCTGTGCCAAAACCTGTTTAAAAAAGTATAAAGAGAGAAAGAGAGTGAGCAAAACAAAGAAAAGTTATTTTGAGAGTAGGAAGGAAAATACAACTGAAGGAACCAATGCTCCCATTTCCAGTGTGGTGCAGAAGATGATGATGGGTGCCTGCCTCTCCTTGATGACAGAAACTTGGTACGAGCACTGTGGCCTCATGTCTCTGAAGGCAGTGAGATTAACAATCACAAAGGTACATATTGCTCCCTTCAGCCCAAATCTCATGGTATCAGTGTTGTACCAGGAGCCTCAAAAGTTGTCAATGGGTAAAAAAGGCACCACCCCTTCACTGCATTTGTTAATGAGTTAGACCTTATTTCTAGCACAACTATATCTGATCATGATTTGCAGTCCTATCCGCTTATTCATGACATGGGACATGATCTCAACACAGTCTTTTCATCAAAGGAATAGACCTTTATGTCTGGACTAATTCAACTGTATCGTTTTTTTGTCTGCTCTTATAAACAACTACAGGATGGACTGAGTTATACTTCCACCATTTTGGACAATTTCAAATACAAGGCCTTTTCACAATAGGAGATTTTTCCGCAACCAGTGTGATTTACAGAAAATTTCTATTTTAAGACATATAATTATTCTGTTTCTCTAAAAGGCTGATGCTAGTCACAGCAGCTGCAAGTGATATGATAGCAAGAATCTCTTCTATCCATTGCCTGCACTTAAGTAATTTTTATCTGAAATTATTAGGAAGTTTAATATTTAAATACAACTACTTTAAAGTTTGAAGTAGAAAAGTTTACATCCATACAGCAGTAGCCTGAACTGCAAAATGACCAATTAAAAAATCATAATTTCTTCTTGAAGATATTTTTGTGAGCATGGTAAAATTTCTCTACTACATTTAAACTGTATACAATAAAATGATCAGTAAATCACATATCACAAAGTACCACATGAAGATTACAGTTAATGTTAGTTAATGGATTCTTAGTTAATGGATTATCTTACAGTACTCTAGAAAATGCCACAAACATTGTTCCTTTGAAACACTGATATATTATGCAAACCTTTTCTACAGACATAGTTGGTTTCTCTTAAATCAATATCTGTATAATAAGTAATCTAGCAAACAATGTGTGTCATGTTTCTCTTTATCTAATTTAGACCAAGTCTTTAAATTATTCATTCAGAGAATATTAAATGAAAAAAAAAAAACCTTTTTTTTTCTCTATGTGAAAGAAATGACAATAAAAAAAGGCATGCCATGTTACAGGTAAAGATTAAAGGTAGCCTGGGAATTGTCCAATACAAAATGTGTGCTTTACATCAGTTTTCAGTGAGAATAAAGGGAGGAAATGGAGATGACTCTAAGCAAACAGGAATTACCCACAGAAGGGTGAGCAGGAAACACTTTGGGAGGAAGATGATCTTCCAGTTCACAATTTGGAGAGAACTGGCTTGCGCAGCAAAAATTTTTAATAAATCTGTCAGCACAGTCATAGCGGACCATAAACTCAACCAGCTGACAATCATCTGCCGCTGTAAAGAAGTCTCTCAATCCCAGCAGTATTCAGAAAGTACCTTGAAGAAACGTGGCTATCCCACCGAGTGCTGTTTTGACTGTGTCTTCTTGTGGGCCTCACACCAAGAAAAATGCAGATAATCTGGAGGCAGCCAGGAGATTTGGTAAACATATCTACTGAGAGAGAAACAATGCCAGAAAGTTTAGGAAATGTGACCTATGAGGAAAGGCTGAAGGTATCGGCCTTGATTTTGCCAGGAAACTGAAAATGCAGCTGAAACATGGTAACAGACTTCTTACTGTGTAAAAAGCTGTTGTGAGGAAGGCAGTGATAATTTTTTCTCTATGTCTGTTGTAGGTATGGCAAGAAATAAACCCCTGAATTTTCACATAGTGTTTCAGGTTAGATAACAGGAAAAGCTTTCTAATGGTTCCTCACCACCTGAAGCTTTAACGAACACACAACAGAGTCATTTGTCAGCCCTGGGGAAGGGGTATTGAATCCTGTCTGAGCAGGGATGAACTAGGAGGCCTCTTGAGATCTCTTCCCACACCTATACAACTTTTATGATATAAATTGGGAGTAGCACCTGAGACTAATAAACATAGACTTTCTCTTTCCCTTTCACTCTTCCTCTTGGTCTTGTTCTCACTCTTGGTCTAGATCTATGCCTTTCTCTGGTATAGCATTTCAAATTAAAAAAGAAAAGATTATATAAATTCATACCAAAATGTTCAAACAATTCTGCAGAGCCCAGGGAAGCCTTTTATATCTCCAGTGTAAGAGCATAAGATACAATGTTTAAGAAGATGATCGATAGTCTGAAGTTTAATACATTCATGACATGTCTGTGATTTACAGAAAATTAGTAACGAAATTCACCATTTATATAAAAGAAATCTGCATCTGCTGTGAGTTGCTCAGATGCTGAGACAAGGTGACCAGCTTCCAGCTAAGGGGAATCCAAACCTTCTTCTGTAAAGTCAAGAGTAAGTTTTTTGACAGTAATATGACAGGTTCCCTTACTTAATGTCATTTTTGTGTTCTGCTGAAAGATTTGGACACATCCTGGTAGAATTTCTTAGATATTAGGTCATGAAGTGATGCAGCTTTATGTCTTTGGCAAACACTTATTGTCAGTAATTTTCAAGCATTTCTGCACTACAACTACTTCATGTCTTGTAGTTGCTCGTGGAGTATGCAACAGTACTTGAAGTCAGGAACTACAGAATTGTTTAGTGCCCTATTTATCTCCTTCAAAGCACCATTAGCTTTGTATTAGGGCTGTTACACCAGACAAGCAATACTCTGCTGTCAGGGAATCAATGCCTGTGTTGACAGCCTGAGGGTATACTCACCACTCACCCTGGTAAAGCTGGCTCTTTCCCAAATTATATTTATATAGACTTCTGTCACTTATTTGGTGTTCTCCAGATGCCATTTATAGCTAGCAGTTCTTTACGTGCTACCTTAGATAATTGTTACTCACTAATCTAATGAGAAAGACACTGACTGTGTGCAGTTTCAATGTAACATCAATTCTTGATTACACAAGTGAAATACATCTACAGCAGCTTTAAGCTATTTGTTTCAGTCCCATGTCCTTTGCCTGGACTTTTGAAGAGCAAGTTAAATGTCCTTTATGAATTTATGTCATAAACGAATTTATGAGCCGCAGAAGACAGAATAACACAGGAAAAAAAGACTGAAATGTATTCATAAGAGGAGCTCCACTTTTGAATGTTCCCATGAAGCTGAACTGGTAGTCAGTGTACACATAGAGCTGTACATTACTGTTCAGTCATAGTAATGGACAGAGTAACAACTTATGACGTTTGACAGCTTTCTGACAGGCAGCAACATATGCGGAGAGAAGTTAAAGAACTTCTGTCTTTAATTTCTTTAGGTAGCCGGTTTTCACAGGTGCTGTCAGTGCAAGGATTTGATGGCATTAACGGAAGTTAATTTCCACTTTATACAAATAGGTCAGCTAAACCTGGCTTAAGTGACTGAAAGGAAGAGCCCTGCTAGTGACTTGTGCCAAGGACTAAGTGGTGATATCCTGCTTAGAATTTGAATAAAACCTGATCTGTTTGATTGTTTTTATTCTAAAATACAGAATACCTTAACATTCATGGTCTTCTTCTCAAGAGGTTTTTTGCCAGCGGGGTAAATTGTTACAAAACTCTCAGTTATAGCTTTCCTTTTCACCCTCAATTCTTGAGAAGCTCTGAAAAAATGTCATCGAGTACAGCAGACTTTCATGGATTCGGTCCTTTGCTCATCTTTTAGACTAGAAGAGTCCTGAAAATAAGGAAGGCATCTGACAGCCTGGCTTGTTTTGATGGAGCTCTTTGTAGACTTTTCTTCAACCGGATTTATTTACCAGCATGTTTGTGTTCCTGGCAAGCCGCATGGCTATCACATTTTTGTTTACTTGTAGAACATTGCTGGCATCATGGTTCACAGCACCCATAAGCAAGGAAGTAATCAGCAGCTTGACTTCTTAAACTCAACATTTTCCATGGTGTCTTATTGTTTTATCCTGGCTAGGCTTGCAGATTTTAGGGATAAGATTTCTCTGCACTGAATCTACCCCAATTCCAGCATCCTTAGAGTCCTTCAATTTTCAATACCCAGGAAGAAGCCACATACTGTGTTAAAACATTCCTTTAAAGCCCCAGGAATTGTCAGGTTCTACTGATCTCTTCAAAACATTAAAAAGGCCACTTCAGTTAATCAGATCCTAAGGAAATTTATGACGTTTTTGTAAGTATCACAGTCTACTACTCACTACAGATTCTAGCAAGGCTTAAGCACTGATGCCCTAACCTGATAATATATATAAGGATATACTGATACCCCTTCCTAGTGTGTGTGTGTTGTTAAGCCAATTTTATCATGAGATATAATACGAAGATCAGACATTCAGCACGCTCTGCTGCAGTTTCTTGTTGTTTTTTGTTCTTGTATGATAGACTAGTCGTTGGTTATCCAAAGTTATGTTTAGGGACAGTTCTCTCATGTGATTAATATTAGCCCCATAATTGGGGGCCACCACACTTAAGGTGGCAGTGGAGGAGGGGACTAAGTGAAAGAGGTACTCAGAGATCAGTTGGTTAGATTCAATAACAAGCAAGGCTTTCAGACAGTTTTTTAAGACAAAATCACTAAGGACACGGCTGTAGAAGGAGAATAGGACACAACACAACAGAGTTATATCAAAGGTACTTTATTCAAGACCATTCTTTTATGTTTCTTTGATAAAATAACTTACTATCAACACAAAGAAATCATATAAATCCCATCTGACTGAAGCTGAGTAAAGGATTTTCTACAATGATACACGGAAAAGGATAAATTGGACTAGGAGTTAGTACAAAACACTGCAAGTAACACAAGAAAACATCTAGAAAAGGAAGCAATCATATGTTGGGTTGAAGTGAGTTGCTAGTACAGTTCCTCAAGGATTAGTCTTGAAAAACACTCCTGAATTGTTTTACTTATTTATAATAAAGAACAGTCACAAAAAAAAACACTTATATAAAGTATTAGATAATATTTTCATTAATGAATTTGGTAGAGATGTGCTTACTAAACTTGATGATGGTAAAGTTGGGAGTCACTGTCAATATAGAATTATGCTACTCATGAAGTAGCATTGAGTGACCTTGTGAACTGGAATAATAGTAATAAGAAGAAATCTAATAATACCAAAAGCAAGGTCATTCCCTTAGGGACTATTCACTTGAACTTTAGCTATGTAATGGGTGCTCAGCAGTTGTAAATGGCAGAGCAAGACCTTGGTATATCTGTTCATCACAGGATGTCCACACACCAACGATCTGATGACCCTGGAAAATAAAAATGTGTTATCTGTATAAGTCAGGTGAAGTATTTTTAGCACCCAGAAGTCTTTTATGCAGCCCCTAAAAGTATGAGAAGGATAGCATTTCCTCTCCATAACAGTGATATATCCCCAGGGGTATGTGAGTGATGAGTTAATGAAGAAGTCTCATCTGGAAGAATATGCAAAATGTTCAATAAAGGTAAATTCAAATAGGGCCAGGTTTAGACAGGGGTTACGAGGGACCAGAGAGACCACCTCGTTCATGAATACTAGACATGCTTGACATGTTTAGCCTAATGGAATAAGGCCTGAACAGGGAAATGAGTGCTCTTCATAAATATATCAGAGACATAAATACCAGAAAAGAACTATTTAAGTGAAGGCACAATGTTAAAACCAAAGAAAACAGTATTAATGTGATCTAGAAGACCTGAACCAGGAGAAAAATTAGACTCTAGAATGTCCTTCAAGGAGGAATAGTCAGTGGAAACATCCTACCTTAATCAGTTTATAAAAGACATAATGAAATGTTTATTTGAAATAGCAGTAAACTGTGCCTAGCAGGTCCCTTTCAATTCTATGTTCTAATGTAGTTCATAATTGTAGTGAAAGAGAATAAATCTATTATCTCTAATAAATAAGGATCAGAAAAGCTAATATAGATATTGAGCTTTCTTTTCAAAATTGAGGGATAAAATGTTGCTATTACCCAGTGACAGTGCACTTTCTCTAATAGAGTTAATTATCCTGTGACTATTAGTTATCATTAACATTAATTATTGATACCAAAACAGCATCAAGAGGTCCCAGTCAAACTCAAGGCTCCACTATTCTGTGAGGCCTGTGAGAATAAAAACAGCAGAATACAGTCTTTTTTTCAAAGAATTGCAGCCCAACTTCCCAGCTAGAGCCTCAGGCCAACCACGGCATGTGTGTGTGATAACTACCCTCCATAAGGAGCCCATTTAATTTAATAGTGTTGCTCACAGTATGCCAAGTCAGGCAGGTATAAGTTCTAGCAGACTGGAGGCAGAACAAGGGGGATAGAAAAAAACGGGAGGAAGAAAATTGGATTCGTGTCCCTGAAATTTTATTCTTAAAAAAAATAACATAGGGACACAAGGACAGGCACTGTAGGTCAGACCAGAGTGAATTTGACAGTGGTCAGAAGCATCAAAAGAAACTAAGGAGGAAGGAAACATCAAGTGACCACTTTCCTGTTCTTGTTACCCAGCTCCTGTTAATCTGTTGTGAGAGACTATACTAAGTCTTAAGCCATACCAACAAACCTAAGCTTAATAGACTTAATAAACTATAAATTTGTCCAGTCACTTCTGGAACTCATGAGCGGTTTGGCCTTCAAAACATCTTGCAGCAATGATTTATACAGCATAACTGACTGCTTCCTTTTGTTTAATTTTAAATCTGCTGCCATTTATTTGTACTCCTGATTCCCGTATTACAAGAAAGCTTCAATAACCAACGCATCTTCACTATCTTCATATGCCGTAGGCTTTACAGATAAACTGAGGTCTAGGGAGGCAGTTTGCCCAAAGTCATTGAGAAAATCCTTAGTAAAGTGAAGGACAGGACACAGATGTGTTAGGCTCACAAAAAAATCTCCCAACCATGAAACTCTCCTTCTACACACCACATGTAGATGTGCACATACATTATCCAGAAACAATTACACACTTCCTCCAGGATGTTCTTAATTGTCAACATGAAATGGGCAACCTTAGTTCTGCTAGATCAAGTATTTAATAATGTTCCTTCTTAGGATCACAGCCCAGCTAAAAATCCAAGTAATTTCTTTTAAGTTACTTAAAATAGCACAAAAGCCATGCATGAAATTCATGATCATAGAATCATAGAATCACAGAATGGTTTAGGTTGGAAGGGACCTTAAAGATCATCGAGTTCCAACCTCCCTGCCATGGGCAGGGACACCTCCCACTAGACCAGGTTGCCCAAGGCCATGTCCAGCCTGGCCTTGAACACTTCCAGGGATGGGGCCTCAACAACCTCCCCAGGCAAACTGTGCCAGTGCCTTACAACCCTCAAAGTGAAAAAATGTTTTCCTCATATCTATTCTAAATCTCCCTTCTTCCAGTTTGAAGCCCTTGCCCCTCGTCCTGTCAGTACACGCCCTTGTACAAAGTCCCTCTCCTCACGTAGGTGCCCATCAGATCTGAGGTGGAGAGAACAAAATTTGTTTAGAGCAAGCCGATGGATAAAGCTACTTTGTCAGGTAATACACCAAACTCATTTCTTGTTTACACCTAGATTCAATTAGGCCTGGATTCAACCAGGCTCTGAATTACACACTTTAGTTCATTCTGCTCAGAATGCACTTAAATACATATGAAGCTGCAAGGATGTCCTTATGTACTGCGCTGAATAGGGACAGATGCTGAAATCAAAGCAGTAAGTAGCACGTCTTGGAATCGACCAAAAGTGGAGTTTGACTCCAGCCTTATCAAACAGCTCTGTATTTTAACTGCTTTGCCACGTGGAGGTATAGAACCTAGTGAAATTTTAGTGCTGATCCAAGTATGCGGGACTGTCTTTATTTGTTGTTAGGATGTGGGATTCTGAGAAGAGATAAAACTTAATGAATGTCTATAAAAGGCCTCAAATATAGTGCTACAATGTCAGAACAACATTGTTTCCTTTGGTCTGCAACTGGGAATTTCAGCTTTGGTGGCTCGACAACAAAGTGTCTCATTGTCAGCCTTTCACGCACAGATATGCACAAATACCCAAGCTCACATATACTGCATATACATCGCAAGTATAACTAACACTTCTCTGAACTGCCTGACAGTTGTACTCATGAGCAATGTGGAGTAGCTCTCATTCTCTCATGTTCATTAAAATGATGAGACAGTTCAATGCGAGAGATGGGAGGGCAAAAGGAATGGAAAACAGGCAAGAAATATCACAAAATACTGAACAACTAACTTTTCTACTGACAACTTCCTAGTAAGCATTTTCCAGCAGTTTTAGATTTTGGTTTGAGACATCTGAAAAAAAAATCATAGCTATTTTTTCTTGCAGTGTGCTTTCCTTTTTTATACTTGGTGAACTTTAGTGTCTGGAAAGATAGACAGAACAGCCATGGCGCACTGCAAATATTTTATAGGAATGTCTGACAACAGGTTTCTCCCAGCCCAGAATAAATTTCAGATGTGCCTGCCTTGCAGAAACAAGGGGACAAGCATGTGGAAGTTGTTCTTACTGCTTTTATTGCTTTAACAAAAGCAATGCTATAGAAGCAGCATTTGGAAAACTTACACAAATCAGACTGTCTGCAAACATTTATTAATGTACTTGTATAAAAATAAAACCCCTACACTGATTAGCTATACCGCAGTGCATTTCACACATGTATTAAGACAAGGTCAGGACACCCTGTTATGGATGGGATAAACTTTTGGAAGTTGCTGCTGATTGCAGTCACATTCAGTTTAACAATGTTGCTCCTCATAAATACCTTAATGAGTCTCAGGATAGTTTTCCTGGCCTGTGAGGTTAGTAATATCCAGAAAGAGTGAGTTCTATGCTCAGCAGGGAAATAGGTTCAAGACTCCATCCAGTTTAATGGGCTGCTTAAAAAGCAGCTCCTGGAATGCTCCCTTCCTCCTGATGTCACCCCAAAACCGAGTTGGTTCATGAGATAAATAGGAGTGTGCAGGGAAGGATGCTGTGTGTGCTGGTGAAGACTGGACTTTCTTAAAAATTAATGCTGAAAGCAAAATTGCATTTTATGTTTGCTTTGCTGTTCAATAAAGTAAGCCACCATAGGTAAATATGCTTTAAGAAAAATATCATCTTTGGAAGAAGGAAACTCACAAAACCAACATGCCATATCTGTTAATTTCGTGCCAAGCGGCCCAATAAATTCAGGGGCAGACAATTTTGAAGGCCAGTGAAATACTGTCTCCCTGCCCTGAACAGTCTAGACAGGATAGAAACACAAGCACTGTGAGAGCTCTTCCCAGCTTCCTAGCTCCATTTTGTAGATAAGAAGCTAAAATAACTTCTCAGAAATCATCAGAGAAAGCCTAAGGGGCATCTTCTTAACCCTACACTACACTTCAACAATATGAATCTTTCTCACATACAGGTTATTCTGGTGCTTTCTTATAAAGAATTTTCAAATATGTACATTTAATGCCAGCATCACTAATAGTGTGCCATGCTTTTGAAAGTCCTGACTATAAATCTGTCATAATTTTAACACAAATATTAGGAACCATTCAAAACCAAAGAGAACACATTGTTGGCTATGGCTACAGAAAGACTGCTGCAACTAAAAATTATGCACTCATAAAAATAGAGTGCTGCTAGAATCATGATGTATTGTAAAAGGAGAGCAGAATACCTTCATGGACCACTCTATTTGTCCAACCAAAGCGTGGGAAGGGGAAAATTTCTTTCTTAATAGAGAAAAACAAAAAGAGAGTTCCTTAAAGAAGAGTTTCTGCGGGCCATTATGGGGAAACTTATTACTAACAGGCAGATACTCTTAATTAATCATTGTCAATAAACTACAACCAGATGTCGTATACAATGCTAAAATTATGATCTTAATACATATTTAGATTCATAGTGCCTACAAAAGTGAGTTAGCAAATGGCATTTTAAAATCTGCTCTAAATATTATTGTAAATCCTCAATAGATGGTGCTATTATCTAAGTTAATATCTGAGGTGATTATGCAAAGAAGCTGAAGACAAGTGTGTCTGGGATTTATCTGTGAGGAGAGTCGACCATCTTTATGATGTTCTTGTTTATGGTACATGGTTGCAAAAAGACTTCCATGTGCTTTCCACTTCAGGGTAATGATCACAAAGATGGACAGGTATTCCAGTTACACAACTCCACCTAACAGCAGACAGATTTCAGGCATTTTCACTAAAAGTAGGGCTATTTGAAACATTTTCTGCAGAAAATGGCATATCTTTCATCATTTTTCTTGTGTAGTTTGAAATGGTTGATATCTGGAGCTAATTAAAAGTGTGAAATTCAGTTTCACAGCGTGGCAGAACATCGCAGGCTGCTCTTACATGGCTCAGCGTTATGGTGGCAGGATGCGTGCAGCACCAGCCTTCTCTCTGACTTGACTTCTTGGAAAGCAGCTGTGTGTTCCCTCTGCCTACAGACTAGACACAGCGATCATCCCCCCACAAGGCAAATTTTCTAGACGTTCCGTAATTTCTGCTTTTGATGACCGTACCCCATTTTTTCAGGGATGCTTTTCCAAACACCTCCAGGAAAGTAACCCAGAAAGGCACTGTAATCTGATCCTTGATCTGTTTTTAGGATTTAAATCTGTCAAATGGAACCCCCTAATTCTAGCATCAAGGTTCCAGGTCTTGGAAAACTTTAAAAAGATAAGGAAATAACAGTATCATTCACAAAGTGAAGCATCAATTAGTAAGGTACCAACAGTTTCCCCATTAAAATATAGTAAATATTTGCTCATTCACTAATGGTTGAAATGTTGTCTCCTTTAATGACAAGTCCAGAGTATAAATTAAATTAAACCATTAGCTAATTCCCCATTTTATATCCTATTTCAATCACATTTACTACTGTTTGATTGCCTACTCTATGTTATCTGAAATACTATATACATATTGATTTGTGGACATTAATATAAGACGAAGAGCACACTAAAAAAGTAGCTAAAAGAAACCACAGAGGAATAATTACACTATTAGGACTTCCTAATTGTCCTTTATCTCCTTTGAGTATTTAAGAGAAAACAAATTTTAAATCTATTATCTGTAAGTCACTGAATTTTAGGAAATAGTAATAAGCAAGTGACTGTAATTGTTAATCAATATGATAAGAAAACACAAACATGGAGACAATTGCTGGTAACAATAATAAAGCAAGGTCTGGTCTGGAGTTAGGTTTGGACTCTGGCATCCTCACTCACCTTGAACGACGTATTCTGGGAATAATCCCACAACGTCATGCACTGTACCTGTACCAGGCTGGAAAAGTGGTGGTGAGCATGGTGCAGTTGATGTCATTCCCATGATACCTCACAGATTGTCTGCCTGAGAAAATCTGGGCATTCCTGATCGATCTGGGTATTTGGGTTGGGCCCCTCACACAGGCTGGGCTTGGACTCACAGAATAAGTACCATTATGTTTCAGACAGAGTGATGGATTACATCCTTTATTTTTTACTCAGGTCTAATTCAGACAAATTACAACTGAACAGGCATTGGTCAAAAGAAGTCTGTTTAGTATATCATTCTTCTGAAGAAGTATTGAGTACTTAAATATTTCCAGCTGTTCCTCCTACAACTTCGTAAGGTGGATTGGGTTCGAACCCATGAAAGCAGGGAAGGGATTTCAGCTGGAATATCCCAGCTGAGACAAATAATTTCCAGCATCAAGGCCACCATCATTTTCATTTTCCAGTGATAGCAGCCAACACTACTGAGCTTTCCACTGAAGTGGCTCCTGTGAGTTGTGGAGTATGCACAGAGTTTGCCTCTTGGACTAGACCCATTTGCACTACTTAGCCAAAATTATGTGTGGTCTGTGGTTGTTGAGTGAACTAAGATGAAAGACAGGCACTGTGATGTTCAGTCCTGACAGCACGGATTCTGTTCTGTTTGGGGAGTTTAACTTATGAAAAATGAACATTTACAATTTTCCAGGTATCTACCTAGAGAGTTAAATGAGAGTTTTGCAGATCATACTTGCAGATGAAAGCCATGACTTCTGGCTGGCTTAAAGCATGCCAAGCAAGCTGCAAGAAACTTAAAGTCTGGATAAAACCCTGGCAGGTGGATTTTACTGAAAGATTGGAGGTGATCATGCTATGATCTGCAGCAATCCCATTATGACTGAGTGTCCATTATGACAGATGCTCAACTATAGAAGTTGTGTGCCTATTTGTATTCCCAAGCATTTTAAAGTACTCTTTCTATAAGCCTCCATGTGTACAATTCCTGATAAAATCAAGAGTTTTCTAAGAATAATCCACTCCCAAAGGACAAAAAAGTGACAGAAGGACGCTTCAGACAATTAATCTGACACTGCTTAGATAGCAAATATTTATTTTTGCCGAAGCCTGAGAAAACATGAATGAAGCACTAAAATATGAAACCAATGGAATGAAGACCAGCTGCTTTGAATGTTCTATTAACAGACAAATAACTAAAGGAATAAAATCCAAACTGGAGAGATATGAATGGTTTGTGAAAACTGCTGCCATGGTATAAAGGCTACAAAACTGTAAAGGCAATGGTCGTTAGGGGTTTTAATTTGGAAATTAAGCAAAATTTTCTGATCCTCTAGTCATCAGTTTTTTTAGCAATCAGAACTGCATTTGAGAAGTAACCAAATGTATTCGTTCTGAGCAATATGAGATGATTTTATGAAGCCAAACATAAGCGATGGATTAAGAAGTATGCAATTTTCTGTTCTTGGGCTGATGTGTTTCATTAGAACTGAAAGAAGGTGAGGCAGCAGGAAGCCTTCTTATGCAGACTGCAGCTTTTTAAATTACTGCAGCATGCATAAAACTAATAAATTAGAAAGAGACATTTCTAACAGGAGGGGAGTTGGGATCTCTGTAGCTTTCCAAGGCAGTGTTCTTCCCAGGTCAATTTTGGTCAACAGAAACTGTTCAAGATGAGGGAAACCGCAGTAAAAGTCTGAATGCCCCACTCACACCTCCTCCCTTGCTAAGTTATCTCCTGTTCAGTATTGATACTAAACTAAAGTTTTATGAAAGTTCAATTGATTTTTTAGTATTTTACGAAATATCCTTTCCACAGGACTTTAAAATATTAGGCTGAACTCTTTTTCACTTCTGACCTTTCACAGACATTGCGCCTTGCATTGATTTTTCAACTCTTTGATACTGGCTGAGCTACAATAGTTCCAGCAAATGGGAGAGGAGGAGGAATCAAATGCCATTGCATTAAAGAACTGAAAAGAAATTATCTCAGTTCGATTACCAACAATTTAACTTTTCCATCTCCTCCCCTCAGCACATGAGACCTTCAGAGATAAGTCACCAAGCAAAAGCTTTTTCTTATAATCACCCCAGCTTCAGCAGCCTTAACATCACTGCCAACCCCCTTTATCAATCACTCTTAGGATTAAAAACATGTATTAAAATAAATACCTGAGCTGAGTCTTTAGGCAATACTAAATATTCTCTTTCTCAACTAAATGATTTTCTGTCAACTGGCTTGTCAGGCTCCTGAGGGAGCAGCAGGGGATCATTTGAAAAGAATTATGTTGCACCAGTGATAAATTAAATCCACTTGAATCAATATCATTTAGATTTTTTAAAGGATATAGCCAAGACATTATCAATTAAAACAAATCCCGACTCAGTAGGCTTAGTTTTCACATCAGGGTATTACTTAAGCCAGTGTCCTAGAAGATAGCATGGGGTATTTTTATCTCCAGTATAGGCATCTGATTGATGGACATCAATACTCGACCTGTTAATTCCTGGCTCTTTTTATGACAGGCATGAGGTATAAGGTTTGTTTTCACTGTCAACAAATAAGAGTCCAGTGCCACCTGAGCTCTCCAAAGATTTTTGGGACACCCACAAAGTGATGGGAATCTCTCAAATGACCAGTAGATCTGTGCCCTGGCAGGAGACCCTAGTGCATCTCAAGGAGCACTAAGTGCTTATATGTAGGAGATTGATTAAAGCTGTTCATGACTTTCTAAAATTGAATCTCAAATAGGTCAACTTAAAGGAGCTTAGGGTGAGTAATGCAGACTCAGCCGTCAAAATCTTTTTTACCTAAATTCAGCAAAATTCTTTCCACTGGCAAAATTCCTCACCTAAAGCTGTTTTAGCAGTACTTCGGTTTCAGTAGCACTTGGATTAAATAATTTACAGAAGTCATTCGGAAAACATTCGGTATCATCCACAGGACGTGATGTGGAACATCACCAAGAGGATTTAGGGCTCTGAATCTGGTGATCCAAGTTAGTATTTGGATGGTTGGGTTTTTTTCGTTGTTTTTTTGTTTTTTTTTTTTTTCAGAAATATTAATCATGTCAATGAAGGCACTAAGGGAAGATTTTCAGATACTGCAATTTGTTTCTCAGTTAACATTCAGGGGTTTGAGTTTGGTTTTGTTTTAGGAGACATGTTTTATACAGTCTCTTGATTCCAGTATCCATATCTTAGAAAAAGCCTCCAATCATAAATTCAGGCAGAAATGGTGCCCTGTTGCTTTCATTATCTGATTTCACCTGTTGCCTTACAGCCGAGACATTTTGAAAGAGTGTGAAGGTAGATTAGAGTGTATCACCTTCAGTTTAGCCTCCAGAAGACCTGAAGGGTGATAAGTAACACCTGCTCTGTCCTCCACCAGTACATTTGGGGAACCCAGGTGGATTCACACCAGCAGGACTGGCATGAACCGCATGCTTTGCTAGCAGTAATCCTTCTATTTATCTTTCCAGATCCCTCGTCCTACCCAGTCATGTTAACAGAGGCAAAGAAACACAGCTTTTAATCTCCTAGCTTGCATGCCAGTCTAGTGTGAGTAAGCAAGCAGCTAAAATCTCTAAGGTTGAGGTAATCGCATATTTTGAAACTCTTCATAGGCTCAGTCCAGGCTGTTTCCAGGAGCATGAGATTATTTTGACAATATAATCTCTTAAAAGATAAAGGTCAGCAGCACTTGTGTCTTTCAAGAGGAATTTTGCCCCAGGGAGAAGTTCAGACTCAGGCCCGTTATAATTGCCATGGTAGGGTGGATATAGAACTTGAATAACATGGTGTCAACAGGGTTTTCCTTGCAACAATATTCACCATCCTCAAACAGGGAAATACTTGACAAAGCAAACCGGGTCAGTCAAGCCTATCAGCTGCTCGCAACTTCTTAGCCTACAAATTTTAAAGTGCTTTAGTTTGAAAGATGACATTGTAAAGAGATCAGCTGAGAGGAGACGTTTGAACTGCATTTTAAAACTTCATTTTTAATTTCCCCATTCTTATCAATCTTATTAGAACCATAGAAAAATTTAGCTTGGAACAGACCTTACAAGGTCATTTGGTCCAACCCCCTGCAGAGCAGAGAGAATCAAAAATAGACCAAACTGATCAAGGTCAATCCTCCAGAATATTTTAATAATATTTGGGGTGCGTTTTTCAGGCAGAAAATTTACTTCAGTACATACCTAGAATAGACCAGAAATGAGTTCACATCTACACTATATCACTTACAGTAAAATTAATTTGACCTTTTTTAGTTTATGTATTTCATCAGTATAGTTGAGGATGAATTGGACTGCATTAAGAGGTCTCTCTTTCTTTGCAATGACTATAAAGGAAGCCTAGTCCAGATGTAGCCATCTCCAATTAGTCAGACGAATACCACCCCAAGAACCAAATGCAACCATTCAGTTACATCATCATCACTTGCATCATCTGTGTACAAAGCCAAAATCTAGACATCAAAATGACACCGTCAGCATTTTTCTATAACGGATTCCCAGCAACTGTTTCCCCAAGGATTTGTTGTAAGGTAGCAGATCTCTGAGGATTTTTTAAAAATCAGCTTTGCTTATGTGTTTGTTACACTCCTAAGTACACTTTTACTTGCTCAAGTACAATGACCTGAATTATTAGTGTTTAATTTCATGTTTTATCAAACAGAAGAAAGACCGTAAAATAGTCCTGGAGTTTCTTATACTTCTCACTGAGCCCTGTACAGATGGACTCAATGTAGCCAAATATTTATCCAAGGATCAAAAACATCAGCCCAATTAAAAAAAAAAAAAAAAAAAAAAGGAACAGAATATCCATATATATCCATATGTAGTTTGTTTCTAAGAGTACATACCATTTTCAGAATACCCAGTGGCATAACATTCTGTAATGGCGTTAATCTAAAACCTGTTGGAGCTGAATTCACTGAGCATCGTACAGAATTGAACTATTTGTAAATTAGCTTGCCAAACAGACTACAACTAAATCACATTTATGTTACCCCACCTCTCGGGAGGAAGGAGGACATTTTATTAAATGTTTTTGCATTTCATATAGCATGCTTGTTGAAAAGAGAAAACAGGATTCCTCTCAGGAAATGTCTTTTGATGTCTTTAGGAAAAGATAAAGGCACTTCAGAATAGATGGTATGATGGACTCCACGGGACACGTGTTTTTTAACATCACTAGATTACTTCTAAAAAGAAGTGTGGGTGATCAGTTTAAGTCAATGAAATGTTGTAGTAGTCAGTGGAGCTAAGCTAAGTGATGCTGGTTAGACATCTGACCTACTGACTTTTTTTTTTTTTTTTTTCAGTTAGGAAAGCAGAGCTTAGAAATAGAGAATAATTGTTTCCACTGCCCTGGAAATACTACTCAGGAATCCATTTTCCCATATTCTATTGCTTAGAGCAAAGTCTGAGTTTCATGGAAATCAATTGCATCTCTGAACTGGACAAAGAAGGCTTTAGGAGTTTCCATGTAGCATCTACTTTGTAAGTGATCTTTTGACTAGAAAAGTCACCCTTTTCAAGTGATATACACTCACAGAAAAATGAGAAATGAATGATCCTGACACTTGAAAGAATGCAATAATTGGGAATAGATTTGACTATTGGGCATGAAGGAGGAAGGTGTGTTTTGCCTTCTTATTTCGTACACCCACTCAGCGGCGGACAGGCACCAGCAAATTCTCAGTCTCACTGAATCGCTATGTATTTCTCGGTCTGATCAGTCCCTAAGAGCTGTAATTCTGATCAAATTCAGTGCAGAGTGGAACTGATTCATAATCAGCAAGGCCTACTATCCATATGCTTAAGCTCCAATTGCATGAAAGAGAAAGGCGAATGGATGCCTCAGTCTCGCGCTACAGAACAGAGTGAAACCAAGTGAATGTATTGCCTTGTACTTCCATTTAAAACCCTTTTTCTATTAGACTCACACAATCAGCAAAAACCCTTAACAAGTCTGAATCCCTACATAAATACCATCCAGAACAACCAATTTCAACACATTACAAGCCAGCAAAATGGAAGGATGACCTTGACTCATGACTTTTTTCTTCTTAGAAATTTCCAAGGCAATTATAGCACTCATTATGACAAAATACAAAGTCCTTAGAGCATATGTGGAAAGTAAACCTTCTCTGCTATCTTTGTGTGTTTCATTCCAGGTTTTGACGGTGAAAGATAGCAAAGCAGAGTCAACTTCCTCCTGTGTTATTATGATTTTAACATTAAGCATATTTGTCTGAGTAAAACAACTGGCAGCAAGATCAAACAATTGGATTCATTAGTTTATATAACAAGATGGTCTAAATATCATTGAATTTGAAAGGAGAAAATATATCTTTTGCTCTGCAAAATTATGTTAATGCTCCATTGACTCGCAATCTTTTACTTTTCTGCTACTACTATTACCAAAAAAAAGGAAAAAAAGGAAACAAAAAGAGAGTGCAATTCATGGTCCTCGGTACCACAGGATTTCACTGTGTTGACAACTGTGTTGTGTATATGGCCCTACAGGACTTGAATCCCTCTGCTTGTTTAATTCACTGTGATACAGTGAAAAGCATTACATGCTTATATGTTCTTATTGCTAACTTAAAAAAAAGAGTTAGGGACCTGCAAAGAAAGTGATCAGACAGAGGCAGAACATACAGTGCTACACAGCACATAAACCTTAAAATGCCCTCTTCTCTAGGGTTCGCAAGGACAGTATTCCTGCTCACTTATTCTTGCCAGCCAGAATTGTCCCAGTGCTGCGCGTCCCCTGCACTGCCAGAGGATATGAGTCTTATCCACGCAGGACCTGGGATGCTTCTGTGAGATGATCAAGGTCTTCAGTCTCTAGCCAAAGGCCTATATCTGCAAGACTGCCTACTTCCTAATCCTCGCCAAGGTAAAAATCATAATCACTGGGAAGTACTTGGCCTAGGATGCTTGTTAACAGCTGTCGGCATT
>NW_009647680.1:1238082-1243113 GCF_000708025.1 Charadrius vociferus
TTTTTTTTCCCCCCCCCTCCCAAAAATACCC
Source organism: Charadrius vociferus (assembly GCF_000708025.1). Classification (NCBI taxonomy): domain Eukaryota; kingdom Metazoa; phylum Chordata; class Aves; order Charadriiformes; family Charadriidae; genus Charadrius; species Charadrius vociferus. The sequence goes on from NW_009647680.1 coordinate 1,238,114, forward strand.
AAAAAAAAAAAAAAAAAAAAAAAAAAGAAGATATTTTTATATAGTAGAAATAACCCATCTTTGAGCGTTTGTGTGTGCAGGGGCAAAGGACATTATGTGAAGGGGGAGGAGAAAGTGTTCTTTTCTCAGTTTGCAAAAAAATTGAGGCAGTATTTTTCCTCAGTTCCCACTGAATTAATTTCATGACTATCCCAAACGGAAGTCTTCTGGTATTTAAATTTATATTAGTTGAAGCTGCCAATGTGTGTCATCATTGAGAAAAGAGTCCTAAGGGTACTGTTGGATAACTCAGTTTCATGCCAGCAAAAGCATTTCATTTAGGGAGTACCTATCTCTCCTATAAACCACTGCAAATATCGTTAGCTTTCCAAGTGGCAATTGTGGAAATTACTGTAATCAGGATGCCGTAACGTGAAATCTTGGAATGAATGTATGCAAACATAGTTACTCGGTGACACTGAGGACAATCTGTTTGATTAGTCTCAAGTATTTAATGAAAATAATTTATTTCTGTCCACACATTGCAGTATGTACATACCAATTGTAGGCTCTGTCATGGACTGGTGAACAAAATCAAGCTTAATGATAAAGGACGGGGTATTCATTATTGTCCAAAATAGCTAATCCTCTATCAGTGCGAGATTAGACCCACAGCTCATCTTCAAGGACCTTTTGAATCAAAGTTGATGCAGCATAATTTTAATCCATCTGAGCTCCATGAGCTGCAAATAGTATGAATAGAAATTATTCATCTCCCTACAATATGTTTTTTTAAAAAGTCCAAAGAAGAGTTCTTTTGCCACACAAAATAAAACACTAGGTCACTTTTATTGTTTCCTGCTTCAAAAATAGCAGGTGGCTGATAGAAAGCTACAATGAGTTCCGTTTCTGCTCATCCATCTGCAGCTCACAGTTTATTGTACAGCTCTTATTTATTGGCATTGTATGTCAATGTCAAATATGTTTGCAGGCTATTTAAGCTTTTATTATGCTATGCTTCTATAGGATTAAAAAACAATCTTTGTTTTAACAATGTCTGTATGATTAGTTGATGTGCCAGCAGTAACACTGAGCAGCTTCACTGTATGTCCCTAGGCTGTAACAGATGTTTTTGTCTTCTGGTTTCTTTTAGTGTTTATCTAGCAAAAATTGAATATTACAAATACTGAAGTGTCACTGTTCATGTCGGCATTGTAACAATAAGGATCTCAGCATTTCAACTTCAGATCTTCACTCGGTCTTAAGAAAACATGGTAAATTTAAGTGGTTTTTTCATTTAGATAATAAACTGAAAAGGAAAACCAGATTACAAAGACGGTCATATTCCTTTAATCTAAGAATAGAATGGAATAGACTGTTTCAGTTCAAAGGTTCTTACAACGATCATCTAGTCCAACTGCCTGACCAGTTCAGGGCTGACCAAGTTAAAGCATGTTATTAAGGGCATTGTCGAAATGCCTCTTAAACACTGACAGGCTTGGGGCATCAACCACCTCTCTGGGAAGCCTTTTCCAGTGTTTGACCACCCTCTTGGTAAGCAAATGCTTCCTAATGTCCAGTCTATATAGTTTCCATTGTATACATACAGGATTGGTACTGTGAGAACTTCTAACTGTATACAGTATATAGATAGTGGGTTAAGGCTTTTTGAGAAAGAAAGGTTCAGCTTTGTCCTTCTGTTTCATTTAAAGAAAGAGTTAGTGAAGCTCCTGTTTCCATACAAATCAATAGCAAAAGGAAAGTTTCTAAGGAATTTGAAAACTTTGTTTAGTATTTTTTGGGGTACACAAGAGAGAAAATGAAAGTTCCATCCTACATAGTTTCTCTCTCTCCTGTCTTTCTGCTTTGGTTCAGTCAATTTTCTCTAGGTCAGATGTATTTAGTAAGTCACAGCCTAAGTCCTTCAAGTCAAAAACCTGCACATTCACATGCCTGTGAATAAATAGCACACACAAGAGCATGATTATATGCCTTAGGTTTAAAGACACAAATACATATTTCAGCATCCAAAAAGAAATCTGCAAAACAGTAGCAGTTATTATTCAAGGTATTGATTTTAATGAGAGCCGAAAGCCTCAGCATCTCTGAAAATCAGGACACTTATTTAGGTCATATGGATATTAGCCAACATTTTCAAAAATGGCTGTCTAAATTTAGGAACAGAAATTCATATTTAAGCATCAACCTCAGTGGTTCATTTTAACCACTTGCAACTGATAGTAACTTTATTTCTGGGTATCCATAGGCCAAAATTTTTCAGAATTGACTGAAAAGTCACAGTGATTTGATTTTGGATGTCCAACTTCTGTGACATGTTCAAGGGCTAGATTTCCCAAGAACAAGACTTAGCCATTTCTAATCAGGCATATCTAAGTTGTACCAGACTAGGATCCAAAATTTCTAACCTTTTCTTAAAATCTTGGATTTTTGAAGTAAAGGTTAGGATTTTTTAAATATTTTAGAATTACAGTTGTGGTGCTTTTCCCTACTTTATATGAATGATGATTTTGCATCACACACACCTATGAATGTGTTTTGGAAACCTAAGACAGGTGTACAGGAGTAGCTATGGGGTGAGGCCAGTCAAGTTGGGGGCCAAGGGTGATGGCCCTTCCCAACACAGTATCATCCCACAGCACCCACCCAGAAGAGCAAAGAGGGGACACGGATGGTGAACAGGGTCACCCACAGCCAAGGGACAGCCAAACAAGCTTGCAGCGTTGGGCAGGTCGGAGGTGATGCCATGGAGGACCAGGGTGGGGATGGGACATGGCCAGGCATACACATCACTGTGACATGGTGTGGGGAGGGACAGCAACCAGACCCCAGGTTTTGCTGCACTGTGCTAGGGCCTGCCTTGAGCACAGCCATCAACCCCTGGGTAAGGAGGAGAGGTTGTGGAACCTGTCGGTGCCTTCAGGGAGCTGTGAATAGCTTCATCTCACCCCATTTCAAAAGTCAACCTGTTAGTTATCTAAAAAGGAGCTAGATGTCCCAGATTTTGCATAGTCAGTGGATGGAAAAAAAACACTTGCATGGGGCAATACTGGTCTATTTTATATGGCTGTCTTCGGACAAGACAAGTCGTGAAGACAATTATTTCTCTACCCAGACAAATGAAGAATCCTGTATAAATCTAAATTTTAGGTACCTAAATCATGAGATATTAATCCCTTCCTCTATTTGCTTATAGGGGAATAAAGGGTTAATCAGACCTATAATATTTTGTCTTGAAATTTTCTTACTGTCACCCATACGTGACAGCAGCTACATCTTCTCTCAAATCTTTTAAGAACGAGTTCTTTCCCCATCAAAACCAGCTGAGATTATCCTTTTAACCATTATCAAGAAGAAGGTGTGACTAGCCTAATAATAATTTGGATTATTAATCCATAATTTTTTCTTTTAGCAAAACATATGAAAATCAGTAAAATTTGGTGTTATGTGAATGTAGGCAGCAATGACAGGCTGTAATTCAGATCAAATACAGTTACTAAAACCAGTATGAGAAAAAAAAGGTTATAATTCAGCACATACTTGTAACTTGACTGTTTTTTACAATGTCAGAATTTGAAAAGAGAAGAGAAAAATGCCTGTTTCATTTTGATTGTGTAAACCTTCTCAGATATGAACTTTGAAAGGTTCATCCTCATACTATTATGCATGCTCACTATCTCAGCACCAGAGAGACACCAAGTAAATAAATGAAGCTTTTAAAAAGAGTATTAGGATGCATGGTAAAAGCTACATGCTCCAGGTGGTTTTTTTAATGTCAAACAGCTACACTGGTTGGGAGATAGTGAACACATAGCTCACAAAAGAAGAGGCAACTTACTGTAACACTTGTCTAGCCCATGACCTAAACAGTCAGATTTCTCTTTGAGTAGCAATGCGCAGGGCTGATAACTAAATGAACTGCTATGCAAGGTGGTAAACTTATCCCTGGGAAACTTTAGGCTTACACTAAAGGTGAATTTGACCTGTGGGACTTTTCCAGCACCTGAGATTACAGTGATCAGCTTTTCTATTATTAGATGATTGTGTCAGCACTGGAAGCACTATGGGTAATGTAGCCACAAGGCTGAAACAGACAATAAGGAGGGAAACTTCACAATTAATGAAGAACTAATTTAATGAAGGCTGTGAAAAGAAACAGTGATGCATGTTTAAAGGGCAGGGAGAAAAAGATACTGCAAAGGGTCATTGCAGTCCTCTGCTCTTCATATTTATCTCCTTGATGACTTATTTAATATATTCATTAACAGAGATTATCTACTGAACTGCCTAGATTCATGTTTAACAGTAATATTTAATAGAATCATAGAATCATTTAGGTTAGAAAAGACCTTTAAGATCATCATGTCCAACCGTAAACCTAACACTGCCAAAACCACCACTAAACCATGTCCTTCAGCACCACATCTTCCCATCTTTTAAATCCCCTGGCCAGCCTGTTCCAATGCTTGTCAACTATTTTGGTGAAGAATTTTTTCCTAATACCCAATCTAAACCTCCCCTGGCACAATTTGAGGCTGTTTCCTCTTGTCCCATCACCTGTTACGTGGGAGAAGAGACTGATCCCCACCTCGGTACATCCTCCTTTCAGGTAGCTGTAGAAGAGTGATAAGGTCTCCCCTGAGCTTCCTCTTCTCCAGGCTAAACAACCGCAGTTCTCTCAGCCGCTCCTTATGAGACTTGTGCTCCAGACCCCTCACCAGCTTTGCTGTTCTTCTTTGGACACACTCCAGCACCTCAATGTCTTTTTGGAGTGAGGGTCCCAAAACTGAACACAGTATTCGAGGTGGGTCCTCACCTGTGCTGAATACAGAGGTGCAATCACTTCCCTAGCCCTGCTGGCCACGCTATTTGTGATACAAGCCAGGATGCTATTGGCCTTCTTGGCTACCTGGGCACACTGCTGGACCTTATCAAGCCAGCTGTCACCCAACACCGCCAGGTCCTTTTCTGCCAGGCAGCTTTCCAGCCACTCTTCCCCACGT
>NW_009647680.1:1248174-1261015 GCF_000708025.1 Charadrius vociferus
AATCAAAAAAAAAAAAAAAAAAAAAAAAAAGAAGATATTTTTATATAGTAGAAATAACCCATCTTTGAGCGTTTGTGTGTGCAGGGGCAAAGGACATTATGTGAAGGGGGAGGAGAAAGTGTTCTTTTCTCAGTTTGCAAAAAAATTGAGGCAGTATTTTTCCTCAGTTCCCACTGAATTAATTTCATGACTATCCCAAACGGAAGTCTTCTGGTATTTAAATTTATATTAGTTGAAGCTGCCAATGTGTGTCATCATTGAGAAAAGAGTCCTAAGGGTACTGTTGGATAACTCAGTTTCATGCCAGCAAAAGCATTTCATTTAGGGAGTACCTATCTCTCCTATAAACCACTGCAAATATCGTTAGCTTTCCAAGTGGCAATTGTGGAAATTACTGTAATCAGGATGCCGTAACGTGAAATCTTGGAATGAATGTATGCAAACATAGTTACTCGGTGACACTGAGGACAATCTGTTTGATTAGTCTCAAGTATTTAATGAAAATAATTTATTTCTGTCCACACATTGCAGTATGTACATACCAATTGTAGGCTCTGTCATGGACTGGTGAACAAAATCAAGCTTAATGATAAAGGACGGGGTATTCATTATTGTCCAAAATAGCTAATCCTCTATCAGTGCGAGATTAGACCCACAGCTCATCTTCAAGGACCTTTTGAATCAAAGTTGATGCAGCATAATTTTAATCCATCTGAGCTCCATGAGCTGCAAATAGTATGAATAGAAATTATTCATCTCCCTACAATATGTTTTTTTAAAAAGTCCAAAGAAGAGTTCTTTTGCCACACAAAATAAAACACTAGGTCACTTTTATTGTTTCCTGCTTCAAAAATAGCAGGTGGCTGATAGAAAGCTACAATGAGTTCCGTTTCTGCTCATCCATCTGCAGCTCACAGTTTATTGTACAGCTCTTATTTATTGGCATTGTATGTCAATGTCAAATATGTTTGCAGGCTATTTAAGCTTTTATTATGCTATGCTTCTATAGGATTAAAAAACAATCTTTGTTTTAACAATGTCTGTATGATTAGTTGATGTGCCAGCAGTAACACTGAGCAGCTTCACTGTATGTCCCTAGGCTGTAACAGATGTTTTTGTCTTCTGGTTTCTTTTAGTGTTTATCTAGCAAAAATTGAATATTACAAATACTGAAGTGTCACTGTTCATGTCGGCATTGTAACAATAAGGATCTCAGCATTTCAACTTCAGATCTTCACTCGGTCTTAAGAAAACATGGTAAATTTAAGTGGTTTTTTCATTTAGATAATAAACTGAAAAGGAAAACCAGATTACAAAGACGGTCATATTCCTTTAATCTAAGAATAGAATGGAATAGACTGTTTCAGTTCAAAGGTTCTTACAACGATCATCTAGTCCAACTGCCTGACCAGTTCAGGGCTGACCAAGTTAAAGCATGTTATTAAGGGCATTGTCGAAATGCCTCTTAAACACTGACAGGCTTGGGGCATCAACCACCTCTCTGGGAAGCCTTTTCCAGTGTTTGACCACCCTCTTGGTAAGCAAATGCTTCCTAATGTCCAGTCTATATAGTTTCCATTGTATACATACAGGATTGGTACTGTGAGAACTTCTAACTGTATACAGTATATAGATAGTGGGTTAAGGCTTTTTGAGAAAGAAAGGTTCAGCTTTGTCCTTCTGTTTCATTTAAAGAAAGAGTTAGTGAAGCTCCTGTTTCCATACAAATCAATAGCAAAAGGAAAGTTTCTAAGGAATTTGAAAACTTTGTTTAGTATTTTTTGGGGTACACAAGAGAGAAAATGAAAGTTCCATCCTACATAGTTTCTCTCTCTCCTGTCTTTCTGCTTTGGTTCAGTCAATTTTCTCTAGGTCAGATGTATTTAGTAAGTCACAGCCTAAGTCCTTCAAGTCAAAAACCTGCACATTCACATGCCTGTGAATAAATAGCACACACAAGAGCATGATTATATGCCTTAGGTTTAAAGACACAAATACATATTTCAGCATCCAAAAAGAAATCTGCAAAACAGTAGCAGTTATTATTCAAGGTATTGATTTTAATGAGAGCCGAAAGCCTCAGCATCTCTGAAAATCAGGACACTTATTTAGGTCATATGGATATTAGCCAACATTTTCAAAAATGGCTGTCTAAATTTAGGAACAGAAATTCATATTTAAGCATCAACCTCAGTGGTTCATTTTAACCACTTGCAACTGATAGTAACTTTATTTCTGGGTATCCATAGGCCAAAATTTTTCAGAATTGACTGAAAAGTCACAGTGATTTGATTTTGGATGTCCAACTTCTGTGACATGTTCAAGGGCTAGATTTCCCAAGAACAAGACTTAGCCATTTCTAATCAGGCATATCTAAGTTGTACCAGACTAGGATCCAAAATTTCTAACCTTTTCTTAAAATCTTGGATTTTTGAAGTAAAGGTTAGGATTTTTTAAATATTTTAGAATTACAGTTGTGGTGCTTTTCCCTACTTTATATGAATGATGATTTTGCATCACACACACCTATGAATGTGTTTTGGAAACCTAAGACAGGTGTACAGGAGTAGCTATGGGGTGAGGCCAGTCAAGTTGGGGGCCAAGGGTGATGGCCCTTCCCAACACAGTATCATCCCACAGCACCCACCCAGAAGAGCAAAGAGGGGACACGGATGGTGAACAGGGTCACCCACAGCCAAGGGACAGCCAAACAAGCTTGCAGCGTTGGGCAGGTCGGAGGTGATGCCATGGAGGACCAGGGTGGGGATGGGACATGGCCAGGCATACACATCACTGTGACATGGTGTGGGGAGGGACAGCAACCAGACCCCAGGTTTTGCTGCACTGTGCTAGGGCCTGCCTTGAGCACAGCCATCAACCCCTGGGTAAGGAGGAGAGGTTGTGGAACCTGTCGGTGCCTTCAGGGAGCTGTGAATAGCTTCATCTCACCCCATTTCAAAAGTCAACCTGTTAGTTATCTAAAAAGGAGCTAGATGTCCCAGATTTTGCATAGTCAGTGGATGGAAAAAAAACACTTGCATGGGGCAATACTGGTCTATTTTATATGGCTGTCTTCGGACAAGACAAGTCGTGAAGACAATTATTTCTCTACCCAGACAAATGAAGAATCCTGTATAAATCTAAATTTTAGGTACCTAAATCATGAGATATTAATCCCTTCCTCTATTTGCTTATAGGGGAATAAAGGGTTAATCAGACCTATAATATTTTGTCTTGAAATTTTCTTACTGTCACCCATACGTGACAGCAGCTACATCTTCTCTCAAATCTTTTAAGAACGAGTTCTTTCCCCATCAAAACCAGCTGAGATTATCCTTTTAACCATTATCAAGAAGAAGGTGTGACTAGCCTAATAATAATTTGGATTATTAATCCATAATTTTTTCTTTTAGCAAAACATATGAAAATCAGTAAAATTTGGTGTTATGTGAATGTAGGCAGCAATGACAGGCTGTAATTCAGATCAAATACAGTTACTAAAACCAGTATGAGAAAAAAAAGGTTATAATTCAGCACATACTTGTAACTTGACTGTTTTTTACAATGTCAGAATTTGAAAAGAGAAGAGAAAAATGCCTGTTTCATTTTGATTGTGTAAACCTTCTCAGATATGAACTTTGAAAGGTTCATCCTCATACTATTATGCATGCTCACTATCTCAGCACCAGAGAGACACCAAGTAAATAAATGAAGCTTTTAAAAAGAGTATTAGGATGCATGGTAAAAGCTACATGCTCCAGGTGGTTTTTTTAATGTCAAACAGCTACACTGGTTGGGAGATAGTGAACACATAGCTCACAAAAGAAGAGGCAACTTACTGTAACACTTGTCTAGCCCATGACCTAAACAGTCAGATTTCTCTTTGAGTAGCAATGCGCAGGGCTGATAACTAAATGAACTGCTATGCAAGGTGGTAAACTTATCCCTGGGAAACTTTAGGCTTACACTAAAGGTGAATTTGACCTGTGGGACTTTTCCAGCACCTGAGATTACAGTGATCAGCTTTTCTATTATTAGATGATTGTGTCAGCACTGGAAGCACTATGGGTAATGTAGCCACAAGGCTGAAACAGACAATAAGGAGGGAAACTTCACAATTAATGAAGAACTAATTTAATGAAGGCTGTGAAAAGAAACAGTGATGCATGTTTAAAGGGCAGGGAGAAAAAGATACTGCAAAGGGTCATTGCAGTCCTCTGCTCTTCATATTTATCTCCTTGATGACTTATTTAATATATTCATTAACAGAGATTATCTACTGAACTGCCTAGATTCATGTTTAACAGTAATATTTAATAGAATCATAGAATCATTTAGGTTAGAAAAGACCTTTAAGATCATCATGTCCAACCGTAAACCTAACACTGCCAAAACCACCACTAAACCATGTCCCTAAGCACTACATCTACATGTCTTTTAAATGCCTCCAGGGATGGTGACTCAACCACTTCCCTGGGCAGCCTGTTCCAATGCTTGTCAACTATTTTGGTGAAGAATTTTTTCCTAATACCCAATCTAAACCTCCCCTGGCACAATTTGAGGCTGTTTCCTCTTGTCCCATCACCTGTTACGTGGGAGAAGAGACTGATCCCCACCTCGGTACATCCTCCTTTCAGGTAGCTGTAGAAGAGTGATAAGGTCTCCCCTGAGCTTCCTCTTCTCCAGGCTAAACAACCGCAGTTCTCTCAGCCGCTCCTTATGAGACTTGTGCTCCAGACCCCTCACCAGCTTTGCTGTTCTTCTTTGGACACACTCCAGCACCTCAATGTCTTTTTGGAGTGAGGGTCCCAAAACTGAACACAGTATTCGAGGTGGGTCCTCACCTGTGCTGAATACAGAGGTGCAATCACTTCCCTAGCCCTGCTGGCCACGCTATTTGTGATACAAGCCAGGATGCTATTGGCCTTCTTGGCTACCTGGGCACACTGCTGGACCTTATCAAGCCAGCTGTCACCCAACACCGCCAGGTCCTTTTCTGCCAGGCAGCTTTCCAGCCACTCTTCCCCAAGTCTGTAGTGCTGCATGGTATTGTTATGACCCAAGTGTTATGATGCAAGTGCAGGACCCAACACTTGCCTTTGTTGAACCTCATGCCTTGGCCCATTGATCCAGCCTGTCAAGATCCCTCTGTAGGGCCACCCTACCCTCAGGCAGATCAACACTCCTGCCAAGCTTGGTGCTATCTGCAAACACACTGATGGCACACTCATATTAAACAGAACTGGCCCCAAGACTGAGCCCTGGGGAACAGCACTTGTGACTGGCTGTCACCTGGATTTCACTCCATTCACCACAGTTCTTTGGGCCCAGCCATCCAGACAGTTTTTTACCCAGAAAGAGTATTCTCATCCAACCCATAAGCAACCATTCTGACCAGGAGAATGCTCTGGGAAACAGTGTCAAAGGCTTTACTAGAGTCTAGGTAGACAACATCCACACCCTTTCCCTCATCCACTAAGCAGGTTACTTTGTCATAGAAGGACATCAGATTTGTCAAGCAGGACCTGCCTTTCATGAACCCATGCTGACTGGGCCTGATCACCTGGTTGTCCTGTAGGTGTCACGTGACAGCACTCAAGATGATCTGTTCCATAACCTTCATTTGCACAGAGGTCATGCTGCCAGGCCTGTAGTTCCCCAGATCCTCCTTCTGGCCTGTCGTGTAGATGGACATCATATTTGCTAACTTCCCGTTGACTGGGACCTCCCAGTTAATGCAAACGGATTCTGCATTTCTTGACTTGTTTAATGACACGAAGTCTACCTAAGTATATGTAGTGTAGGTGGCATTTGGAGCCCTATACAATCCTGGTAGCGCTGAATGGCGCTATCAGGAGATGTACATATTACAAAGACAAGGACATCATGTCAACACGTTAAGCAATAGTTCTGAGTCAAAAATGATCACAACAGCCTGAGCTTAAAGATGTTGAGCATCTGTGAACATAAGGTAATTAAAGGAAGGCTTAATACCACTGATGACCAGAAAGCTTTTGTTTTCTAGGATAAATGAGAAACTTGAATGTAAGTGCTGAGATCCATACGAGTATCATAGCCCTGACCCTGAGCAAGTGTCACACTTGGAGTAGCAGAACAGATGGGTAAGCACAGAAAACAGAGATTGAGTAGGAAGTTCTGGAGAGGAGTTTTTCTTGGGAGAGGCAGGAGGAGGAAGAGTAGTTGGGGACCAGGCACTGGGAAGCAAAAATAGTTTAGGGAGCTTTGGGTTGTGTGATTAGGGCTGTTCTCTAAGTGGTGGCCCAGGACTTTGCATGTTTGTTCATGCAGCTGAGGCTGCTTTGAGGACTTGCTGTGTGTCTGCTATTCCAAGGAAGGTTAGCAGAGTGCAAATGGCACTGGGATGGGACCCTTTTTGATTCTAATGAGGAGGCAACCCTTGCCAAGACCCAGGTGAGGTTAACAGGTAGTGGCTGAGTGACTGAAGGAATGCAGTGAGCCACAGAGTTCGCTCTTAGGACCTGTACTGCAGTGAGCACAAGAAGTATATCATCTTGCTGCTTATTTTGTTGTCTTTCATGTTCTTAGGTATTTCTAACATACTGTTAACTATTTTCGCTAAAATAATAAGAGGAGCAATATTAATCACTGCTTCAAAGAAGAAGCTAAACTAATACAAGCTTCCAAAAGAACCTCGTTCCCTGTTCCTAGCATAGATGAACAGGAATTACCTGGTCTAGTTTTGTTCACACAGTGTGAGCAGTAACTTGTCCTGACAAGTCTGTTCTCTTGATGTGAGGAGGGTTGAAGTGGAGAAACATAAAGAACAAAGGTGCTTGTATGAAGCCTATGGAATGGTCAGACCATTACCACCTTGGCTGTGTCACCCCCTGTGCTAACATGCTCCCATGGGAGTGTAACTTTAGCAGATCCCATGAGATTCCCACATGTACTTGGGGTGCACAAAATGAACTGTCGTGGTCCATGTTGTTAACATTGATGCAGGGGGTCCAATAAAAGTGTTCTAGAGGATTAATTTGGGGTGCCAGGTAAGACACAAAAGTCCAGGACCTTAATGAAAGCACTCTGTGAAATACTGCAAGCTCCAGGCATGAGACCAAAGATGCAGGCAAACATCCACTATCTCTGTGAGTGAATGAATGAGACCATAGTATAGCAGTGAGGGACTTAGGCATTTTAGGAACTTGGGAAACCTTTACAAGAAGAATTAGATGTACCTTAATCATAATAGAGCCAGGCTGTTGGCACTAAAATTCAGTACATCAGTGGGAGCAGAGGAAAAGCTGACAGCGTAAGAGCACCTGTTTCAGACTTATGTGACCTACAGGCTGATTGTGGCTAATGCTCGGTGTACCTCTGAGAAAAATGGTAGAATAATTGCAGCACAGACACAATAAATAAGGAAGGTGAATTACACCACTTACAAAGCCATTTCGCTGGTACACACCAGTTTCAGATGACAGGGTGAGGGAAGAACTTGCAAATGTTTCTACACCAGTGATAAAAGCCTAAAAATAAAAAGATGGAAGAACTAAAATGCTCAGATCAAATGACAAGCCTAATATAATAGGCATCTCAGACACAGGGTGGAGGAGGAAAACCAGACGGATACCATGTTGTCAAGTAGCCAACCTCACCGGAAGAATATGGTAGGAGGTAAAGGCAGGGGAATGGTCTGTGTGGGATGGATAATGTTAAGTGTAACAGTATCAAAATATTATGAAAAAAAGTGTCCTATGGACTTCCCTTAGCTGCAAATCCCTGAGAGCAGCATGTTCCTTCACTGAAAAGGTTGTCATGCACTGGAAAAGGTTGCCCAGGAAAGTGATTGAGTCACCATCCCTGGAGGTATTCAAAAGACGTGTAGATGCGTTTAGGGACATGGTTTAGGGGTGGACTTGGCAGTGCTAGGTTAACGGTTGGACTTGATGATCTAAAAGGTTTTTTCAAATCTAAATGATTCTATGATTCTATGATACTGCTTGGATTGCACAACCTACACCCCAAACAGGGTAATGGCAGTGATCGGGAAGTGTCACACGAGATTAGAGAAACTGTAAGTTTCAGGGTGGCAATAACAGTAGATTTCATCTACCCACCTATGGACTGCAGCCATACTTCACCGTGATGCAGAGATAATTCTTTTGGATGCAACAAAAGACCCTTTGTAGAACAAAACTATTCCCCAGGGAAGTGGTGGATTCCACAACGTTGAACACTTAAGATTCAGCTGGACAGGGTGCTGGGCCATCTTGTCTAGACTGTGCTTTTGCCAAGAAAGGTGGGACCAAATGATCCTTGAGGTCCCTTCCAACCTGGTATTCTACAATTATATGATTGAACAGTTGGTCTTAAAAAACAAGACTTGATCCTGGACTTGATCTTGAGTTGTGCACAGGACCTAGCTGAAGGGTTACCCATGGAGAAGTCACACCGTAGCAGGTTTAACATGGCAGCCAAAGAGAGCAAAATAAGCCATATGCTGCATGTGGATATTCAACTTGAAGAGACGGAACTATATAAAAATTATTCAAGCCAGACAAGAGGTGGAAGGCATGAGAGGGGCAGAGAGTAGTCCAAAAAAGCAGAAAGACTACAAGAATCATGAAGAATATCAAAAAGTAGTGCATTAGAAATGGAGGTTAAATGTGTCATTATTCAAAAAGAAAAAGCAGTTTAAGAAAATAACTTGCATAGCCCAATAGGACAGGTAAGGAGGCTAGAAAATTGGTTGGTATTTAAGTAGTAGCAAGGTGGTTCAAATAAGGAGAGCAGACAAGATCATAAAACACAGCAGGTCAAATATAAAGAGGAAATACTGTTAATTAAAAAAGAACTTGAACAGTGCTTTTCTCTCCTTAAACTACTGTACTCCTTCAAGTACATTAAAAGTCAGGATCAGACCAGGGAACTGATACAGCTGATTGATGGTAAAGGTGTAAAAAGAGCACATGGGGACAATAAGGGAACAACAGGAAAGCTCTGTAATTTCCTTGGGTTTTTTTTTTACTGTTGAAGATGATGGGGAGCTTTTGAGACCTGACACCTTTGCAGCAGATTGGTCAGAAAAGTGAGATGAATTTGAAGTAAATATACAGAAGTCTCAGACCAAGCAGACAGATTAGATTTCACTAAATCATTGGGACCAGATGGTGTTGACCCACGAGTTTTGAAGGAGCTCAAACGTGAAATTGCAGAAATGCTGACCAAAGTGTGTAATGTGCCATTGCAAACAACCACGTGCCAGAGGACTGGCAGTGAACCGGCTGCCACTGTGCCTCCTGGCTGGAGGGTGGCTCTGGAGGGAATGGGAACTACCAACTAGTGACTCACGTCCGCACCACACAACGTGGCAGAGCCTATAGTAAGGAATAAGATCGCTGAGCGCTTGAACAAGAGCTATTTTGGGGAAAAGAGCATGGGCACTGCATAAGGAAAGCCTGGCACAGAAACCTGCAAGCATGATAGCATTTCCTGATGCTGCTGTTGGAGACAGACACGCAAGGACAATTCTCATGTCCACTTTGGCAGTGCCTGAAGAATTCACAGCTTCAGCTACTCTGCCTGCAATGCCCTATATTTTACACGCTCCTCATTCCGTGATAACCCTGCTTTGCCTTTGCTTTTACATCACAAAAAATTGCAAGACTTATCCATACAAAGCATCTCTGCTAAGGCTTATCCCATGCTCACACAAAACCTTAGTTCTGACTACCTTTACATTAATACTTCCTCTCTAGACGTGTCCTTTAATTTGCTTTGGCTCATCAAAGGCTTCTGCAAAGCGGTGTGTCTGTAAAGATAATTTAGAGTTATGTGGCCTATAGTGTTTAGCTGTACAGGTTGTCACTCTTCCCCTTCTCAGACTCAACTTACTTCTGTGGAAGGTCCTTTGAGAAGGAATTAGAGAAAACCTGCCTCTGTAGGCATAAAGAAAATTCTCCCTTGCCCAAAACACTTACATGCAAGATCCAGCTTCCCAAGTGGCAGTCCTTCTGTATTTTACCTTGAACTTTGCAGGAACTCATTAAACTCTGAAAAAATCCATTATGCTACCATTTCTCTTGGTTCCAAATGTGAGATGTACATTGATAGGCAACGTCCTATCACATAATTTCTTAGTGGTTGTTATGATTGTGATGCACAGCTATGAATGTGCAAAACCACACTTAATATCACTATAATATATTAAGGAAGTAATAATAATATATTATATAAGGTAATTGCATAGCACATATATAATGCTGACAAATTTATTTAAGCAAATTAAGAATACTGCAGAGGAGCTATTTTCCGGGGAACTTGGATTGAAATGTTCACTGTTGGAAGTCTAATTTAAATTTTTATGATTAGATTATGATAACCATTGTGAACTCAGTACTAAAAGTATATAGTCCTAAAAGTCCATACAAGCACCAATTAATCTATCCTGAGATTCTCTGAGCAAGAAAATGTGTTTATCGTGGAATATTCTAGTAGCGCACCATTTAAAAAAGGTACTTCCCCACAGGGTAGAGTTTTCTTGAGACTGGACTCTGAAGAATGCTGATGATGCCACAGTCTCCTTACTAATTGGATTCATGTGCTACAAAGAGACAATCTTGGTTATTATCTGTCATTTGGTTGTGCAGACCCACAAGTCTCAGCCTGAAGAAACTGTGGTCGTAGATTTCCCACTCCTGATTCCATCCAAATGACTAATTACCAGTCACTTCCCATTGAGAAAGGAAAAAACGCTGTTCTACTTTTATTTGCTAGCAATGCACCATATATTTAAGTAACTATTGATTTTCTAATCTCTAAGATAAAGTACCACAGAATGGCAATTTTGAAACGGTGGTAGTGCATATAGTACCACACGCTCCATTAAACTGTTCCTCCTCCCGTGTGCCAAAGCTTGTTGTCAGTCTGGGTAGCCCAGTTCCTGCATACTTGACTTCGTATTTTTATCTGATTCAACTCCAAACCCCAAATACTTCTTCACATCATGCCTACGTACCTTCTGTCATTCTTTGACGTTGAGACAGCCCTCCCCCCCCTCTTCATATCACCTTTTATGAAACCAAGTAGTAAATATGTTGGGCAGGAACAACATCTTCTCATCCATATCCTGCCTAGCTGTGTCAGTATAAACACATTCATGCTTTTTATTATGTGGCTCGGTTTATTTACAGATACACATACAACCTATTAGACAAGTTGTGCTGACAGCAAATAAAGTCTGGTTCAAATATTGGTAAATTCCTTTGAAGGTTAGTAAAAATATTATAGCTTGAACATCTACCCAGAAATCACAGAATATTAAACATTTCCCTGAACGGGAACTTTACAGCAACAACTTCACATGTCTGGGTCTAAGTATGAAACCAAAATGGTTTCATGAAGAGGAAACAGAACACAAAATTAAATTTGGAAAGTAAATAATTAGGCAACAGAAACTCTCGTCAATCCAGCCACCTCCCTTCTCTTGGGTCCTATAAAGTACTTTTTGACTGTATTTTCTCATCCTCATTAAAAAGGGAAATTTCACAGCCCCATCACTCACAACTGAATGAATTTTTGCCGAAAGACATGGAACATTCTCACTGCATAGTCATTACCCAGGCAAAAGAGGGTTGCTCATTTGGCCTTAGCCTTCAGTTTCTCAACAGATGATGTCACAGAAGTCCTTTCTGCAACAGTCTTCAGACCACAGGGCTATCTGACTGTATCTGTATGTTTACATACACACACACACACAGAGGAACATTTTTTACCACAATCATAGATGGAAGAGTTGTTGTAGACTTCACTGCTTTTCAGTTTGGCAACATTTTCTTCTCTCTTGCACTTACAAATCATCTCACATTTTACCAAATGCACCATTAAGATATTGCCCTGAGCAAGGTCTGGTGCTGAAGTGGGTTTGTCACTGGATGGGTTCATAACAAACCAAGGCCCCACCAAAGTCTACCATATGAGGGCTGAATACTGTGACTGTGGTAGGGTTATTCAGAGGATAAAGGGCTCCATGTCTCTGCGTTCAGCTATGAAAAAGTTGTCTGAGCCAGGATCCTCTTCAGGAACTAAGAAGGGCTTAGTTAGTTCACTAAGAACTTGTGGGCTAAGAAGTCCCCGCTCTTTTTTCTGCAGAGAGGTGAAAAGGGAAATGCCTGAACCTGCATTTGTAGGGCTGATTTTTAGCACCACCAACCCAGACATAGGTCTTGCTGGAAGTAGAAAGATGAAAGTAAAGCCAACATTGGCAGATCAAAACCTGTTCTGATTGATGGACGAACATAAGTAAGTTAAAGCAGCATTCGTAGAAAGACATTAGAACCTGATAATATCAGTCACTGAAAAAAATCATCTATCTTGATAGATAGTGATCTTAACGCAGAACTGACAGTATTGGTACTACATGTGAGAGGTAGACACACTGGAGGGGAGGGATGCCATCCAGAGGGACCTGGACAGGCTGGAGAGGTAGGCTCATGCAAACCTCATGAAGTTCAACAAGGCCAAGTGCAAGGTCCTACATCTGAGTCGGGAAGATCCCAAGCACAAATACAGGCTCAGCAGGGAATGGCTGGAGAGCAGCCCTGAGGAGAAGGACCTGGGTGTGCTGATTGACCAGAAGCTCAGCATGAGCCAACAATGTGCAACTGCAGCCCAGAAGGCCAACCGTATCCTGGGCTGCATCAAAAGAAGTGTGGCCAGCAGGTCAAGGGAGATGATCCTGCCCCTCTACTCCACTCTTGTGAGACCCCACCTGGAGTACTGCATCCAGCTCTGGAGTCCACAACATAAGAAGGATGTGGACCTGCTGGAGCGTGTCCAGAGGAGAGCCAAGAGGATGATC
>NW_009647680.1:1261298-1322905 GCF_000708025.1 Charadrius vociferus
TCCCTGCCTATGGCAGGGGGGTTGGAACTCAATGATCTTCAAGGTCCCTTCCAACCTAAACCATTCTATGATTCTGTGATTCTTTGTGAGCCAAGTTTACAGTATTATCCTTGCAGAGATTAGGAACCACAGATTTTTAGGGAGGCACAGATATATGTAGGCTCATGTTCCATTTGAAATTCACTCTATTTGCTTTCAGCTGACCAAAGTTACTAAAAAACACCTCTAACTTTAAAAATAGTAAGACTAAGCAATGGGATAGAAATCGTTCATGCTGAATCCTTCCCTTTCAGAACTGTTTACTTCTTTTTCTTTTTTTTTATTTTATCTGGCAAACTCTGTGAAATGGTATACTAGAATAGGTTCAACAAAGAGAAAGCAATGTGCTCTGGCACTCTAGCAAAGAGTGCTTCAGCAACCATGATTTTCACTAATGCACATGTAGACAATAGTCTCAATATATTTCACCATGAATTATTTGTCCATCTCTTTCCCCCTCTTTCTTTTCAGGTGCATCCCATCATGACCACACACTTTATGTTTATTTTACTTCTATCCTGTAGAGCAGGAAGAAATTAACAGACGTGAGATATGCCTACTTGACATATGTATGGGAAATTTAGAGTACAAAACTATAGCTACCAATATCAGATAGCAAAAAGTGAAATATCTCTGAAGGTTGTCAATGAAAATAACTCATCTGCCTAACTATCACCAGTTTATATTACAAAGGGTTGGGAACAGGTTACAAATAGCAATTAGCTTTGGGCCTGTCAATCAGTAGGATAGAAAACATCTGTGACTGGATAACCTGGAAAGGAAGATACATGAGATGACTATTACCTCCTTTTGGGACAGAAACAGTGATGCAGATGTAATGAGATGCAATTCCAACCACCAGGTAAGTGAAGAAAAGGTGGGCTTCCAAAGCCTGAAGTCAATCTGAAAGAGTATGCAATTTCTTCTTTCTAAAATCTGTAGTTATCATGCAGTAAAAAGAGCAATTTAATAAGCACATTCACTAAACATTTCTGCTCTGATTATTAGCTGCCTGTAGCAATGTCTATTTAGTCAACAGTGCTGTTTTTTGATGTAGCTGTTATACTTCAGAATTTAAAATCCGGTAAGGCAGAGAAGGTAGTTTAAGTTCATACATTCATAGATAACTCTGATAACCTATTCTGATTTCTGAACAAAAGCAACCTCACTTCACCAGGGAAATTCATAAAAGCAGTTGAGAATCAAGGTCCATATTAGCATTCAACCAGCACTAACAAGGACATGTAAGTATGATATTACTATGGCTTAATGTAGCTATGTATCAGCTGGATGTCAGCTGCACTGAAACACACTGGAGGTTTATTTTCTAATGAGGCCATTGATTTTTTTTGTAGTAATACCGGTAGCAGTAGTTGCAAAAGGACAGAAGCTCTCAGTTTTGACCAGGGTCAGGCTATGACAGGTGTAAAACAACACAGGGAAATCAAATCCTGGCCTGAAAGGTTTTTTAGCTTAATTAAAGGAGAGACAGAGGAATGCAACACAAATGCAAGCAAGTTAACAACTGAATCAGTGCAAGTTCACATTGCAGCAAGGCAGAAGCAGGAGGTGACAAGGACCAGTCAAAACTTGCTGACATGACGGGTGCTCCACAGCTGGTGAAGGCTACCAGCTGTCTGCCATTGCCCACATGTAAATCCAGCTCAGCTCCTCTGCACCAGGTACAGGCATACACATGCTGCTTGCTTTCGGCAAGAGTTAGGGAAGTGGCACGGACTCTACAGGGTCTCAAGTAAACCCTTATCTAAGCAAAACAGAGCACCCTCAGCTTCTGTGATCAGCAATGTCAGCCGAGTGGAAAAATTGTGCTGGTTTGCACAGGAGAGGAAAGGATTGTAAATTTCATAACTCTAATGATTTTTAGATTAAAAATTAAATGATACAAGAAGCAGAAAATATTAAAAATCCATGTGGAGACCATTTGTTTGGAGAGCAGGTAGACATCCAAACTCCATGGAGTTTCAGTGATAAAGTTTATATCCTACAGGTACCATTGATCTCGCTGTCAGTATGTTATTAAAGAGTTGTAATGCAGTAATCATGTTACAGCAGCTAGGAGGCAAAGTGGCATCTCGTGTATAAGGAGTTTCTGAATACACTTGATCATATAGTCGCCTCATAATCTATTACATTCTCTGCATCTCAGACTTGGTCTTATTAAATTCAGTGGGAAAAATGTGGAGATTCCTGGTCAGGTGTGAGTGAGTAAAGACTGATCTGATAACCTTCACCATGCATCTGGGAGAGATATAGATAAACCAATGTGAAAAGGAAGAAAGTCACAACGTCTACGGGAAGAATCTAACTTAGGTATTCAAACAGGTATGGGAAATGAAATGTAATTTCTCCTTTAGCTTGACAGCATGGGGCTGAGGGATTCATCTTTGTTCTCTATATGAGGTCTCACACCTCTTCTATCTTTCATGCCAAGGCCTCCTAGCTGCAAAATGTTGACAACTCGACAATTGCTAACTATCCCGATCAGACAGTGTCCCCAGAGAAGCATCTTCTGGCTATTAGAACATAACCACTAAGCATGTGCTTGGTATCGTCCCAGATCATCAAGGTCATACGAGTTAAACCATTGCTAGTCCTTCCCATAGTGAGTTTCAGATACCCACTAGAGGTCGCTCAATACAAACTGCTATATGTTGACTCCAACGAGTCGTGCTCCCTTCTGTTCCTTCTCTCCATCCTGAGAATCATGTCACCTCTGTGGTGTGCTCCCCATCACCGCTAGCTCTTTCTGCCCACATCAGCACCACCCGTATTCAGCCTTGGATACCCTTCTCCAATTCACAGAAGTTCTCCAAAGTCATGAAGAAAGCAAGGAAAAGTATAAGAAGGGTAGCACAGCGCACCATGGTTAGTTACCCTAGATTGTAATAAAAGGACAATCCCTATTTGTCTAGAGCCTAAGATAAGGTGTTCTCATTATTAGGACATGCTTGCTTCTAAATAGTGAAGCATAGAAGACATGAAGGTACCTGTGCCAGCTGGTCAGTCACAGGGAAATGTGGGTTTCTACACATTCAGTCAGTGCATACTAGTGTACAGCTCACATATGTATGACTTGGCAAAGGACAGTTGTCGTTATATTGAATAATGTAGCTGCTATGTTTTATTCTTATCCTTTAAGTACTCCAGTTACCATCACCATCCTAGTAAGCCAAAAACCTCTAGTAGTCACATTGTTGAAATTAATGTTTGTTCTTATATCGAACCCTCTTGTACAGATCAGTCTGAAAGGTGCCAGGCTCCCATCTGGGCATTCTGATTAGGGATATTTACTGCTGTGGACTAAGTGATAAATTATGTTTAAAGTGTCACTAAGTACTTCTTCTAACAATGACAGATGACAATTTTTAATAGCTACAGGGAAAAAAAAAAAAAAAAAAAAAAAAAAAAAAAAAAAAGCCAGCTTTGATCCCAAGTAATTCAAATACAGGAGTTTGCCTTTTCATCACAACACATTTCTGGGAGGATTCAGAGTTGAGCTGTGGACATATGTGCTGCAGTGCTTCTACAGCCAACTTTGCCTCAAAGTTACATGGTATCCTAAACAAATAAAAACTATTTTTCCATCCACTTTCCAGTTACAACATATATAATTACACTACCTGCTCATAATGACACAAGCCTTTTCACAAATATTTCTTTGTATCCTTAGTGTTTCTTGCATTGAAGATGCTACCAAAATGTCTTGCTTTCATTAATTTGTTCTTAAATTTCTGCATTCATTCATTTCTTATCTGTTCATCTGTATTATGTCATGTGTGAATTTCTCCTTCTGACGCTGAATTGTTCTTGTCATCCATACTAACGTCTCCACCTAGCACAGGTCAGGGAACAAGTTGAAGTATGTAATGTGAAGACAGAGATTACTACCTAAAATAATTAATGATTATTATATTTTCATTATTTTATATAATACACAACATATATTTAGCATATAATGAACAATATAAAAGGATGCATTAGGACAGTGTGGGGAGAATGTAAGAAGGTCAAACCTCAAAACCCACCCAAGAGATTGCTCAGCAGGGACAGTGACCCATCCAATTTTCCAAGCTCCTTCATTTTGTGGTAACTTACCCCCAAAGTCTGCTCATGTCCGAAAATTTGAATACAATAATACTGAAAGTAAAATAAAAAATAAATTAAAATGTGAGAGTAATAGAGAGTAATATTCCATATCTCACTAGACTGGAGTTGCTAGAGAACTATTTCATTTTCAGTAGGCCAGGCTTTTTTAAATTAGAGAAATAATCTATACAGTTTTACTTGGCATTGAGAGACTGAACTTTATTCCACTGAGACAGGGTTAAGTGTCAATAAATGAAAAGAGGTTCTTGGCACCATTCATTCCCTTCTAGGGGCTGTCAGCTGAACTTAGGGTTTATATGAGTACATCTACAACAAATGTATCCCTGAAGAATGCAGAACAATTACAAGCAAAACACAAACTGTAGAAAGAAGGTTGAACATCTATATTTAAATAGAATTCTGATATCCACCAAGCAAAAAAAAAATGTTCTTGCAAGGTCGTATGGGAGCCCTGGGGAAAAAGGAAAATTACTTGCTAGGTCTAAGGCAATAGTTAGAAGGGAACACATGTTTTGTTGTTCTGCTAAAAAGCAATGCCAATAGGTGACTTCTATCAAATTAAGTTTAAAAAAACTAAACCACCTTGTTCAGTAATTAGCTTACAGTAAGCATCAACTTGACCCTTTAGCAAGAATAAAACCCTGATATATAATATGTCCCTTCCTAATATTTAAGGTCAATGAAAATTTTGCCATTAACTTCAATCAGGCAGAAAGCTCACTCTCCTCCACTACTCTGCTTAAACCAACGTTCCTTTGAGTCCCCTCACTAGACCTTGCTTTAGCCAACCTCCCGCCTGTCCACTTTTGCTGCCACTATGGTCACAAACCCCTCTGATCTGGTGCTCTGCAGTATCTTCTTTTGCAACTCCCTTTCTCTGCCGCCTACCTGATTCCTGTAAGCGATGCCCCTCACTGTGTTTTACCAGTCCTTTCTGCACCCTGAGCTGCCAGCATGAAGCTTCGCAGAGGAAAGCAGCAAATTCACGTGACGTTGTAGAATGACTCAGCTAGCGCTTTTCCTTTGGCTACCTGCAACAGCTGGATGCTAAAAGGGACCCAAACAAACATGCTGAAAATGCAGATCTGTAAGTCCCATTAGATGTGGGATGTAATGGAGCACAGTGGCTTAGGGGCTCATAAATAACCCCTATACCACCTTCACCACCGCGTTTTGGTTCCACAACCCAGAAACCTATTAAAGACGAGTAATTATCACCATACCTCCCCAGGAAGCATTCTCCACAAAATGGCCCTCAGACAGATTAATGCTTCCTTTTTCTGCAATAAAGTCTTGATTTTCAATTTTTGGTACAATTAAGGAGCACTGTAAAACATTTTTATTATCTTTTTGTTCAGACTGAGAGACAATTATTGCACTGTTTGTATATGCAGCATCCTATTCAAGTATTAGTTATTTTCCTTGTTATTAGCTTCTGCTTTAAATTGCATGATAAAGAATTATGGCCACATTTGTGATCCCACAGTGTTTGTTTTCATTTTTTATGGCATGGCAACGCAAATGAAAAGAGACAGCGAGTGGCCTGGGGAGGAGGACGTGTGGTCTCAATGGGAAGGCTGCGATGACAGGTATGAACACTCGTTAAAGAGGTAGGGTGAGAGGACATTGATTTGCCAAAGAAAAATGCTTTTTTTATCCTTCCAAAGATATCTTCCTGTAATTATCTGGTGCCGTGTTCATTCTATATGTGTTAATTGGAACAAGTTTTCATTTGCACAGGTGGTAGCTCAGGATATCCTCTCGTGCTGTAACAGCACCGAGTTACACAAAGAAGAGAATATGCAGCACAGCGCCTGCCCTTCACAGGACTGCAACTTCGTGTACCAACAGCCAGAGGTGGCCGAGCAGCAGACGAGACTATCACCGGGGTCCCAAATTGCTAGAGGACAGATTTGTGAACACAACAACCAGGGCTACATCCATCCTAGCAAATGAAACGGGCCAGGGACCATTCTCCAGCCTGGAGGCCAACTGGCATAGCGCAACTTTCATCCTTTTGGCTAAACTCTCTTATCTTCAGAAACAGAATGGCTGCATCCAGGCGGTTTACTGGGTACTGTCCCTGGCTTGTGCCATCCCCCCAGCCTTGCCTCAGCATTTTTTTGGAAAGTGCTAGTTGCAGCAAGCCAAAGCTCTGCTAGGACTGGGCTAACAACCCAACAGCAAAGCTGAGCACACCCCCCTGCACGTGCCCATGGCCTGACGCTGTTTAGTTTACAGATATAGGCATAACCATGGAAACTACTCTGAATATTTGTGCAGAAGAGGCTTACGGATGAAGAATAAATCCAGCACTGCAGATCTGCAATGTGAAGTGCACTTACAGAGCTGTGTAAGAATTTGATGGATTGTAGCTGCAAAGTGCTGCTTAACTGTGAAAACGGGTTATTTCTGTGCTATCCTATCATCAACACACATTTTTAGAAATTACATGTCCTTTTATGTACTGGGTAAGGGGACATAATTGCTTAATGGTGACTTTAAGAAATTAAGATGTCTCTCAAAAAATAGCAAACGACAGTAGCTTTGCTTTTACCCTTTCCCTCAGTGTTAAGGACTGAACAGCCTCGCAGTGAGGAAGTTAACATGTTGTAGTGGCCATATTTCCACTGAAACAGCATAAACTTTTCGGAAACACTGTGCCCGGAGCCCCCTCACAGACACATCAGCTGTGCCTTCCCTTCCCTCCGCTGGCCCCACCAGCATGGCCAGAGGGTTTATAGTGACAGACTTACCTGACTTTGTGCATGCCAGGAGTGATAGGGCTTCCCTGCTTCAAGTCCTGCAGTCAGAGCTCAACTGGAGCAAATTTTTGCATAACCAGCAGCCTTCCCCACAGATTTCCAGTGATGGAGAGTAGCTGCGCACTCAGGTGCTAGCCTTGATACACTGCGTCTGATAACTGTTCACAAATTGCTTAGATACTTTCTGCAGCTACTCATTAGTTGACGTGTTGTACCCAAACACGCAATCTTTCTTAGCAATGCTTGGAAAATTGCAAATCTAACCAGATCAATTAGACTACAGGTTTATTTGCTAATATCTGGTAGTCTTTCTCTCTAACAAGTATTATCTTTCTTGGCATCCTCAGTACTTCACACACAAGATTTATGCAATTAGATGTACAATTTTCCTTTTCGACTTTAAGGGTACCTATTAATTGGTATGCTCATTCAGAAACAGTTAAATAGGCCCAAATAATCTTGTTACAGTGTGAAGAGCCTGCTATTACCAAGTTTGCTCATGCTTACATGTGCAAGCTAACTGATGAACCATCAGTCACACTTCATAGTGAGGGATGTTTTTCTGAGGGCTTCTTTAATCCCCACTTTTGGATCTTTGAACTTCCTCACAGTTATACATTTTTTGTTTAAATAGTAACACCAGAACTACATTACTTGCAGAAGTAAGATTGGCAGACAACATCACAGTGCCACAGAATAATTCAGAGGGAGCTCTAGACTAATACAAAAGTAGGGTCTACACTGAATTTAGATCAGGCTACTCAGGGATTTATCCTGCTGCGTCTTGAAAACCTCCTAGGACATCCTACAGTCTCTGGACTGCTACCATGGTGAAAAAAAAAATCCTTCTGTCAGCATCTCCCTTTTCCAAATTTTGCCCATTCTCTGTCGTACCCCCACTTGCACCACTGCAAAAATAGGATGGGATGGGATGGGATGGAATAGAATAGGATAGCATAGCATAGAATATTTCAGTTGGAAGGGACCTACAACAATCATCTAGTCCAACTGCCTGGGCACTTTAGGGATGTCCAAAAGTTAAAGGAAGGAAGGAAGGACCAACAGGAAGGACCAACAGGAAGGACCAAAAGGAGAGACCTGTCCAAAAGGAAGGACCCACATTGAAGAAGTTCATGGAGAATAGTCTCCTGTGGGAGGGACCCCATGCTGGAGCAAGGGAAGAGCATGAGGAGGAAGGAGTGGTGGAGATGAACTGACCTCAACGCCCATTCTCTGTCACCCTGCGCCACTGGGGGGAAGAGGTAGAGAATTTGGGATTCAAGTTGAGCCTGAGAAGAAGGGAGGTGTGGGGGGGAAGGTGGTTTAGGATTTGGTTTTATTTCTCATTACCCTACTCTGATTTGATTGGTAATGAATTAAATTAATTTCCCTAAGTCTGCTTTGCCCGTGACCGTAATTGCAGTGAGCACCCTGTCCTTATCTCAAACCATGAGCCTTTCATTATATTTTCTCTCCTCCTGTCCCACTGAGGAGGGGAGTGACAGAGCAGCTTGGTGAGCACCTGGCATCCAGCCACAGTCAACCCACCACAATATAATAAAGAGGACAGGTCATACTACAGTCCCCAAGGAAGTCCACATGTTACTGGCCTCCACATTGAGTTCAACCCATTAATTACCGAGTCTGATGACCCAGACAGTTACTTTCCCCAATCTCATAGCCCACCCAGCCATCTCATAATAGCCCAACTTGGATAAAAGGAAGTTGTCAGAGACAATGTCAAAAGCCTTGCTAAACTCAAGGTAGACATCATCATATCTCTCTCTTATTGGCAATTCTGGGCTTTTATCCTTTTAAGAATCAAAATATTCCTTTCAGCCACAGCATGGTTAGCATCCCATATTCTCTCTTCACAGTACTTGCTCTGAGACTGGATTTCCCCCACAGCCTTTAGCCATGTCATTATTTGATCCTCCACATAACCTTAATAACTTAACTTAATCTTTATCTTTGGCCATGTTTAAAATGTGCATTGCTGGCTGGAACCCAGCGCATTGAAATGTCAAGACTGCTGTGTTTCCATGACTTACTCTCATATTCTTTCTGGCATGTTATGTAGTATTTATTATGGAGCTGCCAATCAGATAAAGAAATGGACGTGTTCACTTTTTTTGTTATTGCCATCGTCTGCTCTGGATAACGCAGCCTTTACGAGAATCACCAGGAGCTACATTTTAATGAGGTTTTGCTTCAGTGTATCCAGAGGCACATCAGTAGCACCATTGAACCTGAAGACAACACAGGCTGGAGACTTTCTACCAAACATGCAGTTAATTCTTTCTGTTACCAGCCTCTCTGCTGGCAGTAGAACCTATTCATGTCTTTTTTTACCTTGTACTCTACCGAAAAGTTAGAATCTGTGTGAGCCTGCTACTGCTAAAGTTTTGTCTGGGTACTCTGTTCAGTGTGAAACCAGAAAAGGAGACACTTTCCTTGACTGCAAAAGCAGTACAGAGATATTCTGTCCTAAGGAAATATTTATAGGCAGGATGCTAAAGCAGAGTCCTCTCTTGGGTTCCTTGCCTCATTTCCAAGTTAACTGTATGATTTATTTTTTTTTAATATTGTTCACACTGAGTATTGATGGCAGTGACTTCTTCATCCCAAACAAAATTCCCAGTGAAACACATGAGCTGCTAAGACAGAAGTCATCACCGTCCAAACCTGGATCTTAGGTGAAGAAGCGTCACTTAATAATATCTCACATCAAATCTAATGAGAAAGCCAAGAACATGCCTTAAGAAGAAGTGTAATTTAAAGAGCAGAACTTGTAATTGTTTATCTGAATCACGTTTATAATGCACAAGAAAAAAAAAATCATGTTTCATTTCCCATTAACATCTTTACGTTTGCATTTGTGGGATTTCTTTTTGTACTGGTTTTGGCTGGGACAGAGTTAAATTTCTTCATAGTAATTTGTATGGGGCTGTGTTTTGGATTTCTGCTGAAAACAGTGCTGATGGCACAGGGATGTTTTAGTTTTTGCTGAGCAGTGCTTACACAGCATCAAGGCCTTTTCTGTTCCTCACACCGACCCATCAGCAAGGAGGCTGGGCGTGCACAAGGGGTTGGGAGGCGACACAGCTGGGACTGCTGACCCCAACTGACCAAAGGGATATCCCATACCATGCGATGTCATGCTCGGTATGTAAAGCTGGGGGAAGAAAGAGGAAGGGGGGACATTCAAAGTGATGGCATTTGTCTTCCCAAGTAACCACTGGGCGTGATGGAGCCCTGCTTTCCTGGAGGTGTCTGAACACCCGCCTGCCGATGGGAAGTGGTGAATGAACTCCTTGTTTTGATTTGTTTGTATGCGTGGCTTTGGCTTTATCTATTAAACTGTGTTTATCTCAACAAATGAGCTTTTTCACTTTTACCCTTCCAGTTGTCTCCCTTATCCCTCCAGGGGAGAGCGAGTGAGCAGCTGGGTGGGGGTTAGCTGCTTACCGGGGTTAAAACACAACATTTTTCAGTGATTTCAATCCTGCATTCCTGTCTAGCGTTTTCTCAAAATCCCACTAAGGATGTTTGTGTGTGGAACAAAATAATGAATTTTCACTTTCCTGCTATGGCACCACTGGGGCAGAGGAGCTCCTCCTTTTCTTCTCATCAAAATAAAATAAAATAAAATGAAACCAGAGAAAGATAAACACAGAAGTGTTTCCAATACAAAGATATGTCTGAACTTACCCCATTTTCACATAAAATGACAGAGTGAACGGCTTCACTAATTTAATTTCCACTTGCTTTGCTGCAATATACCCTTTTTAAAGGTTAGAAGTCCATCTGCGTATTCTTCCATCAGCGACTCGGCACAGTTCCAGCTGCAGATGTGGCAGCTCCAGTGCAAAATGAGCAACAGCTTAAGCAGTCAGATTGCCAGCCCAAAATGTAAAAGCTTTTCCTCTTGAAGGAAAAAAATACATATTCCAAATCAGTATTTTGTTAACAGGTCCATAAATAAGAACACCAAACAGGGCAGGCCTGTCAGAAATAGGCCAAAATGTGATTCTGGGAGCCTTGATAGACAGATCTCCCACTCTCAATAACTCCCAGAATGACAATTCTTCAACTCTCATTCCAGAGAAATTTTGAACACAAAACTAAGGCTAAACTTCAGATGTGAAGGGTGACCCCAGCAGTGTGTGACTGTAGGGGATGGTTGTAGTCATATTTTGCAGCATGAAGTTAAAGACATTAGAGACATCAGAAGTTAGAGACATGCGCACACCTGCAGGGCTATGATCTTATTGGCATCACAGAGATGTGGTGGGATAGCTCCTGTGACAGGACTGTTGAAATGGATGGATACAGGCTCTTCAGGAAGGACAGGCAGGAGAGACAAGGAGGTGGTGTCACCCCGTATGTCAATGACCAGCTGGAGTGCATGGAGCTCTGCCTGGGCATGGAGGAGGAGCTGACCAAGAGCTTATGGATCAGGATTACAGCGAAGGCAGTGACAGGTGACATCACAGTGGGGGTCTGCTACAAGCCACCCGATCAGGAAGACCAAGCAGATGAGGCCCTCTATAGACAGAATTGAACAGCCTCACATTCTCAAGCCCTGGTATTCATGGGGGACTTCAGCCACCCCAATATCTGTTGGAGGCACAACACAGCAGGGCATAAGCAATCCAGGAGGTTACTGGAATGCATCAGTGATAACTTCCTTCTCCAAGTGATAGAGAACCCAACGAAGAGAGGTGCCATGCTGGCCCTTATACTCACCAACAAGTAGAGCCCTGTGGGGAAAGTGGAGCTCAAGGCCAGCCATGACTGCAGTGACTACGAGATGGTGGAGTTCAAGGGCAGTGAGGGCAAACAGTAAGCTCACTACCTTGGGCTTCAGGAGAGCAGACTTTGGCCTCTTCAGGGATCTCCTTGGTGGCGTATCATGGGGTAAAGCCCTGGAGGGAAGAGGGGCCAAAGAAAGCTGGTTAATATTCAAGGACCACCTAGACCAATCTCAGGAGAGATGCATCCCAGCAAAGAGGAATTCAGGCCAAAATGCCAGAAGGCCTGCATGGATGAACAAGGAGCTCCTGGACAAACTCAGACTCAGAAAGGAAGCCTACAGAAGGTGGAAGCAAGGACAGGTAGCCTGGGAGGAATACACAGAAATTGTCTGAGTAGTCAGGGATCAGGTTAGGAAAGCTAAAGCCCAGATAGAATTAAATCAGGCCAGGGACATCAAGGGCAACAAGAAAAGCTTCTATAGGTATGTTGGTGATAAAAGGAAGACTAGGAAAAATGTTGGCCCTACCCGGAAGGAAATGGGAGACCTGGTCACCCAGGACATGGACAAGGCTGAGGTACTCAATGACTTTTTTGCCTCAATTTTAACGAAAAAGTGTTCTAGCCATATCGCCCAAGTCACAGGGACTGGGAGAATGAGGAACTGTTCACTGTAGAAGACCAGTTTCAAGACCAGCTGAGGAACCTGAAGGTGCACAAGTCCATGGGAACTGATGAGATAAGTACATGGGTCCTGAGGGAACTGGCGGATGAAGTTGCCAAGCCACTATCCATCATATTTGAGAAGTCATGGGAGTCCAGTGAAGTTCCCACTGACTAGAAAAGAGGAAACATAACCCCCATTTTTAAAAAGGGAAAAAAGGAAGACCTGCAGAACTACTGGCCGGTCAGTCTCACCTCTGTGCCCAGCAAGATCATGGAGCAGATCCTCCTGGAAACTACGCTAAGGCTCATGAAAAAAGTAGGAGATAAGTGACAGCCAACATGGCTTCACTGAGGGCAAATCGCACCTGACAAATTTGGTGGCCTTCTACAACAGCATTACAGCATTGGTAGATAAGGGAAGTGCAGCTCACATCATCTTCCTGGACTTGTGCAAAGCATTTGACACTGTCCCACATGACATCCTGGTCTCTAAATTGGAGAGACATGGATTTGATGGATGGACCACTCGGTGGATAAGGAACTGACTGGATGGCCACACTCAAATAGTCGTGGTCAATCACTCTATGTCCAAGTGGTGACCAGTGATAAGTGATGTTTCTCGAGGATTGGTACTGGATCGGTGCTGTTTAACATCTTTGTTGGTGACATGGATGTTGGGATTAAGTGCACGCTCAGCAAGTCTGCCGATTACACCAAGCTGTGTGGTGAGGTAGACATGCTGGAGGGGAGGGATGACATCCAGAGGGACCTGGACAGGCTGGAGAGGTGGGCTCATGCAAACCTCGTGAAGTTCAACAAGGCCAACTGCAAGGTCCTGCACCTGGGTCATGGCAATCCCAAGCACAAATACAGGCTCAGCAGAGAATGGATTGAGAGCAGACCTGAGGAGAAGCACTTGGGGGTGTTGGTGGATGAGGAGCTCAGCATGAGCCAGCAATGTGCACTCGCAGCCCAGAAAGTCAACCACATCCTGGGCTGCCTCAAAAGAAGCATGGCCAGCAGGTCAAGGGAGATGATTCTGCCCTTCTACACCTTTCTCATGAGACCCCACCTGGAGTACTGTGTCCAGCTCTGGAGCCCCAAACATAAGAAGGACATGAACCTGTTGGAGTGAGTCCAGAGGGCCACAAAGATGATCAGAGGTCTGGAGCACCTCTCCTGTGAAGCCAAGCTGAGAGAGTTGGGGTTGTTCAGCCTGGAGAAGAGAAGGCTCCAGGGAGACCTTGTAGTGTCCTTGAAGTACCTAAAGGAGACCTACAGGAAAAATGGGGAGGGACTCTATCAGGGAGTGTAGCGATAGGATAAGGCGTAACAGTTTTAAACTGAAAGAGGGTAGATTTAGATTAGATATTAGGAAGATATTTTTTACTGTGAGGATGGTGAGACATTGGAACAGGCTGCCTAGGGAAGTTGTGGAGGCCCCACCCCTGGAGGTGTTCAAGGCCAGGTTGGATGGAGCATTGAGCAACCTGGACTAGTGGAAGGTGTCCCTGCCCATGGGAGATGGTACTACATGATCTTTAAGGTCCCTTCCAACTCTAACCATTCTATGATTCTATGAAAAAGCAACCTTCACAATCCCCATTCCTATTCTAGGGACAGTTAAAATCCCATTTTACTGAAATCAGATCATTAACAGATTGTTTCAGTGAATGATTATGTCATTTGCAGGACTGTAATGTGCATACGTGCTCAAACTCCTTGTGCAATCAAGCAATTCAAATTTTTATAGCTGTGTTTCGGAAATCACTGATGCTGGAGGAAGGAAGGGACTCTGCTATTCAAGGTGCTGAGCACAGCTCTCATCTCCCCAAAGCTTTGTTCTCATCTCAGTGAACTCCACCAACATAAAGCCTCTTCTCTTGGCCGCCCAGAATGTCATGTCATTCTCTCATGTCTGATCGGCATACCTCAGCTGCTGACCTCCTTTAAGACTATGTGATTCAGGAAATAAGTCTTGCGGTGAGTAAAGCTTCACTGATATAAATCTTAAGTCACTAGGACCTCAGAATACATAGACAAGACTCTTTTCAGCCATAATAACATCCATAAAAGCCCACTGGTCCCATCGCGCTCACCCTCTATGACAAGAGAGGAATATGCTTGTGCCTTCCATCTCTCTCTCATCTTTGCCCAGCAAGTAGCACAACTGCAAAAGTCTTTTAGGGTGAATGCTGTGTAGTGCTGTCTCTGCAAAAATCATGGCGCATTCATCTGGAAAGCATCGACCACACTGCTAACTGTCTAGAGGTTTGGCCGTGTTCCTAAGGCTGATCCTGGAGAACCGTCCTTTATACACAACTTTCTCAGAAACCCCCACTTGCCCTTTTCTATTCAGTCTAGGCTACTTAAGAGTAAAAGCCCTATACTTCTCCTGAACAGTACCCCCTCCTGTATGGAAAGCACTCAGCTCCTCCACAACAGGGACTGACCCAAAGGTGCCCTTTGAAGAGGCTATCAGAGGCTTCAGCTCCGTGAACTGGCTTTATTGGCCACTGAGGGTTTTATATACCTTCAACACAGTATATTTTTTTATCCTTTTATAGCCTGTTATAAATAAGACAATGGTCACTTTCTATTGTTTCTAGAATGGCTTCCTGTCTTGGTAAAGGTCACAGAACAAATTGGCTTGCACAACTTGTAGCTTCTTGAGAAGCATTGGTAAGGCAGGGCAGGAATAGCCGAGCAGAGACTGCTTGAGCTCTACCTTGAATAGAAAAAGGTCTGTAATTCTGGCAGCGTACACAAGCATCACTTTTCAAATATAAAAATCCTCCCACTAGATATCGAAAATTGGGCAAGGGCCAGCAGTGTTAAACGGAAGGCAGCACTTGTTCTGCTCTCGAAGAAGGGCTGATTTGGAAGAAGTGTAGCACAGTCCTGATAAATCTCCTTCAGTTCTGGAGGTGCAATATGTCAGCAGCATGAGAGGGCATGAGCAGGAGAAACAGAAGCTAAAAAAGCCACTAGGATATTGTGGTCAGGATCATGCAACTGAAGATAAGACATTCAATCTGGAAATGGTAACAGGGAAGAAAAGCAAGGGAGCACAGCGAGAGGCTATGGGCTATTAGAGATAATAAAAAAAAGTCTTTTGAAGGAGCGGGAGGACTCCTACAAACCATAGATTAAAGCCCACCTTGCTGCACTGGAGAGATGGAGCTGGTTAACCTGATGTATGTCCCCGCTGTAACAGGTATGAACACAACAGACAGACTAGATGTCAGAAAGAGAGCTCGACTGGGCAGCAACATTAAATTTCTTGGCTTTCCTTGCTGAAATATTGCTGGAAAAGGATATTATAAACATATCCATGCAGAAAAGAAAATATATTTTCATATCAGCTGCATTAGTGATGCAGATCCTTGAAGAAAATCCTTACCTACAAAGAAATAAGCAGTTAACACCAGCAAGGGGAAAGAGGTATGCTTCTGGCTACGTATTTGACATGTGCTAAAATTACAAGACAATAGAGGAAAGAGAGCTGAGCTGAAAGAGAAAGTCAGATGTGTTCTGAGCACTTTCTGGGGTCCAAAGTGAAGAGGAATAGAGGCTAGCATAGAAAATAAATGCACTTTTTCAGAAGTAAAGGTGGAAGGCAGGAAGTAACCTGGTGGAGAAGTTTGAGACCAGTTTGATACTGCTGATTTTTTCCTATAGAAAAGGCCAGACAGATACAGAGGTCTAGATGAACCCTATGGATGTCAAAGCAAGAACAGCACCCCCGAAAGTAACCAAGCAGATATGTGATATCCACCTCATCAGTGTGAAGAATTATTCTCCAGGAACGCACTCCTCTCACTTCAGGCTTTCTTAAGGATGATGTTTGATTTCCCCCAAAAAATGCGGTATCACCAGAGTAGAAGATGAAGGAAGAAGGTAGACACAGAGGCACCCAATGGGTCCTGGGTTTCCAGGCATGCAGGTCCAGCCAGTGAGTCCTAGGTAGGACTGCATCTTCTTTCCTTTGACTGTCATTTCACTATTTCATCATCACTTTTCCCTCCATCTTCTCTTACAGTGCTATTTTGAAAGAGGCACACCCTGGGAACAGACCATTTTTGTGGGGGCCTTTCTTTCGTTTTTCCTTGTGTGTTGATATAATCTTATTGTTCCCTTCTGTACCCTCTTCATCCCTTCAGAGGTTTCCAGGACAGTCCTGAGAGTTGGGTTGCGCTGTGCAATGATCGTTTTATCCAGACTGCTGAAGGGAAACATATATCATCTTTTGTGTGTTTTCTGTGACTTCAGCATACGCTGTAAAACAGAAAACACCCCATTTAGGAAAGTAGAAAGTGTAGAGCACACGCCTCTCCTCAGATCTACAATAGCCCTCGGGATTTTATGAAAATGAAAAAAAAACTAGATTTTTTTTTTTTTTTTATGGGATTGCTGGTCTTTCCCTGCTTGCCTCAGGGGAAGTTTGTGTCAGAATACAAATTTGACCCCATCTCTCCCTGAGACCCATCTCTCCCTGAGAACCATCTCTCCCTGGACCCCTCCCCTTTAGTGACTTTTCCTGTTCAGCACAAGGAAGAGGTTTGCATCTACATGGCCATTCATCCCCCTGCATTACCTGTGTTCTGCCAGGTAAAAATGAAACATTTAGCTGCAGAAACGGTATGAATTTAGACATGGTTGGGATTTATTCTATAACAGAACTACCTCTTTGTTAAACACCACTTTGAAATCCTCAGTCATTTTTTTTTTTTTGCTATGTTTTACCAATCATATGAATTTTTAGCAAATAAAAATCGCTGTCTTTTTTAGCATATATAACTTAGGCAACATGAGAT
Source organism: Charadrius vociferus (assembly GCF_000708025.1). Taxonomy (NCBI): domain Eukaryota; kingdom Metazoa; phylum Chordata; class Aves; order Charadriiformes; family Charadriidae; genus Charadrius; species Charadrius vociferus. The sequence continues at coordinate 1,278,469 of NW_009647680.1, forward strand.
CACTTTGCTTTAACCAAAGACCCCGCCCAGATTATTACGTGATACGCCAGGTTTCAGATAAATCCAATTTAAACTAGTCAAGCTTAAAAAAAATAAATTCTAACACAAACTGTCAGATTTGTTAACAGTAATTTTTCCCTGTATTATTGAGGATATAATTCAATAAGTACTGTATAAAGACAAAATATGATAGTTAGGATGATGCAACAGTTTTGTACCACCTAAGCATACACTATACTTAACTGCAAACAATATTCTGTAGGAAAACTTCATTTTTTAGAGCAGTTATAAGTCTCTAGGCTTTCATTCAGAATGAGAGTTAGGAACCATATCACAGCAAATACCTGAATAAATAAGCACAACTAGCTCTGAAATATGAATATTATTCAGTCCAATTTCCTTTGATTTTGACATAACCAATGTTGAAAGTCACAAAGTAGATCACAGTGGTGTGTCACCTGATTGCATCTAATATAAATCTAGATAAAAGGTTGTATCATTTTTAATATATCAACTTAGTTAGAATGCTTTTTGGCTGCTGACACATCAGCTAGATTGCAATGATCAATAAAAGTAAAGAAAATGCTGAGATATTAGAATCTTTATAATTCCCCTAGTCAATTTTTCACACAGTACTTAGTACCCAAGTTTTATGTCTAAACTTGCCAAGCTAAAAATGTAATTCATACGATAATGAAATGTCAAATAAGTCTTGAGCTAGAGATCTAGATATTTAAAGTATCTGATTTCATTAGGAAGCCACTTCTTAAAGATATAAAGAATGATCAGATGCTCTACTCACCTTCTGTCAACATTAAAATAGAAGTGTATTTGTTTTACTAGAATGTAGCTTCCTCCTAATAAATCACACTCCAAGAGCACTAACATCTAATTACCGATTTACACTTATACAGTATATTATCCCATAACGAAGATGAAGCCTATTAGAACAGACAGTTCACTGCAAGTTCAGATGCTGAAGAACAACAGTGATGGGAAGCCTGGAGGGGGAAAAAAAATCCTGGTTTGCAGATATTAAGCTTGTTGATTTGCTAACCTGCAAGAACTGGACCAATTGTATCAGACAATTTCTCTAACACACCTCTGCAGCCCGGAACCTGCTTGGAATGTGAGCTGTGTTATAACTATCACATATTGCCAGAGGGAAAATTGGGCCCTGTGTACATCAGGATGGTAAATCAAATCAAAAAGACCCATCTTCACCCCACTAGATACAGGAAACACCTCATCAAATTTTATTCCAACTTAGCAATTTAATTAAAATTATTAGAGACAAAGTTTTGTTCAAAATAAAAAAAGGTCCTGGTCCAGCATGCAACCCCACGATGCTTTGGTTTCCAGCACTGAATGCCTAAAACATTTCACAACACCTATACAGCAACTATGAGAATTTAGTGTTGTGACAAATACTGCAACAAAAATGTAAGTTCAGTCACGACTACAGCAACAGAGAGAACCATTGTCACATCCAAGGAATTATAAACAGATACTTGCAGCTTACCAGAGTCCCTTCAGCTATTAATAGTGAGAATGATAACATAAACTGGGATATATTTCAATCCAAAGAGGTTGAAACTGTAAGAAAAGGAAAGCCTTATCCATAAATATGCCAGTGTGGGAACCTGCTTAGACTTCCACCGTCTACTTCTGCCCAGAAAAGTTGTTGAGGCCCCATCCCTGGAAGTGTTTAAGGCCAGGTTGGATGGGGCTTTGAGCAACCTGTTTCTTCCTAGTGGGAGGTGTCCCTGCCCATGGCAGGGGGGGGTGGAACCTGATGGTATTCAAGGTCCCTTCCAACATAAACTGTTCTATGATTCTATGATTCTTATCACTGGAAGGTATAGGAATTACTGAGCTGAGTTTGCATTGTTTTGCATTGACATGTAAGGTTGCAGTCAGGGTGGAACTGATGGGTCCTAAATGGAAACACATTCAGAATATTCCTGGCAATTAAATGGCCTTCTTGTAGAATCACATCCAGTAGTTTCACTGGATGTTCTCCAATACACATTTCTTTGAATTCCTGCAAGTTGACATCATTCTTGTAATCACGGAGTCCTTTTAATGCCAAAGTCCCCAAAACATTTCAGAGAAATAGCTGATGAGCAATTATGTCTGAGCTCGGGGGCTCTGCTGCAGTGCTATGTGCTGCTGTCATAACCTGTGATACTATACATCTTTTTTCCGTTTTTTTTTTTTTTTGTAGTCACATCCAAGCAATCACATACAGTCATTTGTTTCATTACCTACATTCTTCCAACAAGAGGAATATTCAAAGTAGAGCTCCAAATTTTAGCCCGTCACCTTCTGGTATGTTAGACTCTGGTGCCTTCATGGGATGGTGCACTTACAAGTCCTACACAATGCTTGAGAAAACACATATCCTCTTACAAACCTAACTGAAAAACACACAAACCTCCCTGTGTCCAAAAGCCAACTGAATTATGCATAGCATAATGCGTTTTCTTAGGCCAAAATATTTTCCTTGCAAACACATATATTATGATAGCAATGGTGACCACATAAAATGTCATCTAATTTTAGCATCAACAAACCAATGTCGACGTTATAAAATGAACTGGTCACTCTTAAGCCTCATTTATTAACTGGATTTGCTAACATTTGCATTGCTGCTAGTGAGAAAAGTCATTCTTCCACCTGAAAGGTATTTTGACTGGATAATCACTAAAACATAAGAAACAGAAAGATCCGAACAGCTTAAAACTTCTAGAGTAATTAGGATTCTTTCATTTAAAGAACTCATTGTTTGCCCCTAGCAAACAGAAGGAATTCTTGATCCTTCATTCACTTTTCAGCTAATTAGATATCATTGCTCAGGTTCTTACTGATATGATGCTCTTTCTTCTGGATTCATTGTACGTCCACCCTAATTAGCACTGGCACGGAAAAGCATAGAAACCCAAGAAATTTTCAGCCCAACTTGGTGGAAGATAGGGATCTCCCTGGCACATCCTGTAAGATTTCGAGACTGCCTTGTTGCTGCAAGGTGTTGGGCATTACAGAAATTGGCTCACGGTCCATGTACTATCATCTGCTCCCATCAGGGTTAATACCAACCACAGAGACAGGAAAGAAAAAGGTATAAAAAAAAAAAAAAAAAAAGCAAATCTTGATTATTGCACCTTGTTCCAATTGTGTATGGATCAAAGGGGATAAACATGCAGGCTGTAACACCATTTGTTCACAAGCAGTATAAACACGACTGATACGGCACCGTCTGATCTGCAGCGTTCCATCTGCCAGCTGCAAGAACGAAAAAGGGAGAGCAATTAAGAATATTAATCAGGGCTTGAAGTGCTGCATGATTCATGATTCACGTGAAGAAAGACCAAGATATATCAAAAGATAATGTGTTTACTTAAAATAAAATAGAAGCATGATTTCTTTAGTCCTGCATATTTAATGGAGTACATTTTTTTCCCTGACTGCACTTAACTTTCCACCAAATCTCTTGCACTCACTTTGAATAGTCAAGCACTTAGCTCAATCTATCTCAGTCTAATTCAAGCTTCTGATTACTGATTATTTAGAAGCACTGAGTTAACATTAGAATATCAGCAGTTAGATTATTTCCCTGGTGATCTTCATTCTGGTATTTAATAATGTCACTTCATCCATTCCAATTAGATTTTTCTGCTAAGAAAAAAAAAAAGGCAAAAGTTTCTTTTAGATTTCTGGGTAAATGCACAGAGTATAACAGAGAATTTGATCCTTGCTGTGAAATTATTTGGGAATATTAGCAAAACCACTCTACAAGTTTTGTGGATAAATATATCTTTTCTGTACAGAGGAGGTACTTCTATACAGAATTCTGGCTTCTGCTGAGGAGCTATCTCCCCGTGGATAAGTGAATGATAACACTGTAAAGATATTTAAAGTGCCTAAAGATGCAGATTGGTGCCTACTGGGATTTCATATCTCCATAAGAGACCTATATGCAAGTAGAAATCACAGTTTAAAATCTAAGGAAATAAAACATCTATCCAGAAATCCACCCGAGAAACGCAGCCTCTTGTGTATACAAAAGCCACAGAAGCAACCTAATACTATGCAGACAATCTTTCTTACTGCCACTCGCCAAGTTATGTGGCCTTCATACCGTAGCAGAAATTTGGGACACAACAGGCAATGCGAAAGCACAGCTCTTCTGCACACATGATCCACATCTCTAATCTGAAGAAAAGAAAGGTTCAGTGCAATCTGTCCTGGCTGGCAGTTTGTCTCCAGGTGAGCACAATCCCTCATGCACATCAGGGAATGGGAGGAGAAGACTCCATCGTGAAGATCAACCCCAGGACACTCATGGAAGTTATTTACCACCCCCCAGAAAGTTATCCTACATAAAGAGTTGCCATATCTAAAGCTGGGGAAGCAAAAGGTCACCCAAACTCAATGGGGTACTTATTACAGCTATTCCAGTAGTTGCAAACACTTGAAAATTAAGAGCAGATACCTGAATTGAAGGTCTACAGTATTTTGATTTAGTCTCTTCTCCAGAAATAAGCAAGACTCAAGATTTTAAAGCATCGGGTGTTTAAGGATGTCTCAGTCTGCAGTGTAAAAGTGACAAAAATTATTTTATGCATTTATAAGGTAGACTTTTGGTTTGCTTTTTTTCCCTGGATTTTAGGTCATCCAACAGCTTGCACCTGTCAAGAAAAATTAAGACAATGTTGTATGTAATTTTCACATTAAAAAAATTATTTCCTAGCTTTGAAGTAGGCAAAAAGGAACATTTATGAAGTTAAAGAGTGTCAGAGAGAGGCGTTTTAAAAAGATTAACCTGTTAGAAGAGGATGATATGCTATCAGCCTCTGAAGTAGAAGTTTGATAACCTCAGGCTGCCTTTGAAACCATCCAAACAGGGGCTTTGGATGATTTGGAACCATTTAAAGAAGGTCTGCATGCCATCTTTTGCAATAAAATAAGGACCTTGGCACTTGATGTCCTCTGTCATTAAAGGCCAAAGTAAAACGTTAAGCAGGTTGGAACCAGATGGCACACTAAAATTGAATATGTAGGTAAAAAAAAAAAAAAAAAGTAGGAATATCTGGAGAGAAGGCCATGGAAATACAACTTTTTGTGTGCAGACAGTATGCCAGGGGGAAAATCATACAGAGGCCACAGTATGCAACTCTGATCATCTTCATGTATATGTGCCATCTTCACAAATGATCAAAGTTATTTGAAAGAATGCATGAAGTTTAATCCTACAAAATGCAAGGGACAGGCTGGGTGTGCCGTTCGCCTTATTCAAGTTTTCTTCTTAGGAGGGGTTGAGCACCTGGATGGCCTGTTCTTTGCTCAAAGAAAGGAAACCTACATCAGAGAGATGTGTGTCTCTTTTTATTGAAATACATATATTATAAAACAACCCTTTGGGAAAGTTCAATCAAGACTGAACAAGTAGCAAATTTGATGCTAAAATTCCTCTTTGCTGGGGGTCTCTGAAAACAAACCTTTGTTTTTAAATTCTCTCGTCACATTTTGTTTGCTGCACTTCCCACCATGGCCTTTCTCATTGCCTCCAATGCAGGTCTGCATTAACACCTTCTTCAAGCAGAGTAAAAGATCTCAAAAATTAAATCATTGTGTGAGCTCAATAAGAAGCTGTGTCCAACTGGATGTTCCTCATCTTCTGCCCTTCAACAGACAGAAACTTCCCTCACCAGCACCAGTAGTGTGCAGAAGATTAATAATTTAAAACCATAGGGCTGACCATGTTGAAGTAAAAACCAAGCAATTCTTTAGAACAGACTTCTGTTCTGAAATACTTTGGGGTCACCTCAGAGAAACTCCACTCCCTGTCCCACAGGGTGCTCCTCTGGGGTTGAAGACATGGGACTGAGGCTGAGGAGACAACTTCTGTTTATGCCACACGGTCTAGAACAGGTAATCCAGAACAGCTTGTTCTACGCAAAATCGCGAGGAGGCTGTCTGCCATGAAAATTTAAACAGCAACTTCTCCAGTTCAGAAAGTGCCACGTATTATCCCATGCCTCCCACAGTGAAATCTCCGTTTCTGTACACATATATATGCACACAGAGTAACTCTGGGATAACGCAGCAACCGAAAGCAAAATCCGCCTTAATTGTCGAGCACAGAACAATGGCAACAAGCTCCCATTTAGGAATTTAATCTCAGTAGGTCTTTATATTTTGAATGCCTTTATTTGCTCTTATTTTCCCTACGACTGTTTTGGGATTACCTCTCAAACAGGCCGCAAAACTACAAGAGGATACCGATCTAACAAGCTTCGATGAGAGGAGAATGTCCTGACTTCCCAGCTGCAGACAGGCACCTTAATGGTAGTTTGAGATAGAAGGGATTTCTTATGCCATTATCAAGATCTTTTCTGGCAGCAGCTTTCATAGCGCTGTCAGATTAGAGTCCTCCTCATTAACTGTCAGCCACTATCTGTTTTTCAGTGGGAGAGAAGAGGAGGGAATAATAATCTTCATATATACTGGATGGCCTCTAGGAGAGAAATGTCACTTAATGACATTTGTACAGCAGATAATACCAGGCAAAATAAAGGGCAGGAGGGATTTTTTTCCCTTTTTTTTTTTTTTTTTGTCTCCAGAACTCCTAGAAGAAATGTTTGTTACCGTTCTCAAATTGGCTTTGCAAGTGACTTGGAGGTTTTATGTCAGAAATTACTCATAGATCACTGGAGGGATAACACAGCCCCTTTTGCAGTCCCGAGCACACTAGAATATCTTCCCTTGCACTTTGTGACTGACAGCAGCTTCCTTTCATCCTCAGGCACTGGGCAAATTAAAAGACAATCCTGGTCCCTGTGTTTTCCCTCTGATTACTGTGCAGAGGCTCGTTTTCAGCTGTGTCAGACTGTGCTATTACTGCATCTCAGCCACTTTTCTCTAGATGAAGGGGGGTGGAAAAGAACTGTCTAAAGGGTGGGGTTTTCTCAGGAGATTTTTTCCTTTCCCTTAAGAAAGTTCTTCTGAGCCCTGGCTGGCAAACCTTGAATTTAGTGTATCCTTTGTACCCCGGGCAGAAGCACAAACCACCTCCAATCATGCAGAAACATAGCTGATTTGGTGTACCGCCTTCCAGGTTTTATTTTCGCCACAGAATTCTTGTGTTCCTCTGCCTCAGAAAATACCTAGACATATCAAATTAAAATTTAAAGATAATAAGAAAAGATCAGAAGCAAATTGAATAGGTACAACATCTTTAAAACAGTACACAGACAGCATTTATCCTTGTTTATTTCAATGATCTTATCTCTTAGGATAGCTGAAAAGTCCTCCTGACTCAGAGCACGGACAGCCCAATTATTCATGAAAAAGGTATGCAAAAGCCACTGCCAACATTGTTGCTCTCTAAAATCACCTTCACTGATTTTACCCAGCATTGCAGTAGAGACAGAGCAGACAGCTGGGGAAGATAACAGCAGCAGTCAAAGTCTCACTGCCTTCTTAAATCAGAGCTTAAGGAGGTTCCAGCAAAAGATTCACAGAATGAAGTTAGACAAACGATCATCTTCAGTGGCAAATTCTGCGCTGCATCTTTCTTCATAGTTCTCGGCAGTAAAGTTACTGGTAATGCGCCTCATATGGTTTGAAAAAGCCTTGTTGTTTTGTACATGGAGTCCAGTTGTCACACGGGTGGGAGCTTTTTGCTTTGTCTATATTCAAAGGTTTGCAGCATGCTTTGCAAAAACAGACGTTGCTATATTTCTTCACAAGCCAGGCCTTAAATGTAAGCTTCTTTAGTCAAGAGTTGCAAGATGATAGGAAATATATTTTTCTTCTTTTTCTTTTCTTATCTTGGATGGCATTTGTTCTTTTTCCTTAGCAGTGCTGTCTGAAGCATCTTGTTCAGTCCTTGTTTTGATCTCCATGTAAAATCTGCCCAAGACACACATGCTCCCAAATCACAGCAGAAATCATCTGTGTCCTTGCAAGAGCAGAGAGAACATGAGCCATGTCATTGGCATTTCTTACAATCGAACTCACACACTTCCTTGGCTCCCCTCGTAGATGCATGCGAGTTTAGGCTATGCCATAGGAAGCCTAACCATGGCTACCTAATGAACTAGGAGGTAAAAGCCTGTCATGACAATTTGCAAGTTTGGAGAAAATTTCTTAAATTACCCGAAAATATACTTGTAGTAAGAGAGGGGGAAAAAAACCCAAACCACTACAATATCTTCAGTCTTAGATTACGTAAGAAATAGCCTAATGGACCTCAAACTAAAAGAAAAAAAAAAAAAGGGAAAGAAAAATACAGATTAAGTCACATTGAGATGTTCACCTTGTAGCTCACTACTTTGCAAATTACCCACACATTATATTGCACTGTGCTCAAAGAAAGAAAGACAAACAATGGGAAGTCCAGCAGACAATCAAGAACCTTGGCTATGGCAGCCAAAAGTTACTGGACATGCTTGGGGGATATTTCCAAAGCTGCTGTTTATCACATCACACTCCTGGTGTTGGACCAACCTAAGGACCTTGGGGAGATGGCCATGAACACAGGTTCAGAGCCTGTGAACCAGATGGAGGTGGTTCATACACAAAGGACCAAGGAAGCCCACCATGGTGGCTGGTCCCAGACAGTAAAGGCAATAGCTGACCTGAGGATTTTGCCAAAAGGCTGATGCCACACACCGAGTGCACGTGAGCAGTCTGGCAACTTGTCAGCTGAAACAGAGACCTGACCTTGGAGTTAATCCAATACAGAAATAGCTATCATCATGGTTTTCAGTTAGTTCTGCGTATCTGTGTCTAAACCTAATAACCCCATTGTTAATACTGTTGTAATACATTCCTGCCATCCTTGTACCTCCATATTTCTCTATTGTTGAAAGCAATTGCCCATTAACTGGCAAACAACAAAGCATTACATTCCTTCTCCTAGCAGTCTTTGAAAACAGTCTTGTGCCTTTCTCTAAAACGTTATACATAAGTTTCATGGGTACCACATGGGAACCGAACTTCTTTCTCACTGAGCAGCATGAGCTGGGGTAGGAAATACTGGGTGTCAGTTACAAAGAGATGTTTTCCGGTCACAAGTATTTGCCAGCGATGGGCAAAAGGAAAACAGGAACTTTGTGAAACCTGAAGGGCCTCCTGCAAGTTTGCAACAGTTATCTGAATCATCACTTTTCTTCCCTTCAGCTGGAGGGAGAACATGATCTATTAATATTAATATACTACCCTTGATGGTGGCAAGATCAGCCCCCAGTAATGCACACAGGCAGGAAGAGGCACTCGCTTGAACAGCATTTATATACTATGGCATGGGAAATGATGCTCTGGACCATAAATAGACTCTTAATTGCCATGAGTGCACAGCCTGAAGGGATGTGAGGGAAAATTCCTTGAACTCCCTCCAATCAAGATACTATAGTGTGTTTATTACAGAAACAACAAAATTCAGTCTTCGTGCCTTGAAAAAAATAGCAACTTAGCACCTTTGACCATTGACCATTTTCCAGAAAAACCTGGAGACCCTGAGGAGTCTAAAATACATCCAACATAGGAGCAATTCTGAGCATACCAGAAGACAGATTTATTTGTCAGAGTAAGTTTTAGAACCTTTAAAATTTAAACTGCATTTTCTTCAACAGCAGTTGTAAGATGAAGAACAAAGGCATCAGGGGCTCAAGAAGAAACAGTATCTTAGAAAGGAAGCTCTATTCTTATTAAGACTCAGCAACTGTGACTATCAAGTTATCCAAATTAAAAAATACGATTCTAAAGATGTGTTACTTTAGCCACCATGAAGCTAAAAAAAAAAGGAAGAGGGTTACTGCAGAAATGTTAACAGATAACACTACCGACAAACAAAGGAGTGCTGTAAATCAAGTGACGTATAATAAATCTAAGCAGACAATTTATGAAAGCCTTGCTGAAATTCAACGTGTCATTCGCTTCATTCCAATGTCACCGTTATCCTGCAAATATAGAACAGTTAGAGCTAATTTTTCCAGCAAGAAAAAAAAAAATGTGGCCTCAGAACATTACTAAGAAAATATGACAGATTGGATAGAATTAGGTTAAGGGGAAAAATAAACTCTGGAGGGCAAAGCCTATGCAAGCTTGTAATAAAAACAAGCAAATCTCAAAAATTGCACTGGGGCTGGACCTGCACTTCAGAATTTCCGCGCCATGATTGCCATGCTTTTGCATTAGACCAAAGAAGAGACTTCTCTCATTTTACACTATAATTTGGCTCCAATAAAAAGAAAATAGCACAGCCCTTGACTGAACCCACTTTGGGAGTGTGGATTTCAGAGAATCACAGACTCCGAGCCACATGAATGATGTATTCCTCATTGTGCGCATCCCACCACTCTGGCCCCTCCACGCCCAGAGTCCCTTTGAGATCTAAACTTCCATATAGATTTACTTATGTTGAAAGAGCTGCAGTTCTCTGATTGTTCAATCCTTCTGAACAAACCTATAATGAGCAGTTTTTCACTAAACTTGGTACAACTCCTATGACCATCTGAAAACTGATTTACAATATCACAGATTGGGCAACATAATCATGGCAGCTAAAGATAATAAATAATTATTGTTGCCATCTGGACGCTTTGAGAAGCATCCTTCTGAAGTTTGTGCTTTAGTTTCTGCTGGAATAGAGCTGGTACAAAAGTAAAGAACAACAACAACAACAAGTTAAATTTACATTAACAGAAGAATAGCTGCTAATTTGGAATCTACAAGGGGAAGCACTGACATTAATTTAAATGCAATTTACACAGAAATATTCATGAAATTTTGTAGCTATTTTTTAGCTTGTCAAGTATATTGATGTAGTAGAATAGTTTCCTGATTATCAGTACTTCTTCTTGCAACAGTACACATCACATCGTCTGAGATGCAAGGGTTTGTTTTGATACCTTTTCCCTACCTCTATGAATCCAGTTATCCTTAAAGCCGCCGGGTGCAGCGTGTGCTCCGTGTATTTCCCTTCATTGTTACGTACGCTGTGGTTTGCAGGACAGACCAACAATACCATACAAAATGTTTGGACCCCTTTTAGCACTGTGCTGCTCCTAGGCACGGTAGGGGAGCATTCAGCCCTGCCCTGGTACACGGCGCTGCGCAGCAGCCCACTGCTATTAGTCACAGGCTGCAGCACCCGTGCGCAGCGACCACTGCTAATGAATGACAGCCTGGGAAGCGGGCAGAGGTGGCCTTTGCTTTTGCTGTTCTGTGGCTACCCCTGCAGGAGAGGAAGATGCAACATTCGGCTCCCAAAGTAAAGGTGTTCAGGGAGTACGTGGCATTCAGGGTTGTGAGCGGAGATTCACCCACTGCTCCTCAGAGCCATAGCGGATGTCTCTGGGGCATCACGCAAGCAAGAGTGAACTGGCTTCCAGTGGGAAGCTGGAGGTCAAGAGATGAGCCACAGCTATGGCAAACCACATTTTGAGGGAAACAGTGAGGGCAAATATGATTTTTTTGTAGCCCTGTCAACAGGTTTAAAAAAGGTCATGGGAGAGAGATAAAGTGTGCGTGGCACCCACAGGGCATGCTCTTGTTCCACTAAAACAGCAACCCGATTTCTGTCCCCACACATTGATTTTATGACAGTCGGGCAGCATCAATTTGCCATAGGAGAACTGATCAAAGACCATAACTTCAGAAAATATTTTCGTGAAACGGGCTAATTCCCTGTTATGGCTGTTTATTCCGCAGGGGTTCGCCAAAACAGTGAGTCATCATTAGCCCTCCAATTTATTTCAATTACTTGATCAAATGTGGTATAAATAATCCAATTAGTATATTCTGATTCAAGCAGGCCCGCATAATCCTTTTTTTAAAAAAGAGAGAAAAAGAAGAAGGAGAGAGAAAGAGAGAGAGAGAATCCTGCCTGGAATTAGCACACTTTTGAATTAAGTGCTATTTGGCTTTGATTTTGCAAGGATGACATTTGGATTGTTGTGAGCTTTCACAAGTGGGGCACTGTAAAGTTTACTTTCTGTTAAACCAGTGTAATGCCCCGATACTGTCCTGATAGAAAGCATGCCTCCTCCTGGGCCCCCTCACGGATTCCTCTCTCTTGTACACAATGTTAATTTTGCAGTCAGTACCTGCCGTGGAAGGCTCTGTCCCCGGAACCAGCAGAGAGTGGGCAGTGTAATGGTTTGATCATGTTGGGCACAATCAGTTTCCTTTGTACAAAGAAACAGCTTCTCACTCCAGTCCTTGTTTCATTTCCACTCCATTCATAGCAAAACACGAGCTGCAAACTCTGTCTAGGCAGCAGCTTTCAAATTTGAATGGCAGGGCAAGGAAATACAGCTTGGGAAAATCCAACAACTGGTTGTAAGGTTCAGCATTGTCCCCTCCCTGGGATGAACTGAAGTCCACGAGCACCAGGGTAATGGAAAGGGGATTAAACTTATACTGCTTTGCACTGATTGAAGCTCAATCCCTGGGACCTAGAGACTTCGTTTTGGGTACAGGACGGGAACAGACCCTCCTGCATCAGCTGGGAGAGGCTGGCACCCTGCAGAGCTTCTGACCACCTCTGCTCACTTCACAGGATCCACACCCGCAACGCCCCAGGGCATCTCACCACAGTCTCTGGATCCTCTGGGAAGGAAGGGAGAACAAACCTTTACCAGGGCAGATGGTGGAAATACTGAGCCAAGCAAAGACTGGCTGTTGCACACAATGGAGAGATGGGGTCTCCTGCAACTGCAGCTTCCAAGACAGAGGTGTCTATCACTCCCTGGGATGTGCCATGTGGTGTGCCATAGGGTGTTTATTATGCATATGTTGTACGAAGGAGGTTGTCTTCAAAAAATAATTATGGTGTTGACTACGGCAGAAGAGGAAGGGGATGGGATGTTACAGAAGAAAAACTGGGACTTAACCTAAAGCACCAAAGAAGCTCTGTTCAGCTGGAAGTGGGGGTTGTCAAGCCAGTCATCCCTCAGTGGACACTAAGAAAATTTTATTTCTTTGCTTCTAATTTTGTTATGTGCAAATCAGCTCCCCAGGGCACCCATCTACGCCCCCTGCTTTCCCTGCCCATGCCGGCAAGTGTGGTAAGGCTGTCCCAGGGGTGCCAAGCGACAGGCACAGTTCAGCAGTTCGCACTGGTGATGGCATTTTCACACTCTCTGGGTGGAGGTTTCCACAGCTGCAAGGCACAGCGGTGTACTGATTGCACAGCAATGGTAAAATGAGCTCCTTACCCTTGCCAGCAAAGCTACCTTGCCCCTGGTGGCTAGCCAGTGACACCCGACAGGCTGGTGTCCAATGCTCACTTTTTAGGTAGTTGTTTAATTTATAGCTTTTCAGACAAGTTTGTCTACTCCTGCTCACTTGGAGTCAGGATTTCATTTTATTTGAGTCAATGACTATTTCTACTCCTATCAGAGGGCAGCATTTCAGTCAGGTAGTAGGTCTGTCTCTAAGGAGTACCACTTAGATAATTTATGAAAAAAAACTGCACTGCATTTACTGGAGGAAGAGAGAGCTGGAAGCCTGCAGAGCTATTGGACAGGGTTCCCTCTTAATGTCCTTGATGCTGAGGGTAGGTCTACCAGCGTGATGCAATACCACGTGGAGCTGCTCGAAATAACTGCGCATCAGAATGAATATACCCACCTCCATGGAGATCTCTGCTTCGCCTAATTAGCACTGCTGAGAAGCAGGGCTTATTAACCTGGGCAGAGCGCCACAAAAACACGGCTATCCTGCCTCCAGCACTTCAGCAAACTCGTTAGTGCTGTCTTGGGCATCGTTGCACTGAAGCGAATTTGTGAATGAAGACCTGAAGAAGGGAAGCCATCTGATAAATGCTGTGTCTCTCTGTGGCCCTGATTAGAAGTCTTTCAAAAACTGGGAGGTGGGGGGAGCACATCCGTTATGAATCTGTGTCATGTGCTGCATGTAAGTTTTGCAAAATGGAGGACTTGTTGCCCCATCTCCCCTGGCGTGAGCTGCCAGCAGGATACTCCTGAAAATTATTTGCCACAACACGTAGATCCTGGTGCACACTCCTTGTGCTTCCACAGGAAGGCACAAAAGATCATCCAAGGTTTCCTGTATCACCAGAGGAAAAAGCCTCCCTCTAATAGACCACTTTGCCTTCCTAATGATGAACATTACCTAATAGCAATAGCTGACCTAAAAATAGAAACAAAGAAATATCGTGTGTGCTCTCATTATAGCCACTGAAGTAGTTATGGTCCCATTCCATAGAAGGAATATATAGGTGATAATAACCTTACTAAAATGAAATGAAATGGTGCCGTCACTAATTCCATTTAATGCTCTAACAGCATCCAAGTTAGATGTGCTTATTAGTTCATAACGTTGTTGGTTATAATTTTTAATCTCAGATAAATCTCTCCACAATGAGGAACTAATATAATGAGCCAGTAAAAAAACAACACACTTCGTAAATAAATATTCTTAACGACAATCATGTGTGTGCCATGGTAGCAAACTGCCCAATACTCTTGTCCTTCTATGACTTCCTCCTAGTTATTTGTGGTATGATCTCGTATTTTTCTATAAATATCATGCTGTATGACTTTTACTGTATTTTAAAGGAACTTTAGGGGAAATTTGGTACTTTTGACATATTGCACCATCTCTTAAAGACTATTGAGATGTTCTGAAATTTCAGCATGTTGTTATTCCAGAGTACCTCATCTGGACAACATTCAGAGATGAATAAGAGGGTGAAAAAAATCAGTCATATATGAAGATTAATCTTCCAGCAAAGCGATGCTGTCAACAAAATTAACAGCTTTCTGACACACTTTCATTTGTATATGAGTTCACTTTGAATTTTAGAGGGAGGAAAAAAAAAAAAGCAAGCCATGATTCCATGGAAAAGATGTTTTGTTTTCCCCCATGTTTTTGTCTAAGAGAAAAGGGTGTATTTAGAAAGAGAAAGTCACCCTTGTATAGAAGCAGTCCATTGCGTATAACGGCAATAAATTAGTAGGAAGTGTAATGCTATGGACAAATATCAATACCACTACATCACAATAACTTTATCAAGAGGCCTTTAGTACTCCCAGCACCAACAAAAAGATACAGAAAACAAAACACAAGCTTTGACAACAATGCTAAAAGACCTAGAGTTCTTTGGGGTCACAAGATAGAAAACTTTAAAATCACAAAATAATTAAGAGACCGTTTCCAAGGAAAAACAACTATAACTCTTCGTTTCACTACTCAAAACAATATCTCTAGGTGATCAAAGTGAAATAAAAATTATTCTTTTGATTTTCAGTGTGCTCAGCCACCCACAATATATAAACAATCAACTCTTCTTCTCATTTTCAGCGGAGGCAGCCAGTTCCACAGGTAACATGTCAGAAAGCCACTAAGAATTCAGGTCTTCAGAAAACTGCTGTTGACTGTTGCTAAGTTCAGCGAGACTGAAAAATTAGATTCTTCTCTAAAACTTTGTTGGAAAGGGTTCATTCACAGGTCAGAGAGACAAAACAAGAGGCTTGTGTTGTAATGTCCTGTGGCTGGACTCCATCACCATCTACAAATGACTTAGATGACTGATAGCACTGCATCTGTAATGATCTGTATAAGTTAAGATTTGTAGGAAATTGTGTCTCTTAGTAGACCTAAGAGGCTGAAAACCACAGAGAAAGATTTCAGTCACACATGCTTGTCTCAGGTCAGTTGCTCAATGCTGCTGGACCTGTACTTAGCTTTACAGCCTTACATTTTGGACTGAGAAAGGACTTGTGTCATTTTTTCAGGCTTTATCCGTTGGTGTCCCCACAAACCTTGATTACTTTAACTCTAAAATCTAAGAAACTTAGTCCTTTCCCCTAACCAAGTCTCTGAGTACAATGACCCGTTGGTCCATCACGTCCAAATTGGATTACTATATTTGAATCTGATGACAAGTCACATATCCCAGCTCTCCAGGAAACACCTACCATCTTAGATAGATGATGTCATGACAATGACATCAATGACTTTAGACTCTGATCATTTCAGTGTTCCTTTTATCAATAACAGATCAATAAGGGCAAAAGCAGACCTGTGAATCACCAGATTTATGTCCAGCTCTGGGCAATGCAGATCACAGAACTCAAAAAAATGTGCAAAACAACCAGGAACAGAGTATTTTTTATTGTGGGGAATAAAACATGAGACCTCCTGGATCCTACTAATGTACAAGGGTACCAAAAGACAGTAGAAAAGATAATGGAAGAAGAATTCACCAAGGACTACTAAAGATACTTATGCCCCTTAGGTTTCTGAATCACAGGTGCTTGTATAGCTGCAGGCTTCTTTTCCACTCCTATCATTGCTAGTGACCGTTGTCAAATACGGGATGAGCAGCCAGATTCACCTCTGATCTGGCACAGCACTGCCACCTGTGTGTCTTAAACTGAAAGAGAAAATGGCACAAATCTGGAACATGACTATGTGATGGAAAGCTGCAAAGCCTCTCTCTTCCTTGCAGCCTTTCCAGGTAAGAGTGATATGAACAGCTCCATCCACCTCAGTGGTCCTCTCCAGCTCTATGTGGCTGTGTAACCATACCTGTTTTAGGGTAGGATGGCCCTACAGAGGGATCTGGACAAGTTGGACTGATGGGCCAAAGCCAGTGGTATGAGGTTCAACAAGGCCAAGTGCCGGGTCCTGCACTTGGGTCACAACAACCCCATGCAGCGCTACAGGCTTGGGGAGGAGTGGCTGGAAAGCTGTCTGGCAGAAAAGGACCTGGAGGGGTACTGGTCAGCAGCCAGCTGAAAATGAGCCAGCAGTGTGCCCAGGCAGCCAAGAAGGCCAACAGCATCCTGGCCTGTATCAGAAATAGTGTGGTGAGCGGGACTACGGAAGTGATTGCCCCCCTGTACTCGGCACTGGTGAGGTCACACCTCGAACACTGTGTTCAGTTTTGGGCCCTTCACTGCAAGAAAGACATTGATATTCTGGAGTGTGTCCAGAGAAAGGCAACAAAGCTGGTGAGGGGTCTGGAGCACAAGTCTTATGAGGAGTGGCTGAGGGAACTGGGGTTGTTTAGCCTGGAGAAAAGGAGGGAGACCTTATCGCTCTCTACAGCTCCCTGAAAGGAGGTTGTAGCAAGGTGGGGGTCAGTCTCTTCTCCCAAGTAACAAGCAATAGGACAAGAGGAAATGGCCTCAATTTACATCAAGGGAGGTTTAGGTTGGCTATTAGGAAAAATTTCTTCACCAAAAGGGTTATCAAGCATTGGAATAGCCTGCCCAGGGCAGTGGTAGAATCGCCATGCCTGCAGGTATTTAAAAGATGGGTAGATGTGGTGCTGAGGGACATGGTTTAGTGGTGGACTTGGCAGTGTTAGGTTTACAACTGGACTCGATCATCTTAAAGGTCCCTTCCAACCTAGACAATTCTATGATTCTATGCTTCCTTTCACTCCAGAGGCTTTCAAAGAACCTGCATGAACTGCAAAACAAATCAACTACAAACTACTTTTTAATGATGGCCATAATTTAAAATAAAGACTACACAAAACAAAAAACCCTGTCAGTAATATTACCTAAAAAGGGAGAAGAAAGATAGTCTCTGTGAAATCCCCCAACATCTTCACTTCAGCTCAGGCTCTGTGTTGATGTGCAGCAGGACAATATCCCCGAGTAGGTTTTGAATTGCTCGTGACAAAGGTACATTTCTGCCAGTTGGTACTGTTATTCTTGTCACTTATCCTGCCTCCTTGTTCTTTTCATGCAACAAATGATGCCAGTCACTTGTCTGCCTCTTTCACAACAATTTCTGTATCTTCTTTCAGGCCATACAAAGAGGTTCCTAAACAACTTTCTGAACATTATTTTGCATAATTTTCTGCAGTTTGGGGACAAGACTTTAGCAACCAAGGCACTTTTTTACTCCCTATGTACCAGTTTATCAGGACACAAATACTCTTTTGTCAAGCTTTATAGTAAGGCTGAGAGAGTGGTAGGGAACAAAAAAAGGGAAGAACAGAGATATATAATTTGCATTAACAGTATGGTTTTGTTCTTTGTATTTCAACCTTTTGTCTGTGGGTTTTTTGTTTGGGGTATTTTTTTTTCTGACTCTATAGGTCATAAGCAATCCAATTAAAACAGAACTGTCCCTGTCTGAATGAATAGCACCTAGCATAGTGAGCTGTCACCTCTGGCTCTGGCTTCTGTGGCTTCATAGCGCATTTTCCCACTGAAGACCTGATTATGTAAAAAGATACATTTTTGTCAACATCTATATCAATCCTAAACTCAAAATATTCCCACTTTGCTATCCACCTACTTTGCAGGAAAAAAAAAAAAACAAAAAACAACTCCGTATTTTAGTCCATTTTTCCAGTGGAAATGAAGCTAAGTGTTTAGTCTGTGTGTTTCTCTTCAGATCTTTCTCAATATCTTTGGAATCTACAGGTTGATTTTAATACAATTTGACATCAGTCTGAAAGATAATTAGGTTTCTACAAATTTAATGAAAATAAATGGATGGCCAGAAGCAGAGAAAGGATCCCAGTCCAGAAGGTAGTCCAGAAGCTTATAGGAGTGAGGGTATATACTTTGAATAAAGCACAGATTTAAAAAAAAGGTCAGAACCATCGATCAGTCAAAAGATATAAATCTAAAGGACACCAGGCTTCAATATTTCCAATGCTTATAAAAATACTCTTTGGCCTTCTGCTTCAGTTAGCATTGCAGAGCTCAGGACTCAGCACCCAGCAACAGGAGAAAGGGATGATATACATTTTGGCTGATGCTTCCCTATATATACATAAATACATGTATATATATATAAAAACATTAAACCCTAGGGATGATCTATGAAGGAAAGTTAACATAGATAGACCAGTGCAGTTACTTCCATTATTTACTTGTCTGCTGTTTATGGAAGTGGATCTCAGTTGCTCCCAGCCTTCTAGCTGCCCTGTAATATCAGCAGTAAATTAATGGTGATTACAATAAAGTTTCAACATGCTGCTTATAGACTAAGCTGCTGGTATTGGCAAATCGCTTTTCTTCTTGTAAGGCGGTGAATGCAATATGAATTGCAGACACTGCCCATTAGAAAGTTCCAACTGAAGATTCCCACTTTGATTTACTTTGGTATTAAAACTTTAGTTTTACAGATATGAAAACTAAAAAGGAAAATCCTGCAAGCCATTGCTTGTATGAATATCTCTTATTTTTCTTTTTCCATTATTTGAATGACTCACGGGCAACTGGTAATCTGTGCCAGAACAAGAATTTCTATATGGCCAGATTGTGCATTATTAATTTATGTAGAGTACCATTTACTCATACAACTAGTCACGCTGATTTCAGGAGGACTACTCACAGGAGTAAAAGCTACTCCGCTTACGGAATTCTAAATTCCTATCCCAGGAGTATCATGTTTCTGGAAGAAGCCATTAGGCTTCATTTTTTTTCCTTGCTTTAGGCAGAAAACTGAACTGAGAGTGTAAGCTATCTTAATTAAATCTGATCTGAAGCTTTGCTTTTCTAGTTAGCTCATGCATTCTGCTATGTAAGTTATACCCTAATCACTCCTCAACATAGACTTCTGCATGATGGTATCTAAATATAACAATTAGTGCAGAAGGAAAAAAAAATGAGCGCAAATTAGACAATATAAGAGAAAGATAAACTCCAGGTGGCACGGTTATTTTTTTAAAGTCAAAAACCAAATTCTTCGCTGGGAAGCAATGCTCATAAATTAGAATTCTATTTATAATGTGCCAGTGACATTTTCATATCTATTTATTTTAATGCCTACCAGCATTTAAAAATTATTTGAGGTTGTGTTGCTATTACAAAGGTTAAATGAAGAGATTATGAGTTGCACAGATGTTTATGGTTTGGGTTGATAGCTCTGGGACATCCCATTCTGAAGGCATTGTGTTCCAGTTCATTTTAACAGTAATTAGAAGTACCCCCGTAACGAGGTGCTTGCTGCTGAAAACAACTTCATTAGTTTGGGTGATTTTATTGGTTTCCTTTAGGGTGAGGAACGAGTGTTAATAGTTGTAATTTAATAGGAAAATTACTGAAGCAAGGAAGATTCCACTGAATCTTAAATGAGGCATTAGACAGACGTTCCTTTTCCAAATAATGAAATATAAGGGAAGAGCAACAACCTTAAGAATTATCATATGAATGTATTTACCCTAGAACAGATGAGCTATTTTGTTTAAATATTTTAAATATCACTTGAAGCTGTTAGGAGCCTATAGAGAAAATATCTATTAGCTTAGCAAATTCTGAGGACATTTGGCTGCATGCTTGGGCATTTGCACATATTGCAACTCTGAACTGAAAACCTGCCAGTCAGAAAGGTTGTGTTCTCTTTCAGACAGTGAGAAGAATTTTCTCCCCCTGGCAATGCAATATTGCTCAGCACGGAGCATCTTCTTTAAGGTACCACCAGCGCCTGCCAGGCAGAGCTGCCGCAGTTATGCTGGAGCCCATGCCTTTTGGGGGGATGATGGACTGGGGCAAACTTACAAGGCTGTCTGAGCTGAGCTGTGTAAAGTCACATCCCTGCTAGAGATTTCATTTCTCTGGAATAGGAGGTGTTGCCTACTCTTGGCCTAGAGATCATCTTCTTCCCTGGGTGGACGTGTATTTTAAACCACAGTTAACCTAATCTCTGCCCCAGGCTCCTACCGAAAATGAGTACGTTCTCCAACAGCTTGTCTGGAGGCCTTCTCTGACTCTCCTTTCTGCCTTCCCTCCCTCCTCTCAAGTCTCCTTTCTTCTGCAACTCCTCAGTGATCTTTGAAGGCTTCTCTGATGGGATGATGGTGTCATTAAGAAGAAGTAGATAGCATGAAGGTGCTCTGTGAAGATGCTGTCATGCCTCTCCAACCTGCTGAGTAGTTAGTCCAGGCTTCTAGTCAGAGAAAAACATCTTCCTTGATAAAGTAATCCAAAGTCACAAAAGCAAACGCTCCCTCTGAAGAGATTGTCCACTAGATCACAGCCAAGGTCAGGGCAAGAGATAGGCGTATACTCAGTGGACAGTTGGCTGCCACGGGGCAATGGAAGCAATGAACTCCTGGCTTAATCAAACAGAGCAACCGTTCGGGTTTCACAACAGCTCTGCCTCTCTTTCTGCCTTCCTACACTAGGTCCCTGGCAGAGCAGCTCCCCTGCCTAAAGGGAAGCTGTATTTCCTTTATATCTACTAAATGAAGCCACCTTTGTCAGTCTTTCTGACCTTGAGAAATTAAACAACACATGTCCTGGAAGGAGGATGGGAAACATCATTGGAAGAAAGGTGCTATTAAAATCTCCATTAGAGTTTAAAAGACTTGGAGAAGGTTTAAAGACCACTTACTTCTGCATCTGCACACAAACTCTATAAGGAAAGGAGAGGAGAGGAGAGGAGAGGAGAGGAGAGGAGAGGAGAGGAGAGGAGAGGAGAAATTTTATTATTATATTTATGTTTGTGAAGCACTTGATGCTTTCAAGAGCTTTCCAGCACCAGCAGATGTGGCTAACTGAAACTGTGTTAAAGTAGTGCACTCTGTATAAAATGACATCTACAAAAAAAATTCTTTTTAAAACAGAAGGTATAAAATAAATGTGTAAATAGAGAAGGAGCTCAGGTGGAAAATAGTCCCTGAGAAAAGACTGTGAACACAAATTCAGACAAAACATTTATAGACACCTGTGAGAACTACCATATAATGCAGTAAGAATTTGAAAAGTGCCAATATATACGGGGACACATGAAGGGACAAGAGCATCCTGAGACTACAGACATTAGAAGTAATTCAAAACGCAACTCAAAAAGACACCTGAGTTTGAAAGTCATAGAGCCCAACTCAGAGCTTGCCCTGCTATAAAACAGCCAAAGGCCAGCCCTGGGAAAAGGGGATGTATTACAGTGGTCGCAACACTTTTCAAGAGTTAACGAGTGCCAGAGGATGTCCACAGCATAAACAAAGACGATGGCAACCAGCAAAACTGTATTAATTATACAGATTTTTTTCTGATAGTTAAATTGGTTAAAAGCATAAAGAAAAGACAAAGCCAAGAACTATCACATCTTTGTCACAGAGCAGCTAAACAGGGGAGAAAAAACAGTTATCTTGATGGATATGTTTCAAAGAGTCACTTGAGAAGGCAGCTAAACTATATTGGCAAAATATCTACACACAGTCTTTGCTAATATTTCTTCTCTGTAACAGATAAAAAGCAAGTAGCATAAAACTAGAAAACAAATGAATAATACAATATTTCTACTGCTAACATTTAACATTCTTCAATGATCATAACAAAGCCCATGTTCAACTGTACTCATCAACTATTCTGTTTATTGCAAGGAAAAGCTATCTAGTAAATACTTTTATGATCTGGGAGTGATCCAGCCGTTTGTAGTCATGTTTGAAATGAAAGTCTCTTATTGTGATGATTGTACTCCAACGGTGCTGCATATTCTGACAATATTATTAAATACTGGTCTAGTTAATATCTCCCGACTCCTAATTCATTAAACAAAGACTTTCAGAGCCTTCTTTCTATGAAAGCAAGAATAAAAAAATCAACTCAGTTTTCAACACTGAGAAATTACTTAATGAAAGAAACCCAAGAAGTGGTGTCAAAATAAGCTTAATTAAAGATTCCATAAAGAAGAATTTTTCCACCTATGAATAACACAACCGGGAAGAATGAAGGATGTGAATGTTATCTTTGATCTTTGCTGAAGTCAAGAAAGTAAAACCAAATGTGTGCATTACTCTGCTAAGAAAATCCTTCTAGCCTAGGCAGGTACAAGATAAATTCAATAATTCATGTCCAGCACCAGAAAGGGGAAAAATAATGAGTCTTCTAATATTGAAATGCACACCAGCTTGATAAGCAGAGAACAAGAATATACTGGACGGACTCCTCTCCACTCACCACAAGTGACGTTTGGAAGTCCTAAAGGGTCTGAAGAGATCAGAGAAAGAGACTGCGTTCAGCTGAAGGTAAAGCTCTAAGAATAAAACCACCCATTGTCAGGTGTGTGAAAATATGAGCTTTCACTTTCATGCTGCTTCTTGGTGGGAAGGAAAAAAACATCTCCCCATCTTTTCTTTCCTCCTTCCCCCTGATTGAAGGATCTGGGCTAGGCTGCAGAGCTCTTGGAGTTACACAGAATCAACTCAAACTGGGCCCAGAAGAAGGAGGGTGTCATGTGGTACCCGCAGCACTGAGCAATCACAAAACTCTGTGAGCCCACCTTACACTGCTTTGCACCCAGAGAACAAGATCCTAATCTCTGGTTTTGGGATTTACTGAAGGCAAAAGATAGGGTGCCACCAAATCCCCAGCACAGCCCAGAAAAAACTTGCTGACGGCATGACTTCTTCATTTCCTACAACCTGTCACTTCAGTGTTCTCCTGTATATTTCCACGCCAAAACCTACAGAAATATTCTTCTTCCCAACTCCTGATTTCTGAAAGAATGTAGCTGGGGATTTCCCATCTTCAACAGTTTATAGAGTTTTCCAAAAGCCACCTAAAAATGGCCTTCTACAAATTCTTTGAATCTACTATGTAAAATGTAATAGATTTCAGATAGATGACTTTTAAGTGATAAAATATAGCACAGAGAGGACAACAAAAAAAATTCTCATCCGTTGTTAGATAAAAAGAGAGAAAGAACATAGAAAATAAGTTGTAAAGGTAGCAGTTGCAGGCTTCGCCCATCCATCAGATATAGTGGGGGTTTTATGCCAGGCAATAGGAGATGACTTCATTAGACACGTACAGTTTGAAAGTGCCATTTGAGGTAGCCACCCTATTATCCCACTGTAGTCAATGAAAAGCAATAGGCATTTTCAGCATATAACTCATCTGATTTGTTTTAGAGAGCTGCTTCAGGCTGAGATGAATTGAGACTTAAAAGTAACTATTTCTCTCTGCTGACCATAAGGGAAGAGGAGACAAGTTCATACGTAGGCATTTACTTTTGACCAGATGGCTCATCATCCAGGTTTCCAAAACATTAGGTGGCTTCATTCAAGTAGATTTTCTGCAGGCACATCACTGTGTGCCAGCGCGCAGGCCATAGGCAGATGAGCTGATCTGCTGGTGTCTCTTCCAAACTCCACAACCTCCCATGACCCCATCACATTTCATGGATAAATAGGCAACTGGGTTTTCAGATACTCTCCAGACATCCTCCTTATTCCTTTCAACCAAGTATGGGTTACTAGCTATAGAACAACATACTTTACTAATACCATATTTATCTGCATCAAGTATCTTCATAGAATCATAGCATCATAGAATTGCTGAGGTTGGAAGGGACCTTTCAGATCATCAAGGCCAACCATTAACCTACCTGACAACACCACTTCTAAACCATGCCCCCAAGTACCACATCTACCCTTTTTTTAAACCCCTCCAGGGATGGCAAATCCACCACCTTCCTAGGCAGCCTGTTTAATAACCATTTCAGTGAATATTTTTTTCCTAATATCCAATCTAAACCTCGTATGAGGTAACTTGAACCCATTTCCTCTCATCCTGTCGCTTGTTACTTGGGAGAAGAGACCAACCCCCACCTCACCACAACCTCCTTTCAGGTAGTTGTAGAGAGTGATAGGTCTCCCCTCAGCCTCCTCTTCTCCAGGCTAAACAATGCCAGTTTCCTCAGTCGTTCCTCATAAGACTTCTAATGGACTTTGTCCCGATCCAATATTGGGAAGGTTTCTTTATAGTCCCAAGGACGAGATTAAGGTGCTGAAAGTGGTCAGATGTCGTACAACCTTTTACTTTATTTTCTGAACAAACCGGGGAGAGAAGATATAAAAGAAGGCGAAGGGAAGGCAAAATGGGAAAGGAACAGGGATAAGGAAAGGAAGAAGAAAAAGAGAGAGAGAGAGATCACCGTTACCGCTCCGAGTCTGATGGTGAGTCTGATGGTTCTCTGCTGAGTCTGTCCGAAGTTGTCAATCATGACACGCTCTGTCAAAGCTGGGATCCAGGAAGGTGCGAGGCAGCGAGGGGGTGGGGAAGATGAGGAAAAAGAGCAAGCCCCGTCAAAGGGGGCGTGCTCCTTGTATAGGGCCTTGCTCATGCTCAGATCACAAATATGTACGTGTGGTTCGTGCCGGAGGTGCTGTTCCCCTAGAAGCCTTCTCCTGCGCTTTTCGCACCCCTTGTCCCTGTGCAGGCGCACAAGGTTGTCCATTCCACAACTGTGAAGGGGATGGTCTTCTTGGAGCACGATGCTCGATTTCGGGAGATGGCGGTATGGCAGCAATGTTGAGACAAAACCGCATCTAATCCCTGTTCTCTACAGTCTTATAAATAGAAACCAAAAACTGTCTTCTCTGAGTGAGGTAATGATAATTTCCGCAAGGTACTGGCTCTGCTTTTACCCATTAGCCTTGAACAAACAGGGAGTTTACTAGACTTTTTACCTAGCAAGTTTACTTGACTTCTTACACATTATATTCTTATATTCTTATCACCTAGGTGGGTAAAAATATGGTGGCCCAAAGAGGGTGTGCAGTGTCCATCTTCGGAGGCTGTGAAGACCCAACTGGATAAAGACCTGAGAGATCTGGTCTGATCTCATAGCTGACCCAGCTTTGAGCAGGAGGTCAGACTAGAGACCTCCTGAAGTCCTTTATAAACTAAATTATGCTATGATCCCATTCTGGTTTATTGCACAGGTCCAAAAAGTGAAAAAGCAAAGAAAAAAATAAAAAAAGAAAAAAAAAAGAAGAAAAAAATCTCTTAAAGGCCTTTGAATTAAAGATTTTACTCCATAAGTTCCAAAATGATGAAAGTTTGGTTTTATACCAGTATTGATATATTCTTGTCCTGTTCTAGCACTTTTCCCTAGTCATTTGTCATTTGCCATGGTTAGAGACAAGATACCAGACAGATAGACCTTTGGTCTGACATAGTACAGCTTTTCTGATGACAGACATAAGGGAAAATGAAGTATTGTGTATCTGTCAAGCCCGACAGTAATATGTTGTCAGAGGTTTCCATGGAAGCAGCACGGCATAGTTCACTGTCAAGAGTGCTGCATAAATAATGCTTTCGGAATACTCAAGCTCCAGATTATTAGAAAGACAGAAAAAAGTTCACATCACAAATCATGCTGTATGGCAGGGAGGTAACCAAAAGACAAACTGCTGCATCATGCCAAAAAACCCCACAAAGATTTCAAAATATTAAATGTAAGTTTACGGCTGCAACTAAATTCATCTCCTGAATGCAGGAGTTCAAGAACAGAAACTATCCTCAAAAAAGTTTAAGAGTATTCTAATTTAACAATTTCGAATATTGTACCTATTTAGCGTTTTACTCTGGATCAGAAGTACATGTTTGAAACACTGACCTTCACCACCAGGCTTCAGTTTGCATGGCAGAGCAGCCTCAGAGAACAGCTGGATTCCTCACCAATGAAGCCAAGCAGGAAGCTTGCACCTTCTGCTCATCAACCACCAGACCAACATAAAAAGCATGGATATCAGAATCTCTGCAGGAGGTGGAGCTGCGGAGAACATCTCCACATATCCAATCCTATTGCTGATATAAAGATAGCCAGAGATGCTGAACACCTAAGAGCAAAAATAGTAAGGAAAGAGGTCCCCAAGATTAGATTCGAGGATTCGTGCCTCTGAAGCAAATAGCTGAGCCAGTA
The DNA here is from genome assembly GCF_000708025.1 of Charadrius vociferus. Taxonomy (NCBI): domain Eukaryota; kingdom Metazoa; phylum Chordata; class Aves; order Charadriiformes; family Charadriidae; genus Charadrius; species Charadrius vociferus. The sequence goes on from NW_009647680.1 coordinate 1,305,133, forward strand.
GTTTGGGAGTTACTCCATTGAGGCACATGCTCCTCACCCTGCTGCAAACGTCTATGTGGTAACCAGCGACATCAGTCCCTACCAGCAGAAGCTATCTCTGCCGGTAGCCTGCAGCCACCTCCTCTTTGCAAGGAGGGTGCTCATGATTCAGAGAACATCCTTGAAGTCACCCTATAATTGTCCTTTGTTGGCTTACTCATACATATCTCTAAATGCACAATTTGAGGGAATGAAGTGAAGTAAGAGAAGAGTTGTGATTATTATTAATACAATCATTGTGACTTTCAGTCAAATCAGTAAATCGCAGATGCTGAATGTTTGGGAAATTCCTCACCTTTGAATCTCCAATCACTTCTTCAGCTGACTGTGTACTTATCACACTCCACAAAATAAAGCACAACAGATCTTGTAAACCTTGGCACTACTCGGGGTCTGAAGGAGGAAAGCAGGGAGCAAGGAACAGGGACAGGAAAGTCAAACCCATTCACAAATTTCTGGGAGCGCTCAGATGTGGTGGTGAGGGCCGCCCTGGAGTAACCTGAGAAAGCCCAAAGCAGAGCCCGGGGCAGCTGACCCGGCAGAGCTGCAGAAAGTCGCTCCCAGCTCTGCGACCACCAAAAAAAACCAAAGCAAGACTAATCAGCAGAGTATTAGATGAACTGTTTAAGTCAACTGAATTTAACATTTAGGATCAACTCAAAGGTCCTCCTTCAATGTTTATCAAGGCAGCGGTAGCTGGGGATGTTTACCACATCTGACATTTCAGCAACCTCCTTCATAAATGAGGGTTTAATTTGCGAAATGTTCATTTTCAAATGTTTCAAGCAAATACTTAGAGGTCAACCATTTCATCTGATCCAGATTTTACCATTCAGACTTTTGTTCACTGTAATAACATGCCGTGTAAAGCTATCCTGCTTAGTGTGGAGCAAAATAATAGCCATAACATATGATTTAGAATATAAACTTCCTTTTTTTTTTTTTGTTACAGAAGTAAAGGTAAATGCAAAACTAATTGATTTCAGTAGACTGCAGTTAACTTCTTTTTCTTTCATAATATCTGCTATAGGTCTCTGACCACAAGCCTCATATAAGATATAATAGCAAAATATCCTGGAAAAATACTAGCCAAAGCTGGATCTTGGCTGTTTTATACCTATGGCAGCAATATAAACTACTATAATATGTTGCTGCAAGTACAGGTATGAATGGTGACATTTGCTGTCACAGACCTCAGTGTGTCTGAACAAGAGTTGGTTGGAAAATAAACTATCTTTCTAGAATGATCATTATTGACACCAATATAATGGCCATGGTTTCAGATCAAGAACACATAATCACATCAGAAAAGTTAATGCTTCTCGCTGAAATGCGAAAGGCAGAAGTGCAAATCCCTGAACCAAATCACAACAGGGACTTGAGCCTGCATCTGCTCATCCATGACTGAGTTCTCAGGCTAGCGAGTACCCTTAGCTGATCTTCTCTAATGTGCTTGGGTTTTCAGGCATAATTGCAAAGCATCTTCATTTCCTCCTGCAATGGAAGAACTGCTCTAAAATCCTTATTATTTCTAAAGAACTGCAAATGTTGTCTAACAGTCAGTTTCCTTTTCCCAAATAAATATTGTTGAAAGCTCGCTTTTAAGAGAACTCTGCAGCATTAGGGATTCAGCTGGAGAAGTTTAAGAGAAATATCACTGGTAGTGCAGAACTTTTTTTATGCTGTCATAAAGCCAGGAGAAGTCAATTAGGTCTAGTACTTCATTAATGATGTTCACAAATCACATTTATAGCGAGTCTCATACCTATTGCTCCGTTAGAATATGCCATTTGGAAAGACTAGATCTGACACCCTTATATGATGGCACTGCAGCTACTGCTGGGGTAATTAATTTTTACTTGTGCTCTGGAGAAACCAAGCAAAACTTTCTAAGACATTTGCCCAATTACACACTCTTTAGGGCAATGAAGCCTTTGCAGAAAGCTTGGCTTTATATTACCACTATGATCAAAGCTTTAATGAAATTGCTTCATGACAGAAGCCACTGGACTATTGAGAAAAAGCTACAAAAATAAATTAATGCACAATTGTGAATCTGCAAGAAGGCATATCTTTCAGGTTTCTGACTTTTTATTAATGTGCTCCACCAAGCAGCCTCCCCTGAGTACAGTTCTAACAGATATTACAAGAACACCTTTTCCTTCTGATAAATGATAAAGGCCATCCATGGGATCTTCATAATGGGCGTGTTGTATTCCCTTTGTTTTATTACAGTATTTCCAGAGGAAAGGTGTTACTTTGTTCTCATGGGGCAAACTTGGAAGGACTGGAGTTCTTTTATGGATGCACCGGCATAAAAAACTACAGAGGAACCTGGGGAATTGCAGGCTGTTTCGCAGCTCGGATACAGCACATCCCCACTAATATATGTGTCAGAGTATTGTAAAAAAAAATGGCAGTGAAGTTTAAACAGAGAAATGAAAACTGTAGTTTAGGAAGAGACAAAACTTTGAAGATCCTTTCTGACTATGGCTCCGCCGTACGCACAGCCCTGCACCAACGTGATACCTCCACACACGTGCACCGCTCAGGTGCACGCAGCAGGGTGCTGAGCTTGCACAATTTCTTGGCTGCAGACTCATCTACAAAGTGTTTCTGAGTCACAGAGGACGTTAATGACTTTTTTGAAATGCAAGTAGAGAGAATAAGGCACCTGCACGCACACAGACACACTGCAGCTCAGCCGAGCATCCTTAAATTCCTCGGAGACCAGCGAGCGAGTTCATGTGCCTCCCAGGTTGAAGACTACCCTGGCACAGCATGAGGACACCCAGTCATACAGTGACTTGCCCGTCCCTGATCAAGCCAACACACCAGTCCAGCTGGTGAGCTGCCCTGAACCAGGCACCGCAGGTCAGCTCCCCAGGCAGTGCAAGGCGGCAGCGTCAGAGGGCAATGGAGGCTGTAACACGCCTGCGAAAAGGGGGAGGGGCAGGGATGGAGTCAGGCTGGGGGGACAAAACTGACAGGAGAAATAATTTATCTAAGAGAAAGCACAGCTTTGTTGTTGTTTTTAACCTTGCTTTTTCTAAACTTGCCCTCGAAAATGTTTTTTTTGAGACCCTCAAAGATAAAACACAAGGGCAAAACGTTTGTGAAAACCTTTCCTCAGCAATGCAGAGACCCCAACCAAAAGCCTGCACCCCAGTTACATCTCTTGAATCTGCACTGTGCGGCAAAGTTACCTGTGAAGGCATGCAGGTGCGGGATAACTCAGAAAATACTCCAGTGTCTATACAAGGAGGCCAGAGGCACGGTACCCCCTTGTCTGATTTTCCCGAGGTGCGCTCCCAGCAATAGAAGATGCGAACAGTGGGCAGGCAAGCTGCGGATCTGGATCTTGATGCAGATCTGCATTTGGGGATAGCAAAAGCCACCCTGCCCAACCATTGGCACAGATAACAAGTGGAGGAACTAATCATCTCACTGGCTTTGACCCCATGGTAATTATATACAAATGCAAAAATAAATCACTGCACTTCGTCAATGCTCTCTAACACACAGCAGAAACTTCACTTTTTTTTGGTGTTTCACACAAGATTCAAAATGTCCATATACCCTTTCAGGATTGTGTTTTCTTACATTTGATCCATTTGCCTTTACCAAGCCAAGCAAGCTAAGGAAAGGTATATGTGACAATTCTGAAATATAAAGGCATTTCCTGATTTACGTTTCTTTTAATTTACCTTATTTAAAGAATTAATAACACATAAGTCCATATTTACTTGTTTCTGTTATGTTTTTCATTTTCAGGCCAGGAGAGCCAGTGCAAGGCACCAAGGGGAACACAGGATGGTGCAGAAGTGGTCAGCAGCAGCAACGAAGAGCATCTCATCAGGATACCAAGGGTTGTTACAGCAGGGAAATAAGGAATTAGAAATGCAGTCCTTATGAAGAATTGTGTTAAAAGATGAAGGGGCTGATGCCTGTGCAGCTCAGAGACACAGTGGCCCAAGAATCAGAGAAGAGCTTTTGAAGTCTAGACAGGAGCTCTCATCCCTGCTCCACCACTCTTGGGCGACCCCAGTGAAGTGTCGGTTTGCTAATCTTCAGCAGGGCAAGCCTACTGCAGTATTTACTGTTAAAAACCTGCAGGCAAGCTACTGCTGAAGAACACAACACAGCAGTAAGTGGCAAATCAAACCCTGAAGGGCTCACAAGGGTTCACCCTTCAGCTTTGCACTGATTTTCAGAGATGAGTCCATCCCACACCAGAGGAGAGGTGCAACATGGAGCGACGTTCAGCAACACGTAGCACAACCTGAGGGATACTCATCCTATTAGCCAAGAGCTTTAGCCAAATGAGCCCCGCTTCCATAAAGCACGTCTGCTGGAACAGCACAAGCCGTTACGATAACAGAGCAGGCTCACACTTTGTGTTGCAGGGAAGCTACTGCAGTATCTGAGCTTCCTGGAAGACTCATAAAAACTACCAGCCAGATACAGAAAATAATAATGTTTAATGTAGCAAAAGGTTATTAGTGGTCCTCAGTGTGCAGTTTATAGGGAGCATGGCTTGTTGCAGGCCGGAGAGACGCCCCTGAGAGTGGACCTTTGAGGATTGGTGCGGGAAGGCTGCTCCGCTCCTCTTTCCAGTGATTCCCCACCACGGGGGCCACTTCAGGCTCACCGGCTCCACGGCACCTGCCACCACTGGGAGGGTAAGAAATCCCTTCCCTTTCTGCAGCTGAATCCTCTCCTAATGGTAATGAGGCACTCAGAAAGAAAGCATTTACTTAGACAAACATCACCATCTGTCAAAGCCATGGCAATAATAAAACCTCTGTTGCCAGAATTCACTTACATTGAGTGATGGGTGGGTGTATTCAACAGCCATGAACTCTTAACTAAATGCATTTTTCCTATAAATTCCCCTGGTACATTAACTTTTACTGATAGCAAATAGCTGCCCCATCTCTAAGGAAACCCATATTAATCTTACAAACCTGCAGGACAGAAGAAAAGAGGCACCTACTGCTGACTCAGACACATGCCATGGCCGTGCTTCTCCAGACCTTTGCAGCTCCTGTAGATTTTGCCACAAAATGCCCCCGGAGCGGCCAGACATCCACTTTGCACAGGTGTAGGTGCTCATCTAGCCAAAGCCCTGGAGTCTGGCAGGCAAACAAGCCAAGGCACTAACTCCAAGATGTGTGAAGCAGGCTGTCGATTAAACAAGCTGTGGAAACGAGCTTACTGATGGCAGTTTAAATGACATGCTCCTCAATTATCTTCAATGAGGACTGAAAAAAAAAAAAAAAAGAAAAAAAGAAATCCAGCCAATGCACTTACTGTTCTTTTCATGAGACCAGGGCTGATGCAAGTCATGGAGAAACAAGCCACAGTATGCCTTCTAGCTGGTCGGGGTGGCTGGGATGACCAAGTGGTAAGTGAAGGAGCTACCTCTGGCCCCTGGGGTCACAGACTGTGCTGTGGCTTCAGGTCTGCAAAGAAGGGACCTGGTCACCAGCTCCTCTTCAGTGTGCTTGAACTGAGGAGCAGCATAATTATCCTCCTAACCCCAATCACCACTCAGTCCAAGTACATGCAAAACCATCAAGAGGCAAGGAAGCCCCGGAGACAAAAATATGTTAAAAAAAGACCCTCTAGGAGGTGAAGTAAAAAGGTCTGGAGACTTTACCTTTACTTAGAAATTCATATTTTACCACAGTTCGAAGACATTTCCCCGGGATAAGAAATAGTATTTTTCGCAGCCAGCCCTACAGAATTAATGAAAACCTTCAACTTCCCAGGACCCTGGGGTCCCCTGGGGGCAATTGTCCCAATTAACATTTTCTTGATTGCTTGTCATTAGGCTTTCAGAGTGTGAAAAAGTGTTGCAGAGAAATCACAGTTCAGCCACACAGCTAATCCAGTAGAACATTTTTATTGTTGCATCTGAGTGAGGAAGCCATAAAACCGAGAGAGAGAAACTGTGCTGAATTTTTCCAGCTCTTTGAGCAAGTATCCCCCAAAGATTTAGCATGATTTCCCCTCTCACAGCTATAATTTAAATAGCCCAAAACCTATGGCTTGTGTAGGAGTTTGTTATATGCTTTATTCTCTCATAACTTACACTTGCGGCCTGGTGGTGCAGAAAGTGTTGGAGAATTTAAGGCTCAAAGCGCACCAGGGAAGCTCTTCCAATTATCCCAGGGTGAATCAAGAGCTGAAAAAAATATTAATGGAGTTAATAATGGAGTTAATAATTGTGCAGATGAGACAGAGCATCTCTGCCTTTATCTCCTCCACCTGCAGAACCTACACACACAGACATTTGTCTCTACCCAAGGACTGCCTTGAACATGCATTAGCATGGACGTGATCGTCAAACAGGCTCACAGGAATTTGCAATGTTCCCATTAAAAATCAGAGGAAACTGTACTCTTAAAATACACAGGCCTTTTTGAACCTACTGTTACGTGAGCACTGGCCCAGCCTCAGCTGTGACTAGCTCCCTCAGCCGGGGTAGACCATGTGTAGAAAGCAAAATAGGAGTCACCTGAGGAATGGAGCTGCAGGGGGTGAACAGGTGTATTCCAGGTTACTGGGGAGCTCAAAACCAGACACAGTACTCCAGGTGCCACTCATAAATCCCAGACAGAGGGAGAAGATGATGGCCCTCAACCTGCTGCCTACATTTTTGCTAATGCAGCCCAGAATGTGGTTCTGCACCCTTCTTCGCTACAAGGGCACATTGCTGACTCTTGTTCAACTTGATGTCCATCAAGAATCCCTGACTGTTGTAGAAATGGAGCTGCCCACACCATCCAGTGCACACCCAGTCTGCGTTGTTTTGTAGGGGTATGCTGGCCCAGGTTCAGGACGTAATACTCCCTGGTATGCTATTAGATAACCCTCCAAACGCTGCACTCTCTGATATATGCTATTATCTACTGAAACAATAAGGGCAGAGTGGAAAGCGTGCTCCAAGAGTGAGGCTAACCAGGATCCCTGAGGATACACACTGGAGGGAACTCCAGTGGCTGGATGGACAAGGGACTTTCAGCATGCTGTTCCAGCTGCAGGTCCCTCCTGTCATTCCCAACGGTCAGAACTGGTCAAAAGAAAAAGCCTTCTAGATATCACTGGGGCAGCGTGAGAGGACTGTATGGAAACAGCTATTTACTCCAGAGGGAGTAATCCTGAAGCGCTGTGAGGGTGGCCGCAGCAGGTTCCTATTGTTTGTAACTTACAAGGCCCACTCTATTGACCGGATGAAAGCCAGCAAAGGAGTCAGAGGATTAATTATTTCTGTTCCTCTCTCAGTAATTATGAAACATCCATATTGCATAACGTCTGTCCCTAACATTTCTAAAAATAAATTTACTTGCAGTTGTGCTTATGAGGCAAAATTAAAAACCTGACATCAAGTATCCTGACTCTTTCATGTGGATACCTCTTCAGGGGAACAGACTCCAAACAAGAGTGTCTGTATTTCCTTTCCATTCACTGGGGTTAAAAGGGATGAAATAGAAGCAACCAACAACCCCAGACATGCTCGTTTTACACCTACCACGCTGAGCTTAGCCAGGATCACTGTCCAGCACCTGCTCACAGGGACCAAAATGTCTGTGATGCTGTAGCCCCAACTGTCCAATGACCCACCAGCCCCATACAGAAAGATGACTTCTCTGTGCGGCATGGAGCAAGGACAAAGCATGCTCCTGTTTCTCCTTTCTTGAGCTCCTAAGCCCCAGCAGATGACGGCAACAAAGGCAGTGACTCCTGTTCCTTGCTGATTTTCAACTAGTTTATCTAGGCTGGGCAAAGACCATGGCTGGAATGATCCTAAATGCTCCTAAACGCAATTAAGCATTCCTGAACTGTTTCTTTGAGATTTGCTTCCATTTTTACTCACTGTTTACTATGCATGACACCCCACAATCCTCAGTGACCCATAATTACTCACTTGGACACTATGCACACACTTTTTCTCACAATTAAACCTCAGAGTGACAAGAAGACATTCATTTGTACCTTCAAATATGTCCCTAGTATCATACATTTAGGAGTGTTCTATTGCAAAGTGACCATTAACATTCAGCTAGAGCTAACAAAGTATAATTCATGTAACTATTCAACAGGAAGCCCAAAACCCAACCGGACTGTGCACAAAGCGCATTAGGCACACAATTCATTCACCAGCAAGTGAAGGAGCTTTCTCCCAAAACTAGAATGGACTCTTGAGGTGTATTTAGGCTAATAAACAATATGAACGAAGGAGCAGTGTCTCTACTGACGCCACCAGGTGAGGTACCGATCATGTGCATAAAACTCTATTCTTTAATCTCTGGTACAAGCTTGACACTGGGAATGGGATCTATGACAAACACCAGACCATGCCCAAGTGTTATCATAATAATAGGCAAGGGTAGAGTCATGACAGCAATTATGCTGATAATTTAACAGTGTGCACAACCAGGTTTCAATGTTCAGGCCTGTGGCAAGGTTAATTTTATTTTACTAGTGTAAACACAGCCTCAGAGCTCCTTGACATGACATCTCAAATCTAGTATCTGCCTTTAGAATTGCACCTGGGGCACAACACCCCTACACAACAGTGCAGGTGGGGTGAGGATTGGCTGGAAAGTAGCTTTGCAAAAAAGTACTTGGGGGTCCTGGTGGACAACAACACGAGCCAGCAATGTGCCTTTGCAGCAAAAGAGGCCAGCAGCCTCTTCAGCAGATTGAAAGGGATTATCGTTCCCTTCTACTCAGCACTCGTGAGATCATAACTGGAGTATTATGAACACATCTTTACAAGAAATCATAGACTGGAGCAAGTCCAGCAAAGGGCTGGAGCTCCGGCCCTTGAGGGAACTGGGCTCATTCAGTCTGGAGAAGAGAAAGCTCAGAGGGGATCTTGTTGTTGCCTTAAAAAGAAATACCTTATAGGAGGGTGTGGAGAAGACAGAGGCAGACACTTCTCAGAGGCTGAGGCTGACATCAAAATGACTAAGGTAACAGTCATGAGCTGCAACATAGGAGATTTCACTTAGGCATCAGAAAAACATTTTGATTGTGAGAGTGGTCAATTATCGGAGCAGGCTGCCCAGAGAGATTGTGGAATCTGTGTTTGGAGACATTCACAGCTTGACTGGACACAGTCCTGGACCTGCTGTGAGCAGGGCCTAGGACTAGGAGAGATATCTCCCAGCCTCTATCGTTCCGTGACCAAATTCTGTGACCAAATGTTCCTAAAACTACCATAAAGGAAACTGCTTTTAATCTAAATATAGCTGCTTTTAATCTAAGTAGTGATAAATCATCTTTGATGAAGAATTTACCAAGCTGGAGAGATATCAGATTTTTCCATCTTTTCAGATTCCTTACTCTGTTTCATCTGGGAAGAAATTATCTAAATTACGTACTCTTTTCCTTTCTGTGCATCAGAAAAAATCTTCGCTTAACAGTTGGCTTCTAAACAGTAGATTGCAGAATCAAGCCCTCAGTTAATACTGCAGGAGTTTTTTATTCATTTTGGCTCTATTGCCCTGCTTCCCACAGGCAGTATGCAATTACTTTAAGGAAAATAAAAGATATTATCCAGCAATGGTGCATGACACTTCCTAGTCACTTCTACTGGGAAGCACAGCGCTGCAGTAAAGTGCCCATTAGGAGGTAGAAAGTCACATGGAAAAAGCATCAGTGCTTCACTATATTTTAATTTCTGCAGAGGTAACGTGAAGAGACTCCACTTGGTGCAACAGAACTATGCAGTGAGCTGTTCGGATTCAGACTCCTGAACCCCTGAAACTCCCAGGACTGCTGCACGTGTCTTTTCCCATCCTGTGAAGGCCTCAACTGTAAAATTTTAAAAGGCTCTTCTGAATGTGATGGCTAATACGATGGAAAACCATCAAGTTTTATGAAAGAGTTTGCTCATCATATATTACATTATCTACAAAATATATATGTGATAGTACTATGGGAAAGGGAGGAATTTTAAGGGGCCATCAGCTCCTCCAGCTTTCAGACAAGCTCAGCCAGCCTTAGACAATCTCTGACAGACTAGATCTTTCTTAAAAACTGACAGTGCCTGGGACCGCACAGACTCCTGAGGCAATCTGTTCCAGTGCTTAACTATCTTTATAGTAAGAAAGTTTCTCCTAATATCTAACCTAAATCTCCCTTGCTTCAAATTAAGCTGATTACTTCTCATCCTACCCTCCACGGACACAGAGAACCATTGACCACCAGCCTTCTTAAACCTTTAATATGGTTGACGACTCCAGTCCTGTTCCTCACTTTTCCTTCTCTTCTCTAGACAAGATGACTCCTCCAGCTTTTTCTCATAGGTCACATTTCCCTCTGTTGAGCGCCTTTCAGGTTACTCTTCATTTTTCTGAAAATGTGACATCCAAAACACTATTCCAACATAGATTTTGCCAATGTGAAGAAATCACTTAACATCATGTCACCTAGAACATGTCAATGCATTCAGGAGACACAACATTACTTTTTATGCCAACATTATATTGCTTACCCATCTTCAGTCTGTGATCCAACACCACCACCAGATCTTTTTGCATAGCACTGCAGAGAAACCACTTTCTTCCACTCTGTACTGGATTATTCTTTCCTAAAATATAGTCTTTGGATTGGTCTTCATTAAATTTCACTTTTGTGATTTTAAAGCTTCTATATAGGATTTTAACAAGATTAATTCCAGTTTTAAGCCCATCTTCCAAAATGCTTGAAGTCCCTGTCAGATTGTTATTCTAATGGACATATAGATTTTTTCTTGTATTTCTTGCTATCTGTACTGTATATCATGCTGTTCTCTTATTTTCACCACAAGCCTTGCAATATTTATCATCAGAAATGTGTTGGAAATTTTTCTATCATTCTTTGACTCATGGATCTTTCTGAATTTCTAATGCAGTCACAAGTTTACACAAGAAACTTGTCACAAGTTTCTCCACATCCCTTCTGATTTTTATTCCTGCTATATTTATAATTTTGCCTGCTTTAAACAAAACAAGTACCTGAAAAATTTTTCCCAGTAGATTTCCAAACACATAAGTGGGTAGTGTACTTCCAGACAGTCTGCTTTTTCCAGGGGACTTTTATTCTCTGGCTCTCACCATTACCAGTCTTGCTCTTTGAATGCTTCTCACGCTATTAAACACTCTTCACATACTTCCCCACCTGATCCAATCATTTTTTGTAAAGCTCTTCATGAGTCACCCTTATGCTTTCATCATTATTCCCTTCATCCAGATGTTCTCAAAAATCCTGTCATCACTTCCTGGACATTCAAGTAAGCACAGACACATCTTCTTTTTCTCTTGCTGGTATAACAACGATATAAAGCACAGTTTTTACAGACCTCAACTCTCCATGCATTTATATAAGTAAACACACATATACAGAAAGGTATCTTTTCTATCGCAGTGAGAATCCTATCTCACTTAGCAGAACTGGCTGCCAAAATCACCAGCAGATACGGAACCAATCCTTAAAAAGCATTTCTAGCAAGCTACACCCTCCACCACTTCTCCTTCTCCTTCTCCTTCTCCTTCTCCTTCTCCTTCTCCTTCTCCTTCTCCTTCTCCTTCTCCTTCTCCTTCTCCTTCTCCTTCTCCTTCTCCTTCTCCTTCTCCTTCTCCTTCTCCTTCTCCTTCTCCTTCTCCTTCTCCTCCAGCCTGCCTAGCCATGATCCTCACTGAGAGAATAATTGTTATTCTGGCTGCAAAACTCTCCATCTACCATACAGCTCAGCAGTATTCATCTTATATAGTCTATATGTGGTTTGCAGTTTAAAGTGGAACACACTTTTTACAGCAGCATTCATATACAGATATGGATTATGGTTTCGATTAACTTTATACTATTTTATATTTTAACTATACAGCCACACACTTACAAATAAAATGAGTATGATTTTTCTTTACTACCATGGTACTAAATACACATTAAACACTGGTAACACAGGAGAAGGGAGGGCCAGCGCATGATTAGTGTATGTCAGTGCTGCTAAAGGAAGTTCAATGAGCTCTACTGAGCTTTCTTGCGAAGTCAGTCACTGCCACGTGCGAGCAAAGGTACCACAGCCTCTCCTGAGCCGCAAGAATGATCAGCCTGTACAGTGCTTTTATCCAAGGAATATCAAATTGGTTACCCAATGTTAATTAACTCTCACAGTGTTCCTGTGTGGTACATTGCTATTGTTATTCACAAACAAAACAAACTTTGCTAATTTACCATCAACCTAACTGAAGTAATTAACATAACCCATACGCAAAACACATGACTATTCTCATTCAAAGGCTCTCAGCTTTCAAAAAGATCAAGATAGTCACACAATTATGGATTTCTTTTCAGTTAAGAGACAACATTAATTAAAAAGTGCTCACTGAAGACACAACCCTGCCCCTCCATCCTGAGGTGTGAGCGGGTCGGAAGCCGGAGCTGTTACTTCCCACGTTTGAAGAGTACTTTTCCCATCCCACAGAGCAGCTGCACGTGGTCCTTGCAGGGAAGGGAGGCTGTGCACCCCAGCTCTGCGGGGCTGCAGCCGACACACACGTGCTGGTGCTGCCATAAGCACTAGTACCTCTTTTCCCGAGGGGCAAGGGAGGAAGGAACGCCGGCTGCTCCCACCCAGCCCGCAGCGCTGCCGGGACACCGGGAGCAATCCAGGACCAGCAGAGCAGGGGACTACCGGGGGGAGGAAGGTCCCAGCTCTCCATGGATCACGGAGTCCAGCTACCTCAGCAGGGTAATGGCAAAATGAGTGACCACTTGAAACTCCAGTGGTCCAGCGGTGCCCACATGGACGTGCTGAAACAGAAGTCCTAAATAACTAACGGTATTTTTGTTTACCTAGAAGCATAAATTATGAGCCCCCAAGGAAGCTTGTCTATACAACCAAAGATATGTAATAACTGCTGACAGTCTCCCATGATGTACAGCTTTATTTTGACATCTAAAGGATTATTTTCAATTATTTCTTCCTGGACAACTATGCTTATTCTAGCCCCATAATGCATTGTGTCAGTCATCTCTGGATATAAAACACTTTAATAGTGTACAGTAAGCTTTTTCCTTCCACACAAAATATCTTTGGACCTATAATTACATTTCATAAAACCTCAGTACCATAATTTAGCAGTCCCTTTCATAATGTTAGGTCTGCATTTGTACAAAATAAAAAAAAAAGCCATATATATGCTTTATCTCTAAAGCTTTAATTTATTTCTTGTCTATACAAAGTGTCAAAAGTTTGGTCAAAGTGGTGTGTTACGAGGCAAGAATTAAGCTAGTATAACACCTTGACAAGGCCATTCCACAGCTGGCAGCAATACAGGATTAGTTTGGGTTTGAAACTAGTTAACTTCACCACACAACTTTCCTAATGGTAGATCAATAATCTCCTCACCATTTATTATCCCACTTACTTCCAACCCCAAACTATTTCACAGCATCTTAGAGGAGGACAACCCGCTGGCTAGGGCCATGCCAGAGTTTTCTGCTCTGCTGCAGATTCCTTTTATAAACTCCAGTAAATCACCAGGTGCCTCCAGGACCGGAATAACCACACGGGGTTTGTAAAGACAGCTATAGCAGGACCATAACAGGCTCAGGTATCACAGTAGGGTTCCTATATAGCAGACAAAGCAGCAAAACTCAAGGCAGAGCCATACAGGTAGGGAAGTAGACTTTTATTTTCAAAGAAACAGGTTTTCCTCCCTCACACCAATTCTCTCAAACTTCTCTCATTCCTCTATGATGTGGAAATGTCATGTCCAAGTAACCTGTCCAGGATGACTTATGGTGTCATAGAGGGTGAGGGACACCAGCTAACAAGTCCTTATCCAGTCTTCTGGGTTCATCCTGAGTGATGATGAGACACATGAGCTTTAGAGCCTTCCCCATCTCTCTTGCCATAGAAGGCTCATGTCCAGCATGAGTTGTTTTGCACCAGTGTGGTGCCCCATCTGTGATGAGGTCCGTAGTCTTGAAGCAATCATCACTGCTTCCAACACTTGCCCTTGCTTTTATTTACATCCTTCTATTTCGTCTTGATTTTCTCAGTCTTTTGACTTACAGTGTATATACCATTATTTTAAATACTACTTTGACATTTTTTCTGGTCGCTTTATACATGCACGGTCTCATCCACACTCTGTATATTGATAGATTTGATTTACAAATTTCTGCACCTAAGAATGCAGCTGTAGTAAGGGTCTCACCTTGACATGTAGGGCAAGAGCACATTCTCACCCAAATCCCATCTTTCATAGCTTTCAGGCACAGGAACTGGACATCCAGGAGATGGAAACCATTCATTCTAAGAACAAGGAAAACCATATAGGTACAGTGGAATGAGTTTGTGATATATTGCTCTATCCATCACCTCAAAGACACAATTTTCATTCAAGCCATGGCTCACACTGCTGAATAGGGGTTAAATCAGAGACGAGCCCAAATTTTCTACCAACGGGTGGAATTTCGTAGGAACACAAGTCACATTCGAATTAGTGGTTGCACAGGCACCTTGGGTGTTTGAAAGCAACTTCCGAAGCTTATGGTTAGGGACTTAAAACAAGCACGGCTTAGTTGATCATGATTCTGTTCATTTATTGACCCCAGATGATACTTTTGGGTGCTTGGAAAAAAAATCATTCTCCTGGTACTCAGGAGACCAAGGGTAGAATTAGGATCATGTTTGTACAATCACTTTTGAGCACTTTTGAACATTTCAAATGAAATTCATATATAAGAAAAATGCTTCTTACTGTTTTAATGAGTGTTACTAAGTAGTTCAGTCCCCCTTCCTCCGCAATTCTCAATTAGTCTTATGCACATTGGTAATAGGATATGAGATCATTAACCTGTAAATCATTGGTTCAAATCTTGAACAGGTCATTAGCGACTAGAAGGCATTAGTATCTAATGATTGGTTTCATTCCACTGGACAAACAGTCACCGCCACAGCTGGCATTAGTAAATTATTTCAGTAGAGACCTAGGAAATGTACCAGGTCCAGATTTTGCTTCTGCCAATTTGATATCCCAGCTAGTCTCCCTATTAAGCTTTGAAATTAATAACTTTTATCCTCACTCTTTTAAAGAGCAGCTCTTAGAACATTGTTGGGAAATGACACAACAGTCTGAAACAAAGCATTTTTTAATGTCTGGATCTAGTTTTCTAGAGAATTCTGTCTTGTGGCTCAATCACTGTGGTCTGAAAAATATCCAGAAGAACAAGAAATGCATTTCCCACAGCTGGGACATTTAATAATGTCTCTCTGTCTCCTGAGTGGATTTCTCTGCTTGATCAACATCTGGAATTCACAGTGGCCTCTCCTAATACACAAAACCACTCGACATTGTACTTGCAGCAAGCCTCATCTGTCCCGCAGCAAGCCTGTGATGACGGGACCCGAGGGCTGGAAGGACTGTTGAATGCCACAGAGGTCAGACCCCTGCAATCCAGAACAGCCCAACAACACCCACATCACAAGCATTGCCAGACACATAACACTTCCAACGGCCCCTAGCAAACTTGAACTGGAAGTCAAGAAAAAATTACTAAGAAAAAATACACCATTATTGCTCAGTTTCTTCTAATTTAAGCATTCGCTACTGGGAACACAGCAGTGTCACTGGGAACACAGCATGTACAACTGGGTTAGAAGGATCTTTGGTCAAACACAGTATATGTTTTCTTAAGACCAGAAATACAAAGACCAAAATCATAAAAGGTGCAATATGTCATGGGAGGAAAGCAGGAGAAATTAAGGACATCATGAACTCCCAAAGCACTAATAAGGTGGGGATTTTTTAAATGAAAACAGGCAGTAGACCCCAGGTGATAGATCTTTATAGGCTGCCATCTGACTACACCGGTAGTAGTCTTGTACAGCCACTCTCCTGTATTTACAATAAGTTATTATACGAGTCAGAAGCCACATACTGACCTTTGCAGTCCATTAATTTTATTTTTTCCTCCTGTTCAATTAGTGCAAGACCTTGAGTCATTGTGGGTAACCCCAGGAGAATTGTAATTAAGAATTAATATAAAGCCAAAGTGTGGTGCAAAGCTCCGAAGTACTTTTGTCACCACGTGTTTATGGTAATGAAACCGTGATGAAGATTTTATCGCTGAGTAAAACACTTTTGAATGTACAGTCACTGACCTGCAAACTGTTCACATGGCAAATGTATTAGGACATTTGCCTAAAGATCTCTCTCACAGCTGAGAAATAAGCCAGGCTGGTTTTGAATAGGATTTAACAAACTAATCACCACCTACAAGTTTTGCAAATTGCAAATCCCCACACCTCCTGCTGCAAACACGGCTTAGGTATTCAGTATGTAAAATCCAATTAATAAAAAGATTTAGGTTGTGTGTGTTTTAAGCTACTACCTATCAAAAGCAGTAAATCAGGTCCTCATCTCTTCTGCACTTATAACATAGGTGTGGGTTAGCACACGTAGAAAATACTACTCCAGCATGGACTAATTGTAGAAGTAACTAGACAAACTGAAGCAACATTTGCATTTCTCCCTCTTAACCTGTCAGTCCATCAATCACATCTTCAGACTCCGTGCTGCTACAGAACCATTTTATGCAGCAACGCAACCAGAGGGAGGAAATATTTCAGCATGGGCTCCATCCTGGAAGTCCTCAGCATGCTTGGTTATGAAGATGCATAGTCAAACTCAAAACCTTCTGTGCAAAGGTTAAAAACATCCAATAGAATAAAAGGAAATCAGTTGGTTATTTATTGTTTACCATAAGGATGCTCTGGCTCATCTTACAGAAAGGCAACTGGAGAAAAGAGAGCCAGCATCATCAGAGATGTGTTCCCTCTCCTCCCTGCTGGGTATCACCCCAAAGCATGAATGACTTTGTGCTGCTTGTGGGATTTGTCAGCTGTGCTTGCAACTGTCCTGCCTGTGTGGAGGGTAAGGACAGGCTCAGTAACACCGTGTGTCCACCACACAACGTGCCATGGACCTGCAGACCAGCATGAGCACCAGCCAGCCAAAGCTCCTTCCTGGACCCACACTCTTACCTGGCTTCACATCCTGATGTCCTGGGCTCTGCCTGCGCCAGGCTCAGGCTTTGTGGGGCAATATTGCTCTGAAGCTGACAGAATTGGGCTCTGGAGCACATAAAAGGCATAAAAAGTTACTGTCCATATTTTACCTCACCTGCATAAAAAAATACCACTCCATTTTCCAAAGCAAGCAGTTAATCTTTGTAAGCATAACCTATATTTTCTGAAGCAGGAGAGGGAGAAAGAACACTCTCTGCAAGTTTGTTATCTCTGACATATTTTTCCTAAGCCATCTGATTGCATTAATAAGGCATAAGAAGACACATATATTAAAAATCCTGCATTTAAAACTTACTTTGTTTGATCTACAACAAACTGACAAAACAAAAAAATTCAAAGTTAAAGAAGATACTTTATATCAGAAAAGGAACAGAAATCTAAGACACAGACCCAGGACAGCAGAACTGTCTCTGGATGAAATTCTTAACTTGTGTTGCATTAAATCAGGCAATTAACATTATAATCTGGAGGCACAAAGGCCGATGCTTCTTGGTTTTTCTGAATTTGTTTCCTTAGGGTTTGGCAGTGACACTCAGACACAGCTCTCAATAGAGGGTAAAATTTAGCTACGCCACATTAGGAAGGAGCCTCGGGAGGAATTCACAGGTTCCTATTTTGTCTTGCTCAGTAGGGAAA
>NW_009647680.1:1323089-1339645 GCF_000708025.1 Charadrius vociferus
GGGAAAGCATTTCACTAAGTGCTTGAAAAAGGCTCTTGCTTATTCCTTTCTTCTCCACTTCCACTTCTCCACTCCAGTCATGTCCAACGTCAGACAGGGCTAAGCACATCGGAGGAATGTTCATTCCCCCATCATAACAAGGATAAATGTCTGGGAGGGACTGAGAGATACCCTTTATAGCTAGCTAGAATCAGAAAATAATATTGCCAAACTTTCTGTTTCTTCTATAAAAATAAAGCAGACAAATGCATTTCTACATGCCCATCCCAGAGCAGGTACTGCAACCTGTACCTGAGCCACTACGGCAAACCAGAGGAACAGCAGGTCTAGCAAATAAAAACATCAAACTGCATTTTAAAAGCTACATATCCAAGCTTCTACTGGCTAAATGCATGCCTGATCACATGGAAAATAAAAATGGCACGTGATGTCAGTAGTGGCTTAGCTGCGGAAGATGTTATACAGAACAATCAGTTCCTGCCCCTCTGACTTGACTTCACAGATTCCCTGGGCAAGTTTAGGAACCCTTTACAGTGGGACAAGATTAGCTGCAATTGCGGTGCCTTCTTTGGCCATAAAGCATACAAGACATTACAAGAGAGGGAGAATTCATGCAGAACGCGTATTATACTCAAACAAGGCATTTTCCCCAGTCCCCCCGCACACACCCAATTCCGTGATCTTTAGATTTAATGTCATATATTAACTTATATTTGATTCTTTGGTTAAAGCAAGAGCTTTAACCTTTACAGTTGGTATTTTTAAAGGCGAACAAAGGAAGGCTCCCCTCCCCCAAATTTTTATTCAAGCACACATAGTCATCCTGATGAAACTGCTTCCCCTGATATTAGCAAGGGTAGTCATAGGTAATAATTTGCAGAATGAGACCAGAAGAGAGGCTGACCAGTGGGCTATCTGACATCAGAAATGTATTTGCATCCATCAGAAATGCTGGCCTTGAAAGGACAGGTCCATAAAGACCAAGGGAACAGAAGTCTTTCCCACGTGCTATGGAGCTCTGCCCAGGAACCCAACATGAACAACGCAACCCACGCATGCCAAGAAAGACTAATCATTTAACATCCCTTTTTCCTAAGAGGGTAAATGGCCCACTTGAACTCGCAGCAAACTTTGCTGGAGAGGGGAATGGGGTTTTCCAAATGAGCTATGAAATTATAAAATTTATGACCTGGAGGCCACAGTTCTTGAGTCAGGAGTCCAAAACAGTTCTGTTGCTTTGACATTACAGTTCCCAATTGTATGGGAAATGTTCACAGTCAAGAAGAATATAAGGGGCTTCCATGCCAGCTCTTGCTAGGTAATGAAGCCTCTCTAGTGAAGTGTTCACAGCCAATAAAAGCAATAGCTGAATTTCACTTATTTCCCCTATGCATCAGCAGACTTCTACACTTTCATATCTCTGGAATGTATGCATTATTAGATCCCTGTATGTACCCATCACTGTGGCGTTCAAGCGCTGTTCATCTTGAACCAATGCACACTCTCCAAAACTCTGATATCCAGCTCTAATTTTGCAGCTTCAGACCAATTTTAATTGTTCCATATGCTTGGAAATGAGCCAGGGAAGCTTTCTTGGCTTTGCTCCCACTCATCCCTGTATTTGGGCAAGTTGTCTAATTATTTTAAATATGATTCAAATATTTTTCTCAAGGTGCTGAGAGACCTTCTGTGCTTAAGACAGTAAAATTAATCATAACAGTCTTTCTCCTCTCCGTTAGTTATTAGCCTATGAATAAATTTGTGACCATTGAAAGTTCATTTAGACATCTCCCAACAAGAACACGCAGCCAGGGACACTTCATGGACCTTTCTTGATGCAGGTAACAAGGTGTGTTACCTGTGCTGTGGATCAGTTATGTTTTGAGATCTGACTTATATTATCCCAAAATGATCTTTCTCAGTGTCAATGAGAATTGTAGAGGATGTACAGCAGAGATTTGCCATAGGGATAGAAACATCTACGGACCAGAACCAGGCACAGAAGTTTGCCCAAAGTGTTGAGTTTACAATCTATCGGCCCCATCCACCCAGCTCACCACTGCTGCCTGTGCTTGCATTCTCCAGATTGTGCTTCTTCCACTCCTCCCGAAACAGCTGTTTACCCCGCAGATTGTCACAATCATTCGTCCCTGCGGACACAGACAGCAGCTTTTCAAATTTGCCCGGGACTCTAGCTTTGACTAGTCTTTCCCAAGGGGCCATTTGAAACTGCAGACCTGCTTCTGCTTGGTGATACTTTATCCTAGGTTGTTAAATAATTTTCTGCAAGCTTCCATCTGCTTTGCCCTTTAGCATAGTTCTTTTTCACAATCTGGTAAACGTACCCTTGGCCAGGCACCAAGGTACATTCAGGGCAACATCAGGGAAAGCTTCCTCCTAACGCTTGCATTTTAATCCTGTCCTGGAGAGTTTCCTGCCATTGTTGCACTCTTGTTAACGACAGTTGTCAGCAGCTAACCACTGTCCTAGCACAGATGGACCCTAGGTATCACTAGCCAAAAGTTATTGCTAAAGCCATTCATTGGTATGTCTTCAGTTTGCAATTCGTGCTCAAACTCTTGCGTTCCAGCAGCTTTTGCTCCACATTGCTTACATCAGCTGGTACCAACATCTGGCCCAAAGTTTAAAGCACAGGTCCAGCTGAATCAGTACAGACCATGGCAATTTCTCTCCTACACAGGAGAGTCCTGAACAACGTACTAAAATAAAACAGCTTATCAATTTAATTCCAACCCATAACATCACGCATTTGGATGTTACGCCAAATTTCCCGTGTCCTAGCAGCAGTGCTGCGACCTGCCAGGTAGGCTCTTCGGGAAGTGCACAGTCAGGGATAGACTGGGAAGGACCCTCACAAGTCAGCGGGATGTGCGGAGGGCAGGTGGACTTGCAGGTCCCTTGCAGGCAGCACTAGCTTTCTCCAAAACAGTGTTAGTGAACATGCTTCACTGTTGCTAGTACTAGCAAAGAAACAGAGCTATCCATCCATTACTTTCTCACTTAAGATATTATTTTAAATTATTCTGGAGCAGTTTCTCCTCCAACAAAAAAAAGCCGACATCCAACATCTCTGCTGCTTCCTGCATTAGCTGTACCAAACACTGAGCACAAAGTGAATGTCCTGGTTTGAGATAGAACAGAACCAATTTTCTTTTCAGTAATTTTACTTTTCAGTTAAGTCTCTTCTAACTGAACTGTACTTTCTGAAATTAATGGCATATTTTTCCGATAGTGTCTGCTTCCAGAGTGATAAGCTCTGGTGTTTTAGTTGATGCCAAGGCTCTTGCTTATGCAGAGAAGCTCTTGCTTATAACCCCCAAGGGCAGCTCACTTTGTTATTTGCCCCGTTGGAGGGTTGGAAGCGGAAAAGCATAGAGGGGTCGCACTTGTGGGGAGGAGCGGACAGGACAGGTGACCCAAAACTGACCAACAGAGTATTCCACCCCATCTGCCTCATGCTCAGTATAAAAGCTGAGGGACCCTCTTTCTTCAGTGGTGGACATCTGAGGAGGACTCTGTCTGTTTGTCTGCCTTTGATCTTGATCTGTGCGTTCCTGAATCCAGATCTGGAATCCAGTTCCCGTCCATGGCAGAGTCCAGCCTGGGACTTTCCCAGTGTCTACACAAGGAAAAAAGGAAGGAAAGCCTGTTACGTTTCTTAAAGAACAGTTTTATCTCAATTTGTTTCTATTTATGCTGCTGTAAATCAGAAATAGTGCCATTTAGCTCTGTGGTGTTATCCCAAGGTAAAAACTGCCATGAAATCAAAACCAAG
This sequence comes from Charadrius vociferus, assembly GCF_000708025.1. NCBI lineage: Eukaryota > Metazoa > Chordata > Aves > Charadriiformes > Charadriidae > Charadrius > Charadrius vociferus. Next base: position 1,326,886 of record NW_009647680.1, read on the forward strand.
GATATTGTATTTAGAATAACGGGGTCAAAGATCCTTCTCTTCATAGGAATTACTGCTGAAAAAGGGGTTTAACACAAACCTTTAACTGGAGTTCTATGCAGTTTTCAACAGAAGTATTTTTTTTCCTTTTTTTCTTCTTGCATATTATGCATGTCATTTATCCATAAGATTCCAAAATATCCTACAAGTCTAAATACAGGACTAACCACAATTCTGAATAAAAAGCAGTAATTAAACGTAAATGAAAACAGCACTTAGACTAAACTCTGAATGCACAGAAATCAGGGTGCTCAGCTTAAGTTCCCTTTACAACCCCTCCACCCCTTCATTCATAATGTGTGCATGGAAGAAAAGGCAGAGATGGAATTAAAGTTGTCATGACAACTTTGCCTCTAAATTATCTGTCTTTTGTAAATTGGCTACTTTGGGCTACATGTTGCTCAGCAAAGCTCTTGACAGAGAATGAGGTTCATAGAAGCAGTCTGACAGATCAATAACTTGGTTTTAATTTTAACAAAAAAGCATTTATGCATATGTATAGCCACGGAGAATAAAGACTGAACATGTGATGAATCCAAGCATCAGCTAAAACAGAATACTTTGTGTCTTTAATCAATACAGTAATGCCAGCAAGATTTTTCTTATTTTATTTTTAATACACCTCAACCTTCATATAGAAAACATTCAGGTGACATCAGAACTGGTAAAGATGACATATTCATTTACCATCTACAATCTCCAACATTACCAAGCTATTTCATTTGTTTTGTTAGAAGTATAATCAGAAACTGCCTCCTCCTAGAGGAAATAAGTTAAGCTACCAAACACTACACAGAGATTTCTCTGCAGTGGGAAATGTGTATCAAATCTCCTTGCATAGTATTAAATATTATTTCCTCAAGTATGTTTAACCTGTGGACTTCACAGCATAGAGTCTTTCACAGATCACTCTGCTTGCTTCATATTCCTAGGAGCAGAGCTTTCATATGGCCATCATCTTTGTAAAGTTAAAAAAAGTAAAACAGCACACAAAAAAGCCTTCACCTTTTGCCCTGTGTTCTTGAAAGTCCTCACTGAAGGAGTAAAAAGTTCTCACTTGATCTTGAAACAGATTTATCTTGCAAATTATGATTTCAAGAAGTAAACAGTGATCTTTAAAAAGGTATTTCCTCTAAAATACTTTCAAAATCATAACTCTGCATCAGACAAGGGCTTAAATCCAGTATCTGTTGAGACTGGAAATCTCAAATTGCTTTCTAATTTGACTTTTCCTATCTGCTCCTGAAAATGTCACCAAGACCCGATGATAAAAGAAACTCAGAGAACAACTCCAAATGTACTATTTTTTTTCCTCCCGGGCACCTCGAAAAGATAATCTTCATCCAGGAGAGCCTTCCCCAAAATAGGAGCTCTGCTTTATGGCCAGTGTGTGTAGCAAGCACAAGTCATAGTCCACAACTGTGATTTCTGGGCACTGCAGGAATGTGCTTAACAGTGAAATAACAACCGCAACAGCACAGTATTAGCAAACATCAGTAAACTCTGCACCCAGTCCAGATTTTCTCATTTCATGGAGAGAGTTTATTCTTTTTAAGTGGATACACAGTCCAAGATCTCCACCTGCTCTGCATTAGACCTACAGAAGTCCACTTTTTCACGACTACTTTTTGCGACTAAGCATATGCAGAGCACCATGGGATCAGAGTAAAGGAGATTACCCAAGTGCTGCTGAAAGGCCGAATCGCCTGCCCCCAGGGAGTCCCTGTAACTTGGTTAATATGTGTAGCTGTTAAAAGCTATTGAAATGATGGTGCTAAAAAAACTGAACAAACACCACAGAGAAAAGGCTGGCTAAAACAACTGACCCATGAAAATAAACTGAAAATGAATAAAAGAATGGGAAAAAAAAAAAAAAACAACCCAAACCAAAATAAAGCCAGGGGAAAGATAAAGGGCAAAGAGACAGGCAGAGCTGATAATCATCTGAAATCAGCCCTCTATTCCCTGCTTACTTTCTCTTCCTCCTCCCCCTTCCCCTTTTCCTCACTCCTCAAATCGACTTCCACAACTCTTTCGCCTCTACTGTCAGTTTAGCGTTACAAATCCTCACACTGGATTTCACGAAGTCAAGCAGGCTCAGTGAAGATCACTGGGCTCAGCTTACTCCTGGTGTAATCTCACCCAAATCCATGGAGCTACATGAGGGATGAGTTGGAACCAGTGATGTGTTCTGAATCTTCTGACATCCAGCTTTGGAGCTCTGTAACTCCAGACTGATGATACATACTGAACGGTTTTTCGAACACAGCAGAGGAGAAAGGAAAAATATGAGCTCCTTGGGTGGTTTTCATCACAGTAGTTGCACTACATCTGCCATATATCAGAACAGTTCCTGTGTTTCCTACCCAAGATTCATAACAGCTCTAAAAAAACCACCATACTTCACCATGTTGAAAAACAAATCTTTTCATAGCTGGAGAAATATATTTTTTGAGGTACAGTGGCAAGGTACACAATGTCCTTTAGAGCAACTTAACAAAAGAAATTATCTGATTCCTGGAAAGCCTTTTTCAATCTCTGCTTTTTTATCTGCAAACTCTCTCCCATTGTTTATTTGTGAAGCGATAATCCTCTCCCTTTGCCTCAGTGAAAACTTCTTCCTGGGAGATAAAATATAGTTTGTACGAATCTGCTGTATTGCTTGTGAGTAGTAATAACCCACTCTCATCAAGGCTGTATTTTTTTTATTAGTATTTGTACTGCAATAGTGCTGGGATGCCCTTGCTGGCACTGGATGTCACTGTGTTGGAACTGTGTATATATGGGATACAAGAGACTGACTGATCCGACCGATCCGATGAACTGCGTTTTAAATAGAAGAGGCAGAGGGGGAAAAAAAAAAAACAGAAAATAAAACTGCAAAAGACCTCAAGAGGTCATCCAATCTGTATTTGGATGCGTGGCAGACTCACTTACAGCTGATCAGCTACTGCTATCAGTTGTTTCAACTCTTTTATAGATGGAAAATTAAGAGATTGTGTCATGCTCATGAAGCCTACTGCCTGGCTGTGGCAGAAGTGAAAGTTTAACCCAAATCTCACAAGTCCGGGTTGATAGAGTCCATGAAAATATTTTATGTTAACTGAACTTGGGAGCCTCTAAGGAAAACAATCATAAACCTGCTATCTGTATTAGCTACAATGAAACTGTGAGTTAAAATAAAGAAAATCCAGCTATCAGCTACAATTTTTTATTTGCTCTTCTGCACTCAGGCATATCTTAAAAAAAGCACGAAGTCCACAAATAGCTGTATATATTAAAATATCTCCACCTCATTTATCACACTGCATTAGATATTCATTTTTCCTTCACTATCAGTAAAAAACACTTTTCTATGCCATATATAATATATGAAAGTCACACTATACAAAAATTCACAGAAGATAAAATACTAAGATCAAAAGCACTCTATATCTGACAAAGACTTTTTATGCACTGCAATGCATCTTCTCCCATGTATTCTGTCTATTCCATGAAGCAGTATACATGCGCAATATCAGATAAGCTCATCCTTTTAGTCAGTTATTATAGATACCGAGTTTTCTGTTTCAACGCAGAAAAAAAAATAGTTCCAAGTTACAGACAGCTCCTTTTCTATCACCATGTTATCATTTCTTCTCTGAGCTGAAGTGTAATCACCCTCTTTCATAGGTTACTGTTTCTACCTTCTATGTCAAATAAGTTTCATACATTGATGCAACCTAGGCAAGATTAATATGGCTTTCTTCTTTAATATAAATCTTTTGATTTGTTGCTGAATGCACTGTTCTCAAGTATTGCTATCTAACTGCAAGGGACAATGCTGTTTATCATTTCCCCCTGAAAGCAGCCATCCAGATCTAGATATTACAGTACTTTGAATTTAGAAACCATGAAATACAAACGTGGTCCTACCAAGAGCGAGTAGGAATTAAATGAATGTTTATTTTACATCTGAAGTACCTTTTACATTTACTTCCCATCTATGACACCTAGATAAAAATCCCCACTAAAATAAACAGCTAACACTGAATATTTCAGCTGAATAAGAAACTTAGAATTTCAAAGTTAATGAAATGCAGATCATATGAAATAAAAATATAAGTAATTACACTTAGTCAAAAAAACTAATGCACCATTTCTCCCCTTGGGAAATGTTGTGGGTTTTTAAGCCAACACATCTTGGGACAACTCCCTGACAAAGTCTAATTTTTGTTTTGAAAAAACAAACAAACTAAACAAAACAAAACACCAGAAAATTCTTTAAAATACTTCAATGTGTTATTTGAAATTGCTGTTTGAGAACATTTTCATATCATATAAAATACAGTGTAGACATTAAAACTGAAACAAACAAGCCAATGCGACAGCTTCATTCACATTAAATTTCAGTTTTCACCAATTTTCCTTCCAATTTGGAAATGAGAGGACATTTCATAGCTGTTGAATTTCCTATCAGATAAGGAGTCTGATTCCAGTTTTCAGAGAATATTTACTTTTTACCAGCTAACTGGTTCCTTCCACTAGCCATCCTCTCTTCCAGGCACAAGCTCCTGCAGATAGCAAAGTCGAATATTAGAACACTCAGTATACTTAAAACACAGCAGAACTCAATGAAGTAATGTCCTTTGTTGCTGACAGCACACTGGGAGTATGAACATTTAATCTTTCCTGTGCTACAGAATTGAGCTATCCTATAGTTTTTGACACAGACTGGTATCATCCCAATGACTAAACAAGGCCAAGCCTGTTCACATCAGCCGAGGTGTTGATGTTGTACACACAGCCACTTTGGCTTGAACCAACAAGCTACGCTGCGATGATGCTTTAAGATGTACCTTTCTGTGCCTTTTCCTTAAAGACAGGAGACCCACAGGGCTTGTAAACATTCCAACCAGACTCTGTTAGAGCGTACCACCAAGTACTGAAATTATTAAAATGGAGGAGGAAACCCAAATCCATTGGCCAACAGAATAAAAATTAAAAAGGGATGTGAGGCAGACTTCCCCTTGTCCCCTCCTTGCAGGGTGACTGCTTTTCTCCACACTCAGGCTCAGTCTAGCAACCTTGCTGGGTTGCAACAGACACTGTGGTCTCTTTTCAGCTCCTAAGAAAAGTCTTTTTCTTCCATCCCTTCTGTGCCTGCTCCTTGCTCTCCTCAGCAATCTCTGCCTTTGCCTAGCTGAGCATGTCGAGTTACTTTGAAAGTCTGCAAGCTCTCCCTCTTTCTAGAGGACTCCACCTGAACCAGGGTCTGGTGTTGAGGCCAGGCTGAGAGGCAGACCTCCTCCTTGCTGCCCAGCCAGGTCCTTTCCCCAGGAAAAGCTTCCGTAAGCTCTACCAGAGGTTCTCAAATGTCAGCCAAGAAGATGTTGCCTCTGCAATAGGACATGGCAAATAAAAACCTTTATCTACAGTCTAGAAAACCATCCTCACTCTAAAACAATGGAAACAAACAGTTTTAAATGGGTGAATGAAGGAGCCATTTAAAGGCTCAAAGAAAGGATCAAAGAAAGGATCAAAGTGGATGAGAGACTACCTAGGGAGGGAGGAACTCTGGAGCTAAGATTGTTGTTGTTCATTATTGATGGATGCCCCCAAAACACTAGGAAAAGACTAAATCTTAGTACCCGGCCTCAGGGAAGGCTTATGGTGATAGTGTTGATGACTACAGTTTATTAAGCTCAGTGGCAATGAGTATTTTTTATCAGACTCTTAAACCATGTTTCTGGGCAATGACACAAAGTGCTTCATTGCACAGATGAGGCTCTCTTTCTTGGGAGAAAGGCTAGGGAAATGGAAAAGTAACAATTTGGCTATCTGAGAGAAAAAAAAATGCAATAGTTTACACTGAGGAGGTGTAAAACCTAGGATAGGTTTTGGGTTCCTGAGGGAAGAACCTGGCACCTGTTCCCCACCTCAGCGTGCAAATAAAGGAGCAAGTGTAGGAGGACAAAGTCAATCAGATGTTTTGATCTGGAGACGCTCACACCTGTCAGAAATGTGAAGTTTAAAAAAAGGCTCAGAGATAAAATTATTGCAGAGTATGAAGAGCAAGACCCAAAGAAAGAGATAGCTGCATTTGGTGCCTGAAGGAAAGACAGAAGTGTTGTAACACGACAACTGAGTTGCTTATGACTTATCCAAGAGCAATGTTTAAAGGACTAATGCTGTGCCATTGCTGGAGACGATGTCTACTGGAGGGGAAACGTGTAATGGATAGTGTATGTTGTAGCCCCTTGTTTGTGAGCTTTCTCTGAGGTCCCTGAAACAGAAGCAATGCCTTTTTTTCTCATCAAGCCCCCACTACAATTTGAGTAGTTCAGATGTTTAGGGGGTCTTATTCATGGAAGACTCAGTTACTCCATCACTGTATGTATGTAAAATATTATTCTTTTACCTCCCTTTCAATGTAAGTCAATAGAAATATAGTCTGTTCAAAAAAGCAAGATTTGCTTGGAGAGCTTGGTCATGCAAGGTGGTAGCTCCATCTAAAGAAGCACCTACAAAGAAGATTAATCTGAAGCATGCAACTAATGCTATTGATTTCAGTGGGATTATTCACATGCAGGAATTAGAACAAAATGTCTGTGCCAGTGGAAAAGGGTGTCTAAAGCACAATTTGCTGTGTATGCATGCTATTTAATGTGTATCCTTGCTGTTTTGAGATTGCAGGACCTGACTATAACCAGTTGTGGTTATAATACAGGACTCTGCCATACTGCCTTTGCTGGTAGGGAAGATTCTTTTTTGGTTACCCTGATAAAGGCTATTATTTTAAGTACAAAACAACTTAATTCTGTTCCCTATGTCGAAAGTTGGATATTTAGCTTGAAACAGTGTGTCTGGAGGTAAGCAAATGGAGAATCATTACAGGTTCATTTCACAATTTACTATTGCTGTATCTGAAAAAGAAATGGGCATAGGTTAATCCCCTTCTGCTTAGAGGAGAAGCAAGCAGAAAGACTGCCTGGAGGAAAATTAAGAAACAATTTTCTCCTCTCACTGTTCCCATTTTATCTCATCTCTCCATTTCATCCTGAAGCTTCTGCCAATAGTGTTAGTTGTGGAATTAATGCCTTGCCAAAATGGTGAGATCTATTAAATTATGCAATAGATTCCACAAGAGGAAGGATGGGAGCCTTACTGCTTAAGTGGTTTGAAAAAGGCATGAATAGTTCAACAAAGGGAAGTGCAAAGTCCTGCACTTGGGGAGGAACAACCCCAGGCACCAATATATTCTGGAAAGCAGCTTGGCAGAAAAGGATCTGGGGTCCTGGTGGACACCAGGTTGAACATGAGCCAGCAACAGGCCCTTGCTGCAAAGAAGGCCAATGATATCCTGGGCTGCATTAGGCAAAGTATTGCCAGCAGGTACAGAAAGGTGATCCCTCTCCTCTACTCAGCACTGGTGAGGCCACACTGTGTCCAGTGCTGGGCTCCCCAGAACAAAAGAGACATGGACATACTGGAGAGAGTACAACAAAAGGCCATAAAGATGATGAAGGAACTGGACAATCTCTCCTACGTGGAAGGGCTGAGAGAGCTGGGACTATTTGGCCTGGAGAAGAAAAGTTTCAGGGGGACCTTATCAATGGCTATAAATACCTGAAGGGAGGGTGCAAAGAGGATGGGTCAGGCTCTTTTCAGTGGAGCCCAGGACCAGAGACAATGGGCACAAACCAAAACACAGGAGGTTCCTTATGAACATCAACAATCATTTTTTTTACTGTGAGAGTGACTGAGCACAGGCACAGGCTGCCTGGGCAGGTGGTGGAGTCTCCATCCTTGGAGATATTCAAAAGCCATCTGGACATGGTTCTGGGCAACCGGCTCTAGGTGGCCCTGCTTGAGCAAGAGGGTTGGACCATACAACCTCCAGAAGCCCCTTCCAAACTCACCCCTTCTGTGATTCTGCGAAATCACATTCTTCTGTGATTCAAAACCATATTATAGAATCAACCCTATATTTAAGTGAAAAAAAATAGGATGATAAGGCACCAAAACTGACCTTTCACCATATCTAATATTTGTAATTAAAGCTCTTATTTATACACACTATTCATTGATATCGGTTATCTGTATTGCATGAATCAGCTTAGGTGCCTTGACTGATTTCAGGGAAGAAATACAGAATAGTGCTTGTCACTGGCAGTTTTTCTAAAATGTATCACCAAATAATAGGTAACCAAATCCAAGCACATTTCATAGACCTCATCTGTAATGCCAGAAGTTCCAAAAATAATGGATGATCAGCTTAGTTAAGTTTTCTTAACTAAGAACAAAATGCCAATGAATTATTTGCTTGACTGCCTTGTCTGTTATTCTTGTCCCTGAGTAGACTATGAATTTCTAAGAAAGAGTGGAAAGATACAACTAAAGACATTCAGTGAATTAATTTTTAGTATCTTATCACTGTATATTACAATATTTGAATCATCTTCCATATACCATTAGTAACAGAAAAAGTACCATGATCTCTATGGAGCTTCTATCTATTCCTGTTTGAGACACAAGTATCTCGGTTGACTGGTTACTTTGCTCATTTTTTCAAGGCCCTTGCAAAAGCTGGTACATAGGTGGACAGTGTAGAGTTAAAAGTGACATTTTAGCTGTGGGAGAAGGTCTTTTTAAAAAAGGGAAAGATTTTGTAGCACTTCCAAAACACGGCCAGTCTTGGCAACTGTCTAATCTTCCCAAGAAATTTCACCCCCTGACTAAATGAGTTTAGTGATTTTTTCATATTTAAAACATGAGTTTGAACTGTTCTGAGTAGACTCACTAGTCACATGGAAAGCTGCTTCTCCCAGTCGGGAAGGAGGTACTGTCCAAATTGCTTCCTGTTGTACAACCACAAAATTATGAATAAGAATTGTACTTTGCAAAAGTTCTTTGCTATTTGATATAAATATCATTTTGTCTCGCACCACTTACTATGTATTCTTTTGTTAGAGTACTGGAAGAAAGGTGCAACCACAATCAAAGTGAACTCGCTAAGAATTTCTACTCTGACTGTTGACTGAAAATATTTCTTCTGTCCTCAACAAAGCTGTGTTTTACGTCTCCCCTTCTGGCAAAACAAATTATGCCTGACAGCAAACAACATTGGGTCTCCTGGCCCAATTTTATATTCTCCTTTATTTTATTTTTAAGTGCGCTGTCTTATTATTCTGTCTGAATACAAATCTCCCAGTTGATTTAAAAATGCATATAACTCTGGGAAATCTCTCCCAGCATTAATGAGAAATGACACCATCCATTTATAGCGAGCTCCTTCAGCTTCACTGTTGACACAGGTATCTTCAAGAGCATGAGGAGGAAGGAATGGAGGATATTTTCTGATGGTTTGTTTTCTCTGCATCAATTATCTCAAGTTATTACACACAAGTAATCCTCTTCTGTTTAGTGTATATATCAAGAGAGAAATTCATGCTGCAAAACCACCAACAACTAACACAGGCCTGGTTTGATTAACAAGAGAATTATGGTTCTGATCCCAGATGCTGTAGCTCACGCACATTACTGGCTCAAGTGTCAGCAGCATTTGACCTCAAAGCTGTACCCAGCAAGCCATCTGGATCGAGCTCACAGCCCATTTAACATGAGCTAGAAACATTTATCAGGACGATAAAGCTTTCAACCTAGCAGCCATCTCAGAGTATGAAGCTTGTTATGGAACCAGCATCAGCACTGGAAGATGCCAGCACATGTTAGCCCCGTTCGTCACATATCACCTGAAAGGAGCTCTCCTTGGAGTGAAAGACATGTCAGACAGCACAAATGAGAGAGTAAAGCAGGTAACTATGATCAATGAACAGAAATATGTCTGTGCCTGATAAGGTTTATTCACTTTTCGAAATGGGGTCTGCCAGCACAGATCAGTCAGGAGATGAGCCAGATGGCAGGATGTCATTGCTCAGGAATAAAAGCCATTACAGCACACCCTTGGTTCCACCTTCGTTGATACCTGATACGTTCATTACCGAACAGTAAAAATTTGATCTGGGTCGGACAAGAGCACATGACTGTATTTCTGTCACGTTAGAAAAAAATGATACGGTACTTACAACAGCTCCTTGCCACTTGGAAAAGATAGTCAATACCCAGTCCACTATAAGAGGAGAATGACATGAGACCGTGCCTGCTCTGGAATAGTCCACTGGCACAAAGTCATCCCTTCAAAAAGAAAAAAGCATTACATTTGAATTGGGAGGATCAGCTTGCACCAGTTCTGTGTTTGCACCCTGTGTCTGTGGTGGTTTTATTTCATTTAGTCTTTTAAAGTGAAGCTGTACACCACAGCTTGTCATATGTGTTCAGCATTTTATGAGACTCCATATTCATCACTGGAAGCTCCGGCTATGAGGCAGTGCCTTTAGGATACATACAGGATTTATCTAGTCTAACTTTAGATGTCAATAGAGTAGGCATCTACATCTAAGCTAGTCATTGGAGTCTCCCATAAGAGGAAAAAAAGGAAAATGCGGAGCATGACTTGCTTGGTTTGTTTTAGAAGCCCTCTCCACAACGTGATGAGTCTAACCCTAGAAGCCACCATTTCTTTATATTGACCTGAATATTAGGCTGCCCAGAGAGGTTGTGGAGTCTCCCACTCTGGAGACATTAAAAACCCGCCTGGACGCCGTCCTGTGCAACCTGTTGTAGGTGACCCTGCTCTGGTGGGGGGGTTGGACTAGATGATCTCCAGAGGTCCCTTCCAACCCTGACCATTCTGTGATTCTGTGATTCTGTGTGAAAAAGAACCTAGGCGACCAGCTGAAAGGTAGTTATCTATATGATAATGTATGTAGTCAACTGAATCCCACAAATGCAAATTAGAGTGAAACTGCCGATCTCTTTAGTGTAGGTGTCTGTGTCTGTAACTGTCAGGTGGCTGCTACTTTCCCGTGGTTGTTAAATTTAGCTACATTTTGTCCTTTAAATGCAAGTCTTTGCACCTTTCTTCCCAGAAGCTTACAATTCACCTTAAAGGATTACCAGAAATATTTATCACCTGCTCTGGTGTTAAAACATTTCTTAAAACAATCTGTTAGACAGGAAGAAATGTGAGGGGGAGATCATTGAGGGAACTCTATCAGAAGACTAAGTGGACTGTGAAATACTCAAATATATGGTAATTATTAACTGAATAGAGTATGTATTCTGTTCTAATTGGTGGTGGGGAGTCATTTAAACAATTAGAAAGATTCCAATTTGTCAGTACAGCAATCCTAAAATTGCACTTAAAAAATATCATGCCAGGACATTGGGAATTATAATTACTAAAGAACATACCATGCACCTAACTTTTTTAATGGTTCCTTGATTGCTGCTGATGAATAACTGAAAGCACAAATAATATCTGGGTTGAGATTTTTTTTTAGGGACTAGTGATTCATGGTTTCACAGTTACCCAATGCGTGACTGAAACCACTTTCAAGGTAGCCAGCGCTCAAGACTTGGGGTTGTTCAGCTGTTTCCAAGTATCCAAGGATTTAAAATTACTCAGATGGCTCTCCTAAACACTAAGCTGTCGCTATACGAAACACTTCAAGAATCTCCGTGAACTTCCTTGCTTGCATTTTCACAAGAGACAGAGAGACTGTAGACCTGCCTGTAAAGATGGATGGAGACAGATGGAAGCTCTCTCTGTCCATGTGCTGAGTTGGACATACGCAAGCTAAACGCTGCTCAGCAGTTGTATAGCTGTATTAGCACAGCAGTGTCAACACAGCTACACAACTTCTGGAGCAGAACAGATGAGGCACAGCACTGTGCAAACACAGCCAAACAGTTTCTGGATGGTGTTTGGTGTAACCCAGTAAATATGATTTTTTTATTTTATTTTTTTTCCATTCCTAGTAAAAGGCCACATGGTTTTTATCGACCTGACAGCAAAGGGTGTGAGGATTTGTTTGGGCTTGTCCTGGCCTAAGCTGATATTAGCTTGTTTTATTTAACCGGGGTAGGAAATGCCCAGCAGTCAGGTTTGCTTTGTGGGTTAGCTCTAGTTTATAGTGATAAGAAGTAGATTTTCCATGTAGATTAAATTACCTGTGATCCTAGAATAAAATATGGTTTGCAAGAATGCAAACACTGGACAGTACCGGAGGTCCCAGACTCTAAACACAAATCCCAATGGTCAGTGAGTGGTCACTGCAGGCACGCAACTGTCTAAACCAGTTTAGATATAACAGAGACCACAAAACTGCATAACTGAGAACTAAAGAAAAGAAAGCCCATGCAATGCAGGCTGTATTAAGAAAACAGACAAACATAAAGTGACCCCAAAATAGCGAAGGAAGAGACCTCCAGCCATCAAACTCCTCCTGGAGAAGAACTGAGGACACTGGTGGCCACTGACGCCTCCTCCAGCCCCTCTGCTGTCAGCCCCAGGACCCAGAGGGACACTGAAAGGATGGTGTAACACCAGAGAAAAGGGGGATATACTTCAATTGTGCAGTTAATAGGATTTGGGGCTTAACCCTGGCCTTCTTTGTAGCTGCCCTGTAACCTGGGAAGAAAGGTGCTGGCTTTTTGCCCCAAAACATATTCACCATAAGATTCATTTCACTTCATTTTCGACATTTACATGGTAGACATCCACATTTGATCTTATCCTGGGCTCCCATTATGGTCACTGGAGTGAAATAGGTCCTTTTAGGGCATGCATTATCCATTATGTTTTAGATGTCTGCTTTAGGCTGACAGGAATTGCACC
>NW_009647680.1:1339679-1344459 GCF_000708025.1 Charadrius vociferus
TCAGAGAGGAACAGTTACAAGGACTTTTACCTGTGAGCATACAACTCCTACCTTCTGTGTTCATGCAGTATCCCTGTCTTCTTTATTTACAGATTCTTTCAATGTGTAATTACTCATTGGATTGAAACCCCTTAGAAAGCACAGCCCCAGGATTTAATTATAAAACAACACTGTTAGAAGAACGGATCACTCATTTGGAAGGAATTTGCGTTGTACCAATAATAGTAACAACAGAACTAATAAATGAAGGCCATAATTTCAAAGGTATTGCTGGTTTCAGAAGAAATAGATGGGAATGATAGAAAATCAACACTTTTCCACGAGGTAATTCAGCATCTTCCTGAATTAGGGTCATATAAATTAGGAAGATCAGCTACAAGGATCATAACCTAAAAAGCAAAGGCACAGCTACAGAAGAGAAAGGTCTGGCAGTGAGTCCCATAGGAGGCAAGGAGGATTTGACCTGTGTCATCCCTATTTTACACTAACCAGCACGTTATTAGGGCATCACAGAGGACAGGACTACCCTGAGCTTGGGGTTTCCCAGCAGATAGCTCTTTCCCGATCCCCCGGCGGCGCAGCTTCATCGCTGGGCTCAGCCTGAGAAAGGTACCAGCTACGTGAAGGACCAGTTACCGCACTGGGCTCCGGACCAGACGACTCCGCACATTTATAGCTCCATAAACGACAACCATACTAACAATTTACTAACTTTTGGTAAAGACCAGCTTGTCGGGAATTGCTGATACCTCTATTTCCATGGGAAATAAATCTCTCTGGAAGCTTTGCTCTGCTGCTTGCTGAGCACATGAAAGTGCTGCTGAAATTCCTAATTGCAAATTGGACTTTTGAGAGGGGAAGGCAGAGCAGACAGACTGAAATAGCCTTAAAGTGCTTTTCTCTTCCTGATGGCAGAAGAGTTCATAATCCAGACAAATTAACTGATTGTAACAAACAGCATTAAGGCAGCACTGTGCAATGTTGTGTCTGGCAGCTGGTGGCCAGACACTAGAACATACTTAACCAATTAGCACAGTCCCCCGCGCAGGCCAAAATGCACATTAAGAACAACTGAGATGTGATCTGGGACGTTTTGTGGTCCACATACAGCAGCTTTACCAGGTGGGCCAGAAAAGTGAGATTCTCAGTGGATGAGTTAGCTGGGGCTGTAATAAACCTGAATCTGCTGGAAGTCAGTCTTTGCATATCTTATTGGCTGAACCACTCCAGGTTCAGCTGAGCTGTCTTTTTGTGGCTTTGTAACACTTCAAGGAGATTTTAGAGTCATTTTGTGATTCCTGATGCCTCTCTGCACTTCCAAAAAAATTAATAAATAGGCTGCAGACCTTTCAGAATATTCTTTTTCTGACACCATAATAGTTACACTTATGGAATAATTATTCTTGGTACTCGCACAGTACCTTCCTTCAGCTTTTATAACAAGTTCCAAACATTAATAAGTTACAGACTTAATTTTAAAACTCATCTTCAGTCACTCAGCAGTCCTAAAAAAATACAGCCATTTGTCTGTGTTCTCTGCCTACAGCTTTAGGTACTTAACTTTAGCCACTCATATCTGAAAACATAAGCTGAGGAGACTTGAGGGAGAGGTGGGAAGAGATCACAGATCTCACGACACTTAGTCATGTCTCTTCCCCAAAAGACTGTGTTTCATCTTATGCCTCAATGATGTGAGGGAAACGTGTTTTTTTTTTTTTCTAATATAGCATGGGAATGCTGACTTGCTAACGCCCTGGCAGCACAGTGTGCACAATGGAGAATTCGGGGATCTCAGAGCAGCATTTTCTCTCCCCGACTGCCCCTGGCTTGGGAAGATGGTCTGTCTTGGATTTCTACCTGGATTTCTACCTACACAGAGTGGCAATGACATTGTTAAAATCAGACTGTTTATTCACTGAGCATATTAGTTTAATTTCAGTTCCAAGATTAATGAACTTTTTTTTTTTTGGTGAGCAGACTCATGATTCATTCTGAATGTTTTCACTGCCCAAATATCCCCGTACTTACCTAGCCAGTGTGATCCCACCATCCAAACACCTCAGAGTTATTAATGAATTATGTTTTCACAACAGCTATAAGAAAGCAGTAGTCAAATGCACGCCCTGTGCAGAAAGAAAGGAAACTAGAATGCTGAAATCCTAATTTTCCTGATTCTCGATGCCTTGAACCTGGAACACTTTGCATTTCCTGTTAAAGCATTCTGCCTGATTGTAGCTGTGTACAGTACAGTAAGGTGACTCGCACCCTAGAATGCCTTTTTCTTATTTCTATCGACTAGAAAGGGAGCCTGGAGAGATCAGCTTAGAAAAAAAAAGCTCTCTGCAGGGTAGGCGCTTGGAGTTAGGTTAAAAAAATACCAGTCGGGGGTGGGAGAGAGGCTGTAGCGCTGTGCTGCACATGCAGTGGCAGACAGGAGGGAATCAAACGTGTGAGACATCACAGGTTTCAGGAGAACTCCAGAAAGAAACTTTCCAGAGTGTTCTGGCCAATTTGCATATTGTACTACCCTGAAATTAAGATTAAAAAAAAAAAAAGGCTCTGGTCACTTCACACATCACTGAAATGAACTCCCTTAGGAGTTTGGCTCAGCTTTTCAGCTGTATGAAAGAGAAAATAATCTGATTGCACTTTCTAAACCAAATATTAGGACAAAAATAGAACTAGAGGCAGAAGCAAGTGAGGTTTGTGAGTTCTGGCCTATCTATTTGAGTAAGAAGACTGTACTCAATAGTTTTGCTAAAAATATATTCATTAAATCTGTTTAGCATTTTTGTTGTTTTGAGTGTTTATCTACAAAGCAAAATATTTCAAGTCTGTTCCTAATTTATCTTATGAACTAACTTTAATGCAGTAGAAAACAATATGCAGTAAATTGCTTTCCAATAACAAAACAAGTTTACTGATGCTTACCAGATGCCTGCCTCTCACTAAACCCAAGAGCATCCAATATAATCACAGAATTACAGAATGAGAGAACCATTTAGGTTGGAAAAGACCTTTTAGATCATCGAGTCCAACTGTAAAGGTAACACTGCCAAGCTGACCACTAAACCATGTCCCTCAGCACCATGTCTACATGTCTTTTATATACTTCCAGGGATGGCAACTCAACTGCTTCCCCGAGCAGCCTGTTCCAATGCTTGATAACCCTTTTGGTGCAGAATTTTTTCCTAATATCCAATCTAAACCTCCCCTGGCGCAACTTGAGGCCATTTCCTCTTGTCTTATCACTTGTTACATGGGAGAAGAGACCACCCCCCCCCTCTACAACCGCCTTTCAGGTAGCTGTAGAGAGCGATAAGGGCTCCCCTCAGCCTCCTTTTCTCCAGGCTGAAAAACACCAGTTCCCTCAGTCGTTCCTCATAAGACTTGTGCTCCAGACCCCTCACCAGCTACATTGCCCTTCTTTGGAAACCCTCCACATGTCTTTCTTGCAGTGAAGGGCCCAAAACTGAACACAGTGTTCGAGGTGCCGAGTACAGGGAGACAATCACTTCACTAGTCCCGCTCACCACACTATTCCGGATACAGGCCAGGATGCTGTTGGCCACCTGGGCATACTGCCGGCTCATATTGAGCCAGATGTCCACCAACATCCCAGGTCCTTTTCTGCCAGGCAGCTTTCCAGCCACTCTTCCCCAGGCCTGTAGTGCTGCATGGGGTTGTTGTGGCCCAAGTGCAGGACCCGGCACTTGGCCTTGTTGAACCTCATACCATTGGCCTCGGCACATCAATCCAACCTGTCCACATTACTCTGTAGGGCCATCCTGCCCTAAAGCAGATCAACACTCCTGCCTAACTTGGTGTCGTCTGCAAACTTACCGAGGGCACACTTGATCCCCTCATCCAGATGGTTGATAAAGATACTAACCAGAACTGGCCCCAGTACTGAGCCAAATAATGGATTAACTCTATTTGATTTCGCCTCCATTTCACAGACCAGCCATTTGACTGGATGGAGTTAGATTGAGATGGACGTTATCTCACATACATAATCATAATATGTTCTGTTATTACTGAAACTGCTAAGGTCCAAATAATACTTTCAAGTGACTGAGGATTTTAGCCTACTTTGACTCACTGCTCCAGCCATCTAGTTGAGGACCTTCATGTTCTGTGCACCTCTAAATCAGGGGGAAGCAGATTCTTTTTGCTCTTTCCCAGCCATCTGCCTCCACAGTGTATTCATTACTATGCTGCTTAAAACCATGTGTAAAACTTATTGTTACTCTTTGCATGTTGTGTTGCCTTATCACTACCTTATCTTCTTTCCTTTCCACCTTCCCCAAGTTTGGCTAATACTGACATCTCATCAAGATTTGAGCATACGAACATAATTCAGGCTACTGCTCTGTAGAACTGATGATACAACATTCACATAGGTGGTGATCATTTATCCGGAGTGGGCTCAGTGC
The DNA here is from genome assembly GCF_000708025.1 of Charadrius vociferus. NCBI lineage: Eukaryota > Metazoa > Chordata > Aves > Charadriiformes > Charadriidae > Charadrius > Charadrius vociferus. The sequence continues at coordinate 1,344,116 of NW_009647680.1, forward strand.
ATGGCAGGGGTTAGGTTTAGGCAACACAAAGCCTGTGAATGCCTCAGGAGCTGCTTTCACACAGTGAGATACCTGCTGTTCGGTTTATTTCTTTCATATGCAGAGGTCAACACTTTTGTAGAGATTATCCTTTTAAATCAATGTCAGCTGACTTATACTCAGATCAGCTTACACAAAGTCTGACGGTATTTGAAGCAGTGGGAGGAATGTGTGTAAGCAGGGAATCCCATGCTGAAAGTTGGCCATCAGCGTACATCCAGACTCTGTTAAAGCATTTTGCAGCTTCTTTTCTGTCTACATATGACATGACAGTGGATTTACAACATGCTGTGACAGCCCCTTCA
>NW_009647680.1:1344491-1345381 GCF_000708025.1 Charadrius vociferus
ATCAGCGCTGATCTCGTGTTTGGATCCCCTAATCCAGGACCCTGTGCCCAGCAGGACCTGTCATGGTGTCAGCTTGTTCCAGAGGAACAGGACTTGAACTCAGCCTGGACTCTCATAACTCATATTTAATCATAAGACTTTTCATGGTTCTTTTGCAAGTGTTGTAAGGTAGTGACTGAAGACATAGTCATGCATTTAAGTACATGATTAACCTAAAGTGTTTGAATGGAATTGTTGATTTCAGCAGGTCTGCTTGTATACTTGGAGTTAAAAATACACTCAAGTGCTTCATGGGTCAGTTAATTATCATTAAATACATGCAACAAACAGAAACATAGAGATGACACAGCCACAGAAGTACTGCAGAATACATCCCCTGGAGCAGTAACAGCAAATCTTGGGGTTTTAGGTGCACCTTTAAAGTACATATTTTAATGTTAAGCCAAGAGGATATTTGATTTTTATCGAAGAACATGACAGACTCAACATGCAAAACAGGAACACAGTTAACCTGCTTCCAAGATGCGTCTTGTTTCCTAGAGAGTGAGTGAAATTCTCTATTAAACACATGCCAATGGTGAGTGACAGCAGATTGAAAACTTCCTAAGGAAAGTTTTTTTTTTCCTAAGGCTGCCCAGGGAGGTTGTGGAGTCCCCTTCTCTGGAGATTTTCAAGACCCGCCTGGATGCAGTCCTGAGTAAGTAATGTGCTCTGGGCAATCCTGCTTTAGCAGGGGAGTTGAACTAGATGATCTCTAGAGGTCCCTTCCAACTCTGAAGATTCTGTGATTCTGTGAAAGGAGCCAATCATTGCTGCCCCCTCGCACAATATAGAAAATCACATTTAAAACAAAACAAACAAACAAAAACACAAAAAAAAAAAGGGGGGGG
>NW_009647680.1:1345763-1356309 GCF_000708025.1 Charadrius vociferus
GGTTGGCCTGGGGCCGTGCCAACTGCTCTCGGGAGGCTTGTGATTAATGCCGGGCGTGGTGGCAGCGGTGATTTTCTGTACGTTTGCATTACTTATTCTCCTTGAAAAGTAACAAGAAAGGGCAAGTTTGGCTTACGGTTTCCTCATCCCCCCACTGACAACTGCAAATCATTTCCAGGATGGATTAAATTATGCGGGGGGGAAGGCAGGAAGGGAGGCTGAGGGGAAGATGTGCAATGCAATACACTTTGCGTGATTTGCAATTTAGATTCTGGTGTATTGATTACTGCGCAATCCGGAGGGGGGAGTTGGCAGGTCTCCGACTCCAAATATTTCGAAAATGATTATACATTTTATTAATCAAGGTCAAAGTAACCTCATTTGGCCAGTATTAATGAAAACATAGGGTATGTGTTAACTAAAAATCACTTCAGCGAGGAAAATTGAGATACATTAAAATTCAGCGTGGCGAGCACGCTGCAGTGTGTGGGTTTCAGATGCCATCTACTGGGCAAATCTCATGCCGTAAAATAAGTCCACCTTTCTCCTGGGCTTGCAGTCTCCCCTCTCTTCCTCCCTCAGCAGTTCTCCCACAGCGCTTCAGGCTCGGGAAACCTAAACGCTTTTCACTTCGGCTTGAGAAGGCAGCAGGATTTGTGCAGTACTCAAGTGCTTTGCTCTGCTGAACTGGGGGACAGAGTTGCCCGTGACAGTGTATTCGAGGTTTAATATAAAAATACATGCACAAAGTTCTCTGTAAACACTAAAGAGAGAAAGGCACTTTGCAATGTAAGTACAGCTCAGAGCGCAAACACGATTCATGTCAGGAAAACCGAGCACCTAAAAGAAAAGGTCATCTTGAAATAGGATATATTGTGCAGTAAGGCCAAATAATGACTAGAAGTCACAGTACTTGGGAGTGTCAAAAACCCTCAAAAGAAGCCTGAAGGAAACACTAACATATCACAATTCCAGCAAATGGCACGTGCTGTGCACTGCAAGGGCACTGCCGTCAGTGGGAGTCTTTCTACCCACCTCAGGCTTTGGACTGGAGTCAGACTGACGGCCCTATCCGGCTTTTCTGAGTGAGTATCTTTCACATTTGATGACTCCAAGTCTCTTTTCCTATTACTTTATTTCAGCACCGCGCCAGAACCAGAAAGACTCAATGCATGGAATAAAGCGAGAGTCCCCACCTGGAGAGGTCCCAGCACACAGCCCGAATTCAAGCAAGCAGGTCCCGTCAGGACAAAGCACAAGCAGAACTGGCTTCTTGGATCCTGGGCTAATAAAACCCCAGATTATTCTGCAAATTCAGCAGTCTTTTCTGAGCTACAGTTCTGGTTTTCAGGCTCCTTCTCCGTTTCTTTGATCTGCTACAAAGCAAAGCTACCGTGCAGTTTAAATTAATTTATCTTATATTGCATCAGACTACGAGTACGCATATGGTCATTTTCTCTTTCCTTCCCCTTCTCCATCGCCCTCTCTCTAACCCATCTCCCGAGGCTGTAGATTTCTAGACAATCAGACTTTTTTCTTGGTTTCTTTTGAGTGCTGTTTCATTTTAATAGGACCAGTGGGAATTGGCCTACTTAATGAGAGAAGCTTTGAAACTTTTTGTAAATAAATCTTAGTCCAAACTGTGGGGAACAGGCAAAATCTAAAAAAAATATTGCAAACCCCCTTAAATCCAAACAAAAAGGATAATAAAAATGGCATGAGCTGATGCAAGGTACAAAACACTTTGAACGTGTGATTTCTAATAAATTTTATAATATGTTGTCAATAACATAGTTTCAAACAAAATTATTTTGAAGCAGAAGACAAGGCTTTCAATTTTGAAAATATTAGATTAATATCTTGGCAATTTTGAAAAATGCTCTGAGCACTTTTTAAGTTGAGGAGGTAATTTCAACCAACCCTATTCTACAAAAAAAAAGTTGTGTACCAAAAAAATCTTTCTTTTTTTGATAAACCAGTTTATTAAATAGTTTCCAAAGCACTCCACTTCTTTAGTAACTACTGCTTTTTTCATTAAATCAGAATAGAAGAGCGAACCCAGCAAGGCAGCAATTTCCTGAGACCATATTGGATAAATCCAGAAATCCAGCTCTGTCCCAAAAATATAATCAGCATTACATAATATACAGTAAGTGCACCAGATAAGGATAAATCAGCACCTGCCAACTAATGAGGAAGGGTTATCATTAAATTATCCCATAGTAACAGTTCTTTATCCTTTCCTCAAAAATCACTTTGAAAAACCTGCTTTAAATGCCTATTTTAAAAGACTGGTGTTATAAAGTATAACTTCCTGTGGTAAAAACTCTCTTCAAATTCTTTCTTTAGAACGACATTCTGACAAGAAAGCAATAAAACTGCATACATTGTGAAAGATAAAAATACTTTATGTTAGCAATTACGAACAGGGCTTGTTCTGGGTCAGTTGTTCTCTGTTGACGCAGCAGAAGCAGCCTAGGCGAAGACCTGCCAGGTGCCTCTGAACCACTGTGTCACAGAGGAGAAGGACACAGTCCCAAACTTTGAAGTTCACGGGAGCTCTGGCCCCAGTCGGTGGGTCAGGTGTTTACCAGCAATAGGACCTACCTATTTTGCAACTTTGTTTTCGAGCCAAGCAGCACTGCTCCCCACTCTCGATCATGCATCCCCAAAACATAGATAAATGTCCAAGGGACATCCCACCACCACCACTGTTGGTCACCATGGTCCTTCTGCTCCCCTGGTCTCCACACCACGCAAAGACTGCCCAACTTATTGTTTGCTTAGTCTGGTGTGGGTTACCACACCACAGTTTCTGCGATTTAGTTCCGTTTGCTCTCATGCTGGAAGAGAGAATTCTTTTCACCCCGAAATATGTACAAAGACCAATAGGAAGCAAAGCTCAGAATCTCAGAAGCATTAAAGCATATAACTTTTACTAAAATTAATGACGGTAAAGTGCCTACGTAGGACTCAGGGCCAGATACACAAAGATTTCAGTGGGAAATCAAGTCCCTAAAAGTGTGTCTTTAATGCCTAATGACCTTAACCCTTCATTCTTCAGAAGTTAAAAACAGTGATTGTAGAGGTTTTTGAAACAATGTTCAGTTGTTTCAAAATGGATTCCTGGGATTCACATGTCTGAAATTAATAGCATGTTAAGAAAAAAATTACGTGAGAGTTCAGAAGGAACAATGTTTGTAATATGTTTAGGTCCTTTCGCCTCCATAGAAAGAAAAAAAAATTATTATTCCTACATAACTAATTCACAGATTTTCTTTGAGGTGGAAGTATTTGCAATGTGAGCTATTCTGTTATGAAGCACAGATAGAAAATAATCTTCTCAGTATATCATGACCATATTTGTTGCTATTACCTGGGTACGAGATATGTACATTTGCTCCCAAACTTGGAGCCATAAGCCCTGAAATGCCACAAAGTATTTGGTGGGAGATGGGGAGCAGAGAAGAGTAACAGGCTTGGAAATCACTAACTCTGGGGTTATACAGTATCAGGCATGGGGGAGACGGGTGGTCACAGGCAGAACTCATGAACCTACACTTCAGAAAGATTCCTTCATTGCCTACTGAACTGTAAGAAGCAGGAACAAAAGCCGATGCCAATCCCACCAACAACCACCACCTAAATAACATTAACACAATATTCAGGTACAGGATCAACTGCAGATCTAGAGGAGAGTGTTATGCAGAATTTTGCTGTTTGCTTAAATATACCCTGGACTAAAACAGTGCTGTCAACTTTGACCAAGCAAAATATTCTAGGGGTCTAAAGGAAGGCAGAAACTATAGCCAGTTTAGAGCTTAAATCTCTCCAGCTGCAGAAAATATTATCATAGAATCATAGAATCATAGACTGGTTTAGGTTGGAAAGGACCTTAAAGATCATCGAGTTCCAACCTCCCTGCCGTGGGCAGGGACACCTCCGATTAGACCAGGCTGCCCAAGGCCACGTCCAGCCTGGCCTTGAACACCTCCAGGGATGGGGCCTCAACAACCTCTCTGGGCAACCTGTGCCAGTGCCTTATCAGCACTAATCATTTAATCATGTTCAAGTGTGGTCACCCTGAGTTTGCCTGAATGCATATGTGAAGCAAGCTTATTTTACATGAAATCATCTTCTTCATAAGCACAGTAGTTGCCTCCCATATGTAAGAAATTTTTAGGAGCTTCTCTCAACTCCTTTTACCTCCCCAGCTAAAATGCTGAGGTAACCGCCTGTGTTTCCTACTTGTCTGGCACTGTCAGAGGGAGAAGGGAGTGATTTAATAACTTAAGGCTACAGAAATGTTGTTTTCAGCCAAAACAACAATCAAATTCCAAAGTTCTCTGAGATTTGATTCACAGTGTTTACAAAACTGTGGTTCTGTGACCTCTGCTTATCACTGCAATCATAAATAACTAGCTGTGTCCTTCTGCTCTTCTAGTTCCCTTTATCTACCCTCTGTCTCTTACTTCATCCTTAAATTGTACATTCTAGGGAACAGAGACCATCTTTTCACAATAATCAACTAACAGCGCAGGACTATGTGTGAACTAGTAGGTTCTCCAACACAAGTAATGAATACCCAGAACAGTAACAGCGAGTTGAAACTGAAATACCCCTTCCGTGCCTCCCCTGCAAGTAGTTGGCATCGAGTCATTGTGGTTTGAGTTAGACCAGCACATGGGCAAAGCAGAGACCCAGCAATACCTACAATTACTTCTAATGTTCTGCTCTGAGCTCTTCTGTTTACAAACAATATGAAGCACTTTGCAAATGGGATGCATGCAATTTAACATGTAATTTAACCATCATTTTAACAACTTCAAGTGTGATGTGCTTAAGGTTAATGGAGCCAAAAAATGAATACTGTAAGAAAAGCATAATCTCAAAATATGTTACGCCCTAGTATTGAAGTAGGCACCTTACGTGAAGGCAAAAATCCATGTCATTGCATGATACTATTATATTCACGTGGTAGAAATTCTTAAGTCTTTAGTATGAGCAATCACAAAAATCCTAATGAAGTTTTTCGTTGTGACCAGTTTTGCTCACAACTGGTTATACAGCTATTTTTTCAACTTGCGGGACAGAAAGAGAGATTTCTCTTCAGACAGAATAAAGTTTTTTAAATCTTTTATGGGAATTTATAGAAAGTAATAATCATATTTATTTATTTACTTTTGGTAAGCCAAATTACAAAAATTAAGGGGGGGGATGCAAAAGCCTTTCAACAAATGAAAATTACAGTCAGCACTAGTTTTAAAGTCAAGCTACTGGCAAACATCCATATCTAATAAAAGCAATTTTCCCAACACTCCCCACCAAGAACTTTGTTTCCCTCCCACAATATCCCCCTGTGCTTAAAAAGCAGCCGTGACAATTCTTAAGCATGTTGTGTAGCTAAAATACAAGACACCAGTTAATGAACTATGTACTCCTAGATCTGAATGGGAAAGTATGCCACATATGCTTAGATAACATCAGAAATAGAAAAGTCATGGGAAAGGAACTTAGAAACTACATTAGCCTAAAAAATTGAAGATAAAAATCTAGCCCAGACCTCTAAGGCCACAGGTCTTTGAGACCTTTCACATGACCAAATTATTTCATCATTCACAGTGTTCAGGGGCAATTCAGCCCGTGATTGCTTACTTAGTAAGTGGAATTTTTTTCAGGCCTATTTCACCTTGCTGAAAATGCTGGTATTCTGCACCAAGTACTGTTTGGGAGTGTGGGGAAAGGTGGTAGAGGTTAGGATTTCTCATCTGTATAATATCAAAGGAAGTGGATACCTCAGCAGCTGAGATCCCACACTGGTCTCAACCTACTGTCCTCTGGTTTTGATAATTTCAAGGCAGAATTTCAAGACAGGAGGTTTTTGTAACACATTTTCATCTGGGTTTTCTCTTCGGCTTACCAGAGCCCACATCCCAACCTCAACATTGTGTAGCAGGGCTCGTGAACTCAAAGGCAATTTCTGGAGGGAAGGAACAAGCATAATAGTAGAGGGGATGGGAAACTTTAAATACAGAGTTAGGGAGCGGAAAAACCCCACTGCTCCATCTGGTCTCTGCAAAGACTGTACCTATACTAAGGACATCGAGGGAACATATTCAGTTAAGAAAACATGAAGTTATTGTACTTACAAAGAACTTGTGCTTCAGTACATAATCTTGATTACTTACTGGGTACCAGTATTTGTGTCTGTCTTGTCTACAGTTTGCTTTTGGGTGCTTTTGATACATAATACATATCATTAATGTTATACTTTTGTCCATATATTCCAATTATGCTGAAATATTCCCAGATTTTAAACATTAAAAATATGCTCCCTGAATTCAGCATCGCTGTACAACAGGCCAATTCTAGAATGAGAGGTCAGCAGATACAAAAGAAAATAAGGAGAGGCGGGGAGAATACTGAACAAGAGCAGATGTGCAAATTTCACAGTAATAAGAAAAAATTAAGGCTTTCAGAGTTGAATACCTAAAGTGAAAATCCATCTATTTTAATTACTTTAACATTGAAATAACTCCCCATATGATCTACTTTTTTTCATCTAGTCCAAACGTGCAAATCTAGAATTAAAATTATATTTTAAAAATATATTCAATATAGATTTCAAAGAACACCTGGGAAAACTGGCTTTCTCTTTTTCTCTTACTGTCCTGGTTTCATTTCAGTGGCCAGTCTGGCCCAAACTACAACACTTACCCATCTCCTCACACATGTCTTCTTCCTGTATTGGTCTTTCAGGCTATGATTCTGTGAGGTTGAAGCCAGTTGAACTTTTGTTGTTGGCTCTACTGGCAGCAGGTTAAGACCCAAAACTCATAGTCTGCAACTGTCTTGATATCTGTATCTTTTCTGGTGCCAAGGACCTAAATACAACCAATAACATCAGATGGAGGGTTATTTATTAAATTTCAAATAGTAAATCTTGGAGAAGAACCATTAGCCCTGGGATGAAAGCGTCCTTTATTCTGACTTTGCTTTTATGCAAGTTAATTTAATAGATTTCTAACCTTTACAGCTATAATATGTAAATTGCCACTTCCTTACAAACAGGATTACTTCACCTTCATTCCCTCGATCAAATAAGAAATAAATGGTACAATAAGAAGTTATTTGTAGGGATGTCAGTTTATTTGCATATACTTTGGTGTTCACTTTGTAGGACACGCAGCTTAGGTTAACTAATCAGGTGCTCTCTTCATTACAGTTTAAATACTTGCTTCCTATTTTTTTCTGCTATATAATGCAAGGAAATACACAAAAGAAGGCTTTTAATAGCTGTTAATGAAGCCAGGCCAAAAATGAAGGCTAGATTTGCAGCTGAAAGGTTTTGCAGGTATAGAGATTCTGGTATATTATTGTGGTAAAAAGTTAGTGCAGATGTGGTTTATACAAGCAGATAAATGCTTTTGCTACTGCACTTTCTCCTAAGCGTTCCTTGTTTCTGCTGTCCCAGATTAAGTACATCAGAGTAGCTAAGCACAGTTTTATGGGTGGAACTCCATCTACTCCTGAAATTTTAATAGCACGGCTATTCTGGTCACACATCATGACTCATCACATTCTTTCTGGCAAAAGTTTGTACTACAGCTAGAGAACTGCTGCCAAGCAATTATGTGTGGTTTGTGCCAAAGAGAAAAGAAACCACCCAAAAGCTAAAAGCAAATTGTTAAAGAAATGTCAAAATGAAGGTGAAAAACTGAAATTAGGATAAAATACCACTCCTCTAACTGCACAAAAATCCTGACCTTTGTTACACAGTTCTTGTGGATGCTAGTAAGTTATGCCTTGAATTGCTTTTGCTCAAAACTCAGCACATCAATATGGTCAAGTTATGGCCAATGCTATCTAAACCTCGACATAATTCACAGAGAACCTTTCCAGCGCTGGGTAGGAATGCCTTGATTGTTAACGGAGAAGCTGCTGCCCGAGTATTCACACACCATCCGAGACCACCCGAGTCTTTAACTGCTGGGACCAGGGTCCCTTCGCAGCGGGCAATTCCACTGAGACGACGGTGGCCATTTCAACTCTCCCCTGCCACATACACACACACACACACACACACTCTTACTCTCGGGCATGCTCCCTCATTCTTCAGGCTCGACCCTAGGTTGCCCATAGCAGAGTCTCAGGCATCAGATTTTATAAAAATAACTAATTTAATTGAAAGGTACAGCAGCAAGGTGAGCCCAGGCTGGGTGCCTCTCAAAAGGGAGGGACTTAAACCAAAGAAATCCCTGGGCAATTACACCCTTGCAATCTCTACACCTGCCCCTCATGCGCTCTTCACGCGTCTTTTAGTCCAATTTTTGGTCTGGGGTCTCCTAACGCCTTCTTGGATTCTCTCTCTGTGTCCAGGCAAGCAGGCTGTTGACTGCTCGTGTTGGTTTGCAGTCTCAGCTGACGGTTGGAGCCTCCTTATCTTCTGGTTTACGCTTCTTGTGCACGTGCACTCACTGGCACAACATGGGGAGCTGAAAAGTCCCAGGCTTAGGGAAAACACTACCAAAACATCAGTGTGTTATCAACATTTTTCTGATACTAAAAGACTAAACACAGCACTGTACCAGCTGCTAGGAAAATTACTAAGAAAATTAACTCTATTGCAGCCTAAAGGCTTCAGCAAATCTAGCTCCTCATGCCAAGTAAAGCTAGACAAACAGCATAAATCACACCGTAGTATAACCCTAAATAATTTATTCTAATTAAAACTTATTTAAGCTAAACAACTAGTATCTGTCAACATCAATCTCATACCAGCACCAGATAAACATCAAGTCCTATTTACTTCTTAGTGTTCTACTTCAACACAGACGGATGTAATTCGTGCTCTGTGACTGTGAAAGACCAGGATATTTCCTAAATCTTACAGCAGTGAAAATGAAAGAAACTGAGTTTTTACTGGACTGAAATTGGAGAAAAATATAGGTGATCTTCAACTAGTGATAATGAATCTTAACTACATTCAGACTTGTACTCTCCTACTGTTAGACTGTATATACTTCAGGTACTGAAGATAAAAGAGTTTAACCTACACACACAAATGGCAAAGTAAACTACACATTTTATCAATTATTAGGACTTTTAAATACCCGGAACAAGAACTCCCAAAGGCACAACAGACAACATAAACATGCAAGTCATCTAGTAATTATGATCCAGCCTACAAGACACACAAAGAAAACTTATATATATGGAACATGATTTCAGAATCTCATGAGACCCAAAAGCTCTCAGTGTTTCAAAAAGAGATTAAATGTTAACTCCATTGGTCTCTTTTGTCTGAAATTCACTCTTTCTATGAAATTCAACTCTGCATAAAGAGCCAGAATCAGGATTAAGGATCTTATAAACCCCATTTAATTCCTTAAAAAGGCCACCGTGCAGAAATAAATTCCAGTCTCTGAGAAAAGTTGTACTATTAACAAAAGTAAGCAAAAAAAAACCCCCCAAAAATGGGCATTTAGAACTCGTCTGAAAATTACCTTTATGCTCTAGAAACCTTTTTACATTTTTGGAAAAACTTTTCTTCCGGGTTGAGACGAACATTCTTTAAAATATGCATTGAAATAGAACCTTAAAATATTTTCTTCTAAGAAATTATAACTATTAAGGCCAATTTCTCTGTTGCTACTGGCTAGAGTGATAGCAAAAAACTACAAGAATCATGTCAAAGTCAGCCGGCAGCTACCAGGGCTTCTGGACAGGCTTATCATTTGCAGGGATTCTCTCTAAAATCAGGGAAATGTTATTCCATTCACGAGGAACAGGAGGCAGAGAAATGAAAGCTCATGAGTCTCCTGTAATATTCTCTTCATGTACCCTGTAGAAGCTTGAGTTTAACAAAGACAGAGAAAAATAATGAGAGAAAGAACAAAAGAATGAAAGAAAGGATGATGACCCTGTATTCAATTTCTAGGCTCCAGGTATAGCCTTACTTGGGGGTCTCTCTGGGAGTCCTAGAAGCTCTGATAAAACAGTTATTGTCTGTTTAATTTACGTCTCTATTTAATGCAGGACATAAATGGATTTAGCAGTGGTTTTGATGAAGGGACAGGGAGTCTCTACTGACATAAGCTGGTGAACAGCAAAAAGAACAGTCCTTTGTAAGGAACTGCAATGCTGAAACCCTCCATGCTGTCTGAAAAATTATTTCAAAAGCATTAGAGCTCATTGTTGTGGGTTCCCTCGTCTAAACCCCGTGTTGTCAAACTCAGAGGTGGCTTGCTGTTACTGATCTAACAAGCTGTTTAGATGTTGCTATCTGTCAGAAAGCAAGAGCTTAGTGGCTGTGCCAGTTCCAGACAGGCCTAACTTCCCCATAAGTTTGGTTACAATCCTCTTTAAAAAATGAAAAAGAGTTTTTCTCCCTCCACCCACCCCTCCACACTTTTTTTAGTTTGTGTAAATTCCAGCATTATTATTTGGGTATGAGCCAGCCTAATACTCAGTATGCCTGGGAGCCACAGAGGGTTTGCAAATGCTCCACTGCTGCAGGAAACTGTCCCTGGGAAACGTGGGCTTT
>NW_009647680.1:1356328-1358984 GCF_000708025.1 Charadrius vociferus
TCCATATAATCCTGTACATCACTGAACCCCAGAAGAGCTCAAGCTTCAGAGAAACTGCAATGTGAGCATAGCAATAGCCAGAAAACCAACAGATCAGTTGGAAAACAGCATAGCAAATACTCAGCTGTGAAAGCAGCTAGCAACAGAAGTGGCTAGTGGGGGCTGCCACTTAAAATAAATTGAATTTTCCAATATATTAATTTTTCTATTATCTATAATCCTAGGGGTAGGGACTGGGATACCGCGGCAAAATGGAAAACTCAGTACTGGGGAGATGCTTGAATCACAAGGCATAGTGATTCAACAAGCCCAGTAAAAAGGCTATGCTACACATGAAAATCAACTGCATTTATTTTTTACGTGACAGATGAGTTTGCTTAATGCGTAGGGAACATTTTAAGAAATTGAGAGAGGAGCTTTGAGGAAAACTGGCCTGTTTGGAAAACTTGTGTCTCTTGGCTGGAAGTCCACTTCTAAATTCTGAGGACACAACATGATGCCACACTGCAGACTCCCCTGGGACTGGGACTCACCTGAAAAATCATCAGAAAAATCAAGACAAGGTCTTTCAGCACTGTACACAAGAAAAATTTCTTAGCTGTCCTTCAGAAGCCAGTATTCATAACTGAAACTCTTCATGCCATTTAAGTAAGAAAATATATTTATTATATACTTTCTGTAGTTACATGCAAGGCATTCATTGTCATTACCTTATGCCCATCTCCTGTACTAAAGTAGTACAACGACAAGGTTTTCTTCCCGCCTTCTATCACTAGGTGGCGACGTGAGAAGGAAGAAACGCGATGAAGACCAGAGACAGAGCAGCACCTCTAAATCAGCTTCCACCAGTGTGGAGGAAACGTTAAATCCTGGGCAAATTCTGCTCCGTTTATGTATTTGAAAATTCAGGTACGGACTTTAAATTTAAGGCAATTAAACGAAATGCCAGCCCAGGACTATGAATCCCTTAATGCAATATAATCCTTGAATTATAACCATTCTAATCCTTGCAATATAAATATTTTGGTGAGAGTTCAACCCATCTACATAAACACCTGTCTACACCTCTTCAGCATGCAAAATCCATAGCAGTGCCATGTAAATAAGCTGGAAAAGAATTGTCTTTCATTTCCATTTACAGGATCTTGTTAAAACAGTACAAAAATGTCAGCAGAATGAGTTCCAAGATAGCAGTTTTCTACCACAGACCAAGCAAAGCAGAGCAAATTTAAAATATGAATCTTGTTATTAAAATGCATCTGTAAGAGTATGAGCTCTGAACAGAATCCAGCATCCTATTCAATAGACATTTTAATCATAAAAACAACAGAAGCTCATTACTATAGATGTTAATAGCTTCCTGAATATACTCATCCAGAAAATGTCTTGTTCGTTGAGCAGTGAAAGCAGTGCAACTTATGTCCTTATTGTACCCTTCATCTCCCAAACTCCCCCGCTGCAATATTCCCACGTTCGCTTGTGACAAAGACAATGTTCAGGCCACCTCCCCATCCCCTGACCTCCATTTTTTGGGTTCCCCACACGAGGGCCAGCCCCAGCTGAGAGCAGCACGTGTCCTCAGCGATTTGGTGCATGCTGCAAAGTTGCTGTTACCAGAAAAAGAGTCCCATGCTGAGCTGGCAGGTCTCTGCTCAAGGACCGGCACTAGTAGAACCTTTCTTTGTTACCCAGCCTCGGATTTTCCACATGGATATAGCACAAGTAGCAGAGAACCAGAGCCCTTGGCGTGCTCCTGCTTCTGGCTGAGAGGTACAATGAGGAGCTGCAGGCACTGTAGCCAAAAAGAGATTTATAGATACCAAAGAAAGCGTTGTTTGCTTCTAAGAGGCCCACAGAGGGCAGGTGGGCTAGCAGAGGCTTTCCCAAGCACAGACATTGCAGGGATTCCTGCTCCGGCTGGGCCTCAGCCTGGCACCCCCAAAACATCCTCAGTTACAGCTGCTACAACCTGCTTTCATGTCCTACATCATTTAGGGGTTGCACACAATAAAATTAGCAGGTTTGTTTGCAAGGCAGCAGAGAGGAAGAGGGCTGGTGACTGTGAGGAAGCTGCTTTGGCCTGGTAAGCCTCAGGCCAGGCCGCTCCCCAGCCACCAGCCATTGGCAGTGGTCACTGACAGCCCCTTTGGAGAGGTGCTATACCTCAGAAACCCACACAAATTTCCCTCAGGAATGCATCTACGGCAAGCAAAAATGCGATGACAACTAAACCACCACGCTCTTAACGCTGCTTGAGTCCCGCCGGATGAGGTGCAAGAAGGGAGGAAAGCGAGGAGTGCTGGGCCGAGGGCAGGACTCGAACCCGCGACCTCCGGTTCTCTGGCACCGCGCGCCAACCCGCAGAGCCCGGGCACACCACGGGGCACACCACGTGACACACCTCCCCTTTCCCGCCACCGCTGCGGCCTGCCAGCACTTCCGTAAACATCGCGGCAGCTGAGTGACAGGGGTTGGCGACCAATCGCAGCGCGCAGGGCGCCGGGGGTGGGGCGGTAGTGTTTCCTCAGCGGCTCCGGCGCCGGGAACGTTTAACGGTAAAAGCAACGGCTGCGGCGCGAGCTGCTGGGGGACGGAGCGGGGGGGTGGTGGTGGTCTGTTTGTATTATGGCCATGGGGTTGGGCGGGTGGAGGGAGC
>NW_009647680.1:1359219-1365404 GCF_000708025.1 Charadrius vociferus
GCTGAGGGCAGCGGCTGTGGGCGCCCGGCCGCTCCTCAGGGAGGCCCGGTGCTGCTGCCGCTGCTGAACGAGCGATGTGCGCCGCTCCTCAGGAGCGGGAAAGCTCTTTGCCTCAGCTGCAGGCTGCCAGAGTTTTGGAGGGGGTGCTGGGATCGGTAGCTGCACTTCAGAGCTGATTTTTCCTGATCGTTCATGCCGAGTGTGGGCAGTTCTGCTCTTCTACGGTTTTTGAGTAAGGTATATCCTCTCCAGAAGTTATTGTGCGTGTATACTTCTGTTTGGTGCTGATTTCTGTACGTGTCTCTTAATAATTGTTAAGTCATAAGCATATGTGATAAAATATGCATGGCCTTGGTGTTTAGGGTTGTGGTTTTTTTTGAATGGCATAATGTAATAAGTGCTTTGTTCTACCGATTTATATTTTGCTGTGTTGTTCCAGCCTTCTGATGGAGATAAGAGCAGTTGTTAGAAGATACGAAACAAGAAATAAGACAGCAGAAACAGAACTGTCATCCAAATCCCGAGTTGATTGGAGACGCACTAAAAGGGAGCTCATCCTACTTGACAGCAGTGACAAATCCTCATGTACCTCTGAGGAGGAAGAGCCTACAGCATCAGAAGATGAAGCAGATGAAGAAGATGAAACTGTTGTGAAGAACAGCCTTTCAGATCGGGCAGAAAAAAGCCATGATGGGGAAGGAACAGAAGATGGTGAAGATGAGTGCATCACACCTGGGAAGCGTAAAAGGTTGAACACTTCTGTCTTGTATGACAGTGATGAAAGTGAGGACAGTGATATACTTGTTAGAAAAGTTTTTACTAAGCGCCACTGTATAATGGATGAAGATGAGAGTTCTGAAGAACAGCAGCCTGATAAAACCTGCCCTACCGAAAATGTTTCTGCTAGTAGGAAACAGAAAGTGTTTGCAAAATTGAAAGAACTTGCAAAACAAAGAGCAACTCGGAGATCGTGCAGCAGTGAAAACTGTGAGGTCTGGATTTTATCTTTGAAATTCAATTGGAGAAAATACTGAATGTAGGAAAAGATGAAGACTGATAGATATAAATCAGTGGGATTTTATTTTGATTTATTTTTTATTCATGACAAATCAGTAGTTCTGTCACATTTCAACAGTTGTCACATTAACTAGATAACAATATTGACTATGGGAAACCTTTATCTTGAGTTTAATTTTAATTACTGAGGATTTAAGAATTTCCTTTCATTTGGCCTTTCAGGCATTCTGATGACTAAGCAGCTTAGAATGCTGGTATCTATCTTCTCTACACAGTCGGAAAGGAAAAACTTCTTTATCATTCCTTTTTTTTTTTTTTTTGTAAAAAAGAGATGCCTGAGAGGGTTATCAAATGATTTTTATCAAGAAGCAAAATACCTGCTGAAGTAACTTAGAGATGTCATGTTAACTTAATTCTTACAAATAGACTGAAGAGAGGTACATGGAGATGACTGATTTAAAGCTGAAAGTAATTGTCATCTAGTACAGAATTACCTATTTTTTTGAAACATATTATTTCTTGTTAATTGAGCAAAGGGTGTTATTAGAGGGTCAGAAAACTTACCTAGTACATGTAATATTTCATTAGTGCAAATACTGAAAATTCTTCTGTTTTTAAAATTTAATTAGGATTCTAATGGTGAAGCAGAAATAGAAGAGGAACCACTCTATCACTTGTCCCTCACACCAACAGAAGTTAGTGAAACTGACAGTGACAGCATGAAAGATTTTATAGTAGAGGAAGAAGAAGATGGTGATGACAACACAGAGCATGTAAAGAGTGAAAACCAGCCACAACAGAAGGAACTAAATACATTAAATAGCGAGTTGCTGGCACGCTACATCCCACATTGTAAGATCAAAATTAGTGACAATTCCGTATGTATAACTTGCTTGTAGTGCTGTAATAAATATTAATGTACTGTAAATACAAATACTCTGTAATAGGAGATGATAGTTTAAAAGCATATTTCTAAAAGGCTTCAATTTATTGTGGAAGTACTCTGATTTCTGCAGTAAACTTTTACAGTCTTTCTGTATCTAGTTAAACGGAGAGTATAATTTGGGGGGAAGGAAGGGAAACCCTGTTGCACAGATTTTTAAGTTGGTCTGATTTAGGATGAATTAGGCTACATGTGATGCGGTCATTCCTCTGGAGACCTAAAAATATCATCCTCCATTTTGTGATATATGCTAAGAGCATGTTTATCACAACATGTTAAACAAACAAAAAACCCATAAGCCTGGCCTTCTCAGTTTTGCATTATTTCCTTCATAGAACAAACTATTCTCTTCATTTAGTTTTTGTAGCTCTTGCTGTGGGCTCTTCTTCCTGAAAGGACGTGTGACTTTAGGATTCTAAAATTAATTAAGATCAGTGGGATGAGAAACACTATTTAAAGGCGAGGTCTTAAGGGTATGGATGTTGTACATTTGAAATTATTTTAAAATCCATATTTAAATTACTTTAAAATTCTAAATTTACAATAATGGAAAAAATAACTCTTCTTAAAAAACTTTTAATATTGCGTACTTTTATTTTATTTTATTTTTTTAATTCTGGTCTTACTGCTTTCTTCCCAGTATCTCGCTGTGATCATTATGTACACTTCAAAAGAATAGTAAAAGCTTTCCTCATAAATGCAATTGATGACACTTTCCTGAGCTCGTTATATGGTAAGTAAATTGCATTAAATAATATAATAGTGCATTCAAAGTTATACAAACGCATTTATTCTAGGGAAAGATGTGTCTCCTGATTAAAGTAGAGGACTGTGAGTCCTGAGATCTATTCTTAGTTTTACTGCTGTGAAACTTTGCAGGGGGGGCACGGTAAAAAAAAAAAAATCTATCTGAAAAGCATAGAGTAATTTTAGAAAAATGTGTAGACTTAATTCTTTTAAGCCTAGAAGGCATTCTGAGATGTAGGGAAGTGTTTCTGTGTCACTGATCAGTAGTAACAGTTCCAGCATGAAAGTGAAATTCATTTTAAAGTAGGTATCTCAATGAAAACATTTCAGGGTCACTGATCTGTCAGTGTCATGTCCTCTATAGCTTTTTTTGGAGGAATTTGAAAGATAATAAATAATTTTAGTTACAGAGATTACTCCATATCTGGGTGGTGGGGTTTTTTTTCCCCTTTTTTTTTTTAACCATTTGTGCTTTCAGATCAAACAAATAAATTTCAGCTGCAGTCAGTACTTCTTGTCTTGATCTTGCTGAGCAAATGCTTTTTGGCATTTGGCCTAGTTGGGCTGAGTGGCAACCTCACATGTAGTTTCAGAAGCACCGTAAAGATGGGATTAGTGAGAGGACTCTTAGCGTCAGGTTGTAGAAGGAGTCAGCAAAGTGCCAAAAAGAGGAAGATTTGGTGCCATCAGGAACTAAGAGGGAATGGAGAAACTGAAGTACACCAGAGCCTTCAGAATAAAGGCTGTACATTCTTGGAGCTAAAAATGCCTTTCATCTACCACTGCTAGTTCTTTCAGGTGTTAGTTTGGTTTTGTTTTACCAAGTGAAAACAAGCTTATGAAAAGGAGAAAGTAAACTTTGCCAGATTTATGTTGTAATAGCTTCCTTCTATTTCATATTATATCTGCTCTACAAAACTAACAACTTACTGCCAAGGTGTTGGAAATAGATCAGCTATGCAGACGAGTTGGAGGTTGTATTCTATCTTTCTGAAGAACGCTGTATAGTATGACCATAGCCTAGCATTTTTATAACACAGAGTGGATTTGTCTGAGTTAATGGAAGGGAATCTGTTAATTAGTTTGAATCAAGAGCAGCTGCTTCAATACTAGAGTTCAGACTTGCATTTTATTTTGAGACATTTTTATGTGGTCCAGCACAGCCTCTTCAAGCTTTTAGTATAGTTGATTACTGAAAGTGTTTGTGCATAAAGTGTATATGGAAAAAAATTAATTGTAATTATGGTGGCTGTAATGACAATTAATTGTTTTTATATAGAAAGCTAGCTAGCCAGTGGTCCTTCTTGGTTGTGTTTCTTTGATAACAGCATTGCTAAAAGACTAGGGAAGGTAGCTGAATTAATTTGTATGTCTGTACATGCGGAAGCTTGAGGCAGTATGAATTGGCCTGCACCTGTGAAAGTCACATTTAATTCTTAGACTCCAGCACATATTTGTGAGATAGTTGTGGCATAGTGGTAGTTTTACTCATCCTCGTATTTGTTTATTTCTTTTGCTTGAGTAAGTTTTTGGAAGTACTTGTGCTGCCTAACTCAAGGCATCTGACTGTGCTGTGAAGTTTAAAGGTCATTTTTTATGTGTTCCTAATAAGTGATGAAGAGAGTTGCCAAAATTTCTGCTGCAGAACAGCTCAGAGCAGTTTGTGTTCATGGATTGCAACCACTTCCCTTATACATTATGAACAGCTTACATAAAGTGGACAAAAAGCAAGAATCCCCACCACTACCACCATTTCCATTCCTTTAAATGGGATCGAGTGAATGGGTCTCCGTTTGGGATGACAGCTCTTCACTTTAACATTGACTGTAGAATTTGTTCATGTACCCCCTGTGATGCAGACTTGTAAAATAATTGAATATATCAGTTTATCAAAGATGCACAGATCACTTTTATGGATAAGAGTAGCAAATGTATTCAGTAATAATTTATTAAAATCATTCGTAGTTCTCAGTATGCAGAAGCATAATGTCCTTGAAAATTTTATTGGAAGAAACTTGTCCAACATAGCCAGCAAATTAGTAATGATTCTCACTGAACAGATGGAACAAGACAAAAGAGGTATGCACAAGATATGTTGCTCTCACTTCATTATTTGGATGACCGCTTCATTCAGCCTCGTCTTGAGAATTTAATCTCTAGAAGTCGCTGGAAAGACCGATACAAGGTTTGTAGCTTCTACTTTAAATAGTGAAGTGGGCTCCAAATCATATTATTACAGATAGATTTTTATTTTATTTTATTTTTTTTTAATACAGTAATTCTTAGTAAAGGTACAATAGTCACTATAATTATATATACTTTTTAAATAGAAACTCATTGTTCTTTCCCTTATGTAACTTACTTATAAATATCGGAAGTACTTTATGTGTTTATAACCAGATAAACATTCAGGTAACAGAACAAGATCTGTTCTCAGTTACCTGAATGCTTCTCCTGCTAACTTCAGCAGATGACTTTTTGAGGGTATTTTGTCACTTGCTAAGTGTTATAATAAAATTTCTTCCTCCTCACACAAAAATATAAACCAGTATGTTCATAATGAACCTTCTACTACTTCAAAAAAATTGTCAGTATGCAGTAACCTAGTCATTGTATGCGAATTACTAGAATAGTATTAGTGTGATAGGTGTGGTGACCTAATAATCACTGAAATAATGGAGTATGGCCAGTGGAGAGATACTGTGTATTTATTTGAAACAGACCAACTGATACAGTTGCACTCCTACCCTCTCAAAAAAAAAAAAAAAAAAAAAAAAAGTGCTAAGATGTAGGAGGCTTTCTTTAGGTCGTAAGCTGAAAGAAAGAATTAATGAACTAGAACTGATTGAAGCATTGGAAAATGGTTGAGAAGGTATGTTGGCAACTGAATGGTTAAAGACTTCAGATTTTAATCTCTTTGGTTTCTCTTGGCTAATTTTGTACAAGTACAGAATACTCAGTGGCCTATGTGAGGCATCTTCCAGATTACAGAGATTCTTTAACGTTATTTGAAATCTGTTTTTCAGGAGCGTGTGGATTGTTACCCAGATGTTCGCATAATCTTGAAAAATCCAAAAAATATATCTTGTCAGGCCTGTGAATTGAATCGGTATTGTAAGTTTAATGTGCTGCTCTCTGGAAAGCTTTACAACAGTAGAACTTTGGAAGCAGACGACTTCATGTCCGATGACAAGCAGGTAACTTCAAACAAGCACCCTATATAATTGTTTTTAAACTTTGTCTAGTGTTACAGAAAATCGTGCAAAGAATAGAAATCCTGTCAACACATCTAATGTCTATAATGTCAGAGGCAAGAGTTAAGCTACTTTACTTCCATGTCTAAACCCTATTAATTTTTAAAATACAAGAACCATTTTGCAGTTTGGAGGAGTATAGGCTTGGATTTAGCTAGGAATTATGAAGGAAGTTCCTATGAGACTTAAAAGGATGAATAAAAGCATTTCCCCACCCCCCAATT
>NW_009647680.1:1365446-1366029 GCF_000708025.1 Charadrius vociferus
CTTTTATCAAGAAAGTAAATCTGTTTTTCTATCACCTTTTGTTTTCGCCTTCATCACAATGATCAGTGTGCTGTTTTCTCCCCACTTTTTCCACTTAATATTAGTATCCAATGCAGCACATGTATTTGTGGTAAGCGCTAGTGAGTGTACCCAACCATAAGCTGAATTTCATGATAAAAAAGATAAAGGGCTCTAAGACATACGGTAGGGTTTATTGACAACTCTTCCCATCAAGTCAAAATTGACATTTGCCTCAATTTTTCCTCTGCTTCAAATCTCTACAGTCTGAGTCTCATCCAGGGCAAGAAGGAAGCTCTAGGTACATCCTACTCAGCATGCTTGTCTTTTGTGGTGCATGGAGAGGCAGTCTGAAACTGTGTGTCAAGAGGCTGACAGCGCATGTGGACATTCACATACTAACCAAAGTTCTAATACGAGCACTCAATCAGCTCTTTCTAAAGTAGCTTTTTGTTTTGTCAGAGAACGTTTAATAGACGATTGAAAATCCTAAAGCGGATGCATATCTTAAGGAAAGCAAAACCTGTGGTAAAGAAATTACACGACTAAGGGATGTTCTGAACAT
>NW_009647680.1:1366060-1381053 GCF_000708025.1 Charadrius vociferus
ATGACTTTTTTTCTTGAATAGATCCTGTCCCCGTATGCCAGGAGTCTGAGGCTTTAAACTAAGAATCACATTTGCCTCAGATTTACATGAATTCTAAATATCGGAATGTCTTTTCACTGAAATTGGATCACTTGAAAGCCCTTTGCTTTTGTGTGTGCCTATAATGCCCATTTTCTCTGCTGATTGTTTTGATTAGCTTTCAGAAACATGATAAAAGTAACTTTCTGTATAATGCATAACCACCTCCATTGAAGGATTGTGTTTTCTATTTTGTTGCAAGTAAGGTTTGTTCTACACTGGGTGACTAGGTTTACTAATTCTATACCTACTAGGCCTCTAACATCTGGAGCGTCTTTTGTGCACTTCAACAGTTCTTGTTTGCTCTAGGTCAGAACATTGAGTGAAATAGTGCCGCTGTCATTCTAATAGTCCAAGTGCAGGCTAGTCAGAATTTATTGCTTCATTCTTCAGATTTTTTCACATCTGCTATTTCCCATGTAGCTATTCACCCAGGACAAAGTATCTTGACATCTCAATTGCAGTGACACTTTAAATTGTTGATCTCCTTTTGGGAAGACTTGTTCCTAACTACTTAAATACATTTTATTAGAGCCTTTTTCTCATTACTGCATTATCAGAGCTACTTGTCCAAACTGGGAAACACTTCCATTTAGATAGTCCTGCATCTTTTTCTCACTCAATTGTCACTACTAAGACATTTTCGATTAAATTATATTTTTGGAATGCAACACATCTTTCATGTTGTTAAATGATGTTGCACTAGGCAGTCATTTTAGATGACTCGAGCAGTCAATTTTGTTGTATTTCACAGCTGAGATTTTTTAAGACCTTGACTCTTAAGAACCTGGGTGTTCCTAATATTTAGGGATCTTCCCTTCAAATTTACAGCTACCTCCTTAAGTAATGTAATTCATGACCTCTTATGATAAATTCAAAGCACACAGTTTGTCAAGAATAAAATATTGCTACAGTTGTGTATCAAGCTGGTATCCAAGTTTTGCCTTTCTTCCGTTTCAGGAGGTGTAGAAAGTATATTCCTTTTCTTTGTGAGTGTAAAAGATTTTTTTGAATACAGCTGAAGTTCCTCGCAGTATTTGCTGAAGAGAAAAAAGTGTCAGAACAAGTTGTATTTACAATATATTTTGAAATGTGGCATCATAGGATTTCTTCTATAAAAATAGAGGCCCTCATCAGACTGGAAGAACACCTTACTGGAGCTCAAGCCTATGTTGTTTGGATCTTTGCAAATATTCTACCTTAGAGATTTGAGGGGTGTTAGTGTGATTATCATTATGTTACCATATTGG
The DNA here is from genome assembly GCF_000708025.1 of Charadrius vociferus. Lineage (NCBI taxonomy): Eukaryota > Metazoa > Chordata > Aves > Charadriiformes > Charadriidae > Charadrius > Charadrius vociferus. The sequence continues at coordinate 1,367,389 of NW_009647680.1, forward strand.
GCTCTGTGTGTAATGCTTAGTCTAGGAAAATCTGTGCCACAGTTTTTCTTAAATAGATGACAGACCTTTCTGAGCAGCAGTTGTAAATACTCTGTTTGGATAAGTTTGTGTGTGTGCATGATAGTCAAGAGAGCTAGGCTTTTACAGCAAGGCTTTCCCCCTTGTTTATTGCAGGCAAAGAGTAAATCCTTGGCAATCATAGTAGCAGTGATACTGCAGTCCATTGTACAGTCATTATTCTGCCTTACATACAGGTCTCTAAATGTAGGTCACTAATTTAAAAAGTTTCAGTTTTTCATGGGAAGTGTGTGCTTCAACTAACCAGAAATAAGAAGTGAACCAGCGCAAGAATTTAATCTTTATTCAATTTCCAACTTTGGAAATAACAGTAGCAATTCCCTTGCTGCTGTCCAAATGTTGTCCTGCATAAAGGATTGGCTATTTTTCACTTTGGAAAACACTTGAAATATCCTACTGAATATTGAACTAACTTGCTAGTTCATTTTTGTCCTCTTTAGCTTAACAGTAGAAAATGAGAGCTTTTTTATGCTGTGTACCCCAGCATCTGGTGAGGTGCTTGCCACATGCATGCTCAATATAGCTCAGAGGCTGTAGAACAGACCCAGGCAAGAGAGTTACTGAGCACTTTACAGTATTTTTGATAGTGCCTTTGTAATGCAACATTCATGTTTTTATGGTGACCTGTAATTTAGACTGCTAAAGGTACTGTTCTCAAGTAGTCTTTGAAGTTCTGCTGGCAATGCGTTGATCAACTTGTCCTACCAATTGAGGAAAAAAGAAAGGAAAAAAGAAAAAAGGCACACAGAGCTACATAAAACTGGCACTTCAAGAGCTTAATTGACTGAAAGAGAAGGCAGTTCAGCACTGGCAGATCAGATTGAATGGAAACATGTAGTTGGACTATTTTCTAAAGTTTTATTTGAAAATACCCGAGAAAAGTGGATGTGGAGAGAATAAAAACAGACCTCCAACCCTCCTCTTCTGCATAAAACTTTCCTTTTCTCTCATTTCTGAAGTATTCTGCTTTGCCAGTAGAAAGAGAAGAGAAACAGCTGTTCCAGTTTTGCTTAGGCTTGCAGTGATTGCTCTGTGTGTAGCTGCCAATTCTCATTCCTCCATGGTCAGGAAGACTCGAACAGTTTAGAGGTATAAGTGTCCCCCAGACTTCTTTGCTGCTGTATCACCTGAATTATAAACTGTTTTCTACTCTTAGTCTTGGTGTCCTAATTCTGTTTATAATCATGTTTGGAGGACATGGATTCAGTCACTACATGTTGTGCTATTGTCAAGCTATGCTCCTGCATTCCATACAAAGTGATTTAACACAACTTTGGCTGATACGGCCAGCTTGAGTAGATAAGTTAAGCATTAGGACAGAGTCACTGAGAACTGCGAAGGGAAAAAATTAGAATGAGTACAGTACTGAGATTCTTTCCAAAGCTGTATTCTGAAATAGCATTGTATTTTTAGACAATATTTCTTGCTTTAAAAGCACAATACATACTTACATTGTATGATATTTAGCTATTTGCCTCTGGCTTTTCTCCAATGTAGAAATACTTTACACCTCGTGCATAAATAAAGTATGAAACTCACTGCCACAAGGTACTTTGGAAGCGAAAAGTGTTAGCGGCTCCCAAAAGGGATTAGACAGGTTCTTGGGGAAAGTTCTTCCACACTATGGAATGTGACAGTTGGGGTGATACAGGCTGTTTTAACTGTTGACTGCTAGAAGCTGTATGGTAATGTTATGATCATTCTGGTGTTCATCCTGCATTTTATAATAACTTCCTAAATATGTCCTGCTAGCTGTTGTCGCAAGGGAAGAACTGGGCCATTAGTTTAATGCAGAATGGTATCTCCTATTCTACATCACATAAGGTTCCATATGCTGCACCTTATTGCTTGGGATACTGAAAACTTCTGAAATGTTCTACGAAACACTGCAGTTCAGTTCTTGATTGTTTTCAGTATTTGGAATACTGGAAATTTGAATAAATCAAGGTTATGCATTGGTTGGTAGGTTTTGCCCTTCAGAAGGACCTATAGCACCAAACACAAGTCTTAGGTGCAACCTAAGTTTTGGGGAAAGTAGGAAGTGGAGCTGCATATAGGTACATGTACATGATCAGTAGAGACTTGCAATATAGCAATAGGAATTTTTTATCTCAAGATGGTTAAAATTTCAGTTAATAACCATCTACTGTACATTAAATCAAAAGTTCTTTTAAGTGAGTGTATCTCTGACTTCAGTGATATTATACCTGCTTATATCCGTCAAGCTGCTGGTTAATATATTTAAGAAATTAAGTATAGTTATCTATTTGAGAAAATATATAAATAATACATATAAATATTGTTTTAGCTTATATAATCTTTATAAATACAAATATGCTTTTCTGTTACTGTCTTTGTCAGTAGATGCTGCTAGTGCTAGGTTGTACAACTAGGTCAGGTGTTTTGGGGAACTGCTCACAGGTAAAAACATTCAGTGATACATTCAGAAAAGCTTCCTGAAAATGTGGGTTGTAAGCATTGATTAAAACTTAACCTTCTCATAATTTAAAAGAGTGTTCAGATTATTGCAAATGGCAGCAATAAAGGGTCTCACTGTTGTGGCTCAGAAGGGATAATTTGCAATATATAACATGGTTGGGGTTTTGATATATATATGTGCATGTAATTTGAAACAGCAATACAATTGCAGCTTGCATTACTGATGCAAAGAACTTTGACCTTTAGCCATTTACCTGCTTGTTACAAAGATGTGAGAAGACATCAGTCCAAAACAATGCTGCCCTTTAAGGATAAGTTGATGGGTGTTTTTTTTAGTAAAATTAAATCATCTTCTCCTGTATGTATCAGGAGCTAAAGTTCATTGTATTCAAAGCAACACGTATTAATTATGTTGCTTTTGAGTGTAGAAAACCTGACCTCCGAAAACCAGACAGATACAGATTTCCTAACGGAGAGGCTTTGTTTGTCCCCATGGGTTGGAGTAGTAATTGGTGCACCTGTGGGTCATTTATAGGTGATAGATTCCTCCTCTTATTTGCATTGTATGTACTTGAACTACTTCTTTTGTAGAAATGGAACAAAACTTACTCTTGTGGAATGCAGGTTGTCCTTATATGCAGATGAACTTTGACTCTTTCTCCCTCCCCACACCTCCAATTTCACAAACCCTTAGTGCAGATTTAGGATTCCCTATATGTTACTCAGTATTTTCAGATAAACACATCTTTGTATAAAATCTGAATTCAAGACATGTGCAAATGGTTGCCTGTATTTAATGTTGGTGCTGATATATGATAATGAATCTACTCTAATCTATGCTCTGATTATGTATTTACATGGATATTTACCATTTGTTTATCTATAAGTACTGCTGTAAAGAAAACTGTTAAATAAGACAGTTCTGTCTTTTCTGTATGGAAATTGTAGAAGTAAAACTAGTAACAACTGGGAGACGCAGAGATTTTGATTTCTACAGCATTATGGTCTACCTATACCTCCCAGACAGCTGCAGATTAACATTTGCATTGCATAAACCCTCGGTTTTCAGATTTAATTTTTATTAAATCCAGTCTCTCTATGTATCTTATTAAATACATGTTTCTAGGCATATCTGTATTCATGCGTATTTCTTGAAGAAGTATTGAATATCATTCAGTCTACAAAACACTAGAACTGGTATTTGATGTCCCTGTGAAGTACTACATATTAAGCAAAAGTAATCAAGTAATTTCTCTTCCTCTACTTTCACAGTATGATGGTTGTCTAAAATGTTAGTGATTTTGTAACAAAGTTCCACCAGGAGATAGGAAAGATACTACCAATTATAGCCATGGTTGTGTTTGCAAGAAAACAGTACTGATAAGCTGCCATTGCATAGACTTGCTGGCTTCTTGCTTGCTCAAAAATTGTTCTGCTGTGGCTGTGAAAACTACATGGGTTTGTGCTGATTTTATGCATGTAGTGTCATTCTGCTTATTTCATTATTCAAAAAAATCTTCCTAGACTGACTTGGTAAAATCTTACTAGACTGCGTTAGCCATTCTTTCTATCAAAGAGAATGATTTGTTCACTTTGGCCTAGGTTTTGATGGTTGGCGTGGTGTGTGCAAATCGTACAAGAGTTTATCATAATTTGAAGCACTTCAAATACAAGTTGTATGTAGATTGCAGCTCCGTTACCGAGTTGGATGGTGTTGAGGATGAACCAGTCAAAGACACAGTTGAACGGCTTTTCAGCCAGTTGGAAGACAGTGGGTGGATTCAGAAGGTATGACTGAATCATTTGACATCTGATTTAATTGATCCGTTCTGAATTACTGGGCGTCAGTGATATAACTCAGCTTAACCATTCATCCGCTTCTGCTGACCCAGTCTCTCAAACAGTGCTACGCTGCTGCGTTCACGTAGAGTTTGTGTCAAATTTTGACATGAAGCTTTTTGACAGCTGCGTGATCTCTGGGCTGTGGTGGGCAGGCTCCTGTTTCATTTGAAAGCAGCAACACGACAAACTCAAGCTGTAACTTAGATTGGAAACATGTACGTGAGGCACAACAAGAATATTTTACTCTTCTGTTTACGCTGAAGTACTTTGACTTATTCAGAAACACTTTATGAACTATTTTAAGACAAGTTGTAGTATGGTTGCATTTAGCAAGCTTTCAGATATCATTGCTTCTGAATTGTTATTGGCATGCTTGATAATGTATTGAAGAAAAAGAAAAAACAGTCTTTATGTCATTCAGTTATTAAACATTGATAAAATAATACAGATTTTATTTTATTTGCAGAGATATAATGATCTTGAAGACTACATGAACGATGCAGACAGTTTCCAAGAAGAGAAAATGGATTAAGTGGTCATATAGCTCTTTGGAAGACATCTTGTAAAAAAATTTGAATGACCTGCTTTATCTGCATGCACTTTATCTCTGCTTGGTCTTCAAGATCCTTTTTAGGCTGTGTTATACTTAAATCCATATGCCTTTAAACTACTGTTTGAGAATGTGCTGTATCGTTTTTTTCTCATCTGTGTCAATAATAACCCAAAGTTTTACCAAATCAGTCCTTCCAGTCTTTACTGCATAGGTCACTTTAACTTTCCTTCTGTTCTTAAAAATAACATGTCAATATCTGTTTACTTGTGAAATAAAACTTCTACCTACTTATATTGAGCTACATTGTAGGGAAGGTAGGAGATGCTGAGCTTTTTTGAAGTAGGTATGTTTGGAATGGTAAGGCTATGTTACACAAGAACATACGACTTGCATCTTACCTTCTTTGTTATATGTAAGTCCAACCATTTAGAGTGATAGTTATGATAAACAGGACCCAAATGCAAAGATCTGTCTTCCCTCTGAGGAATCAGTATAGACTGTTGCAAGGCAACAGAGGAAGTATTTTGCAGTCCTGAGTACATTTGCAGCACAGTAGTCATTCCTCTCTTTAGAGAGTAGGTGATGAGTCACATTATAGGTACAGACTGAGCCTGTCTTAGCCATCTAAATGACCACTTAGGCCCACAGTGCTGTCTCTGATAAGCAGCTGGGCAATTTACTGAGATTTTAAACATCAAATTACGTTGTGCAAACATAATGGCAACAACTTGCAGTAACTAAAAAATTAAGAGAATGGATTAATGCGGCCATGCAAGATAAGCAAGAATTCTTCCAGTGTAACTTAACACGAAGTAGGAGTTAGAATGATGATGCGTGGCTTACCTGAATTGCATGAAGCCCAAATCAGAGTTCTTTAGGGCCAGGGGAGTAGATTTTTGAGGAGTTAGGAAGGGCTAAGTACTGTATTGTCCATTCTAAAAAATTGGACATGAGCCAGCAATGTGCATTTGCAGCCCAGAAGACCAACCACATCCTGGGCTGCATCAGAAGAAGCGTGGCCAGCAGGTCGAGGGAGGGGATTCTGCCCCTCTACTCTGCTCTGGTGAGACCCACCTGGAGTACTGCAACCAGCTCTGGAGCCCCGAGTACAGGCATGACATGAACCTGTTGGTGTGAGTCCAGAGGAGGGCCATGGAAATGATCAGAGGGATGGAACACCTCTCCTAAGAAGAAAGGGTTGGGGCTATTCAGCCTGGAGAAGAGACAGCTATAGGGAGGCCTTATTGCAGCCTTTCAGTACTTAAAGGGGGCTTATAAGAAAGATGAGAGACATTTTTACCAAGACCTGTAGTGACAGGACAAGGGGCAACAGTTTTAAACTGAAAGAGGGTAGACTTTGAGGGGCATAAGGATGAATCTTTTTTATGATGAGGATGGTGAGACACTGGAACAGGTTGCCCAGAGAATTGGATGCCCCATCCCTGGAAGTGTTCAAGGTCAGGTTTGATAAAGGTTTGGGGCTTTGAGAAACCTGATCTACTGGAAGATGCACCTGGCCAGGATGATCTTTAAAGGTCTTTTCCAACCCAAGCTATTCTATAATTCTGCCCCGGTACTTTGTGCTGCATATAAAATTAATTAGATATAGCCTAAGATAAGATGCGGGGTGCAGAGTTTTGAATGAGTTAGGAACTGTTCCTACACCCTGCTGTATGCATGTACTCTTTATTAGTCTTCTGTGGCTGAGCAATGCAGTAGAAAGGAAGGTATTGTTAATGCTCTAGATTCTTTTAAGAAGTTGTTCTCTTAGAAGCAAAACTAATCAAACCTAATTTCTCATGGATTTTTCCATAAGAACTCACCACATTCGTTATGCCACTCTACAGGTAACAGCTATGCTGATCGGCTCAGCAGCTGCTGCCAGGTGTATCACCTAATGGTGAACATCTGTTGGCTTTTGTCCATAGAAACTGTAGCTTCGATTTGTCATTCAGTACCCTTTTTCTAGCATTCATTGTAAAAGAAAAACTGTTTTTGTATTTTAAAGGGTTGAAATTCAGCAGTGGTTTATAAGCTATTAGAGCAAGCTAATATCATCAGCTCTCCCTTGTACTACATACAGATACAAGATTAGGCTGAGAGAGTTGGGGCTGTTCAGCCTGGAGAAGAGAAGGCTCCGGGGACATCTCATTGCGGCCTTCCAGTCCCTAAAGGGGGCCTACGGGAGAGCTGGGGAAGGACTTTTTACTAGGGCATGTAGTGACAGGACAAAGGGGAATAGCTATAAACTGGAAGAGGGCAGGTTTAGATTAAACATTAGGAAGAAGTTTTTCACTTTAAGGGTTGTAAGGCACTGGCACAGGTTGCCCAGAGAGGTTGTTGAGGCCCCATCCCTGGAGGTGTTCAAGGCCAGGCTGGACATGGCCTTGGGCAACCTGGTCTAGTTGGAGGTGTCCCTGCCTATGGCAGGGGGGTTGGAACTAGATGATCTTCAAGGTCCTTTCCAACCTAAACCATTCTATGATTCTATGATTCTGTGATTTACAAACCAAGATGAAAAATCCCAGTAAACAGATTGAGACTTACTCTCAAGTAAACTTGTGTTGAAGAAATTATTTCTATACCTTAACTGTGACTTAGAAGTTGAGAGATAGTAGTTGTTTTGTTTAAATAAGTAAGCTTTAATTAGAATAAATTACTTAGGGTTATATTACGGTGTGATTTATGCTGTTTGCCTAGCTTTACTTGTCATGAGTAGCTAGATTTGCTGAAGCCTTTAGGCTGCAATAGAGTTAATTTTCTTAGTAATTTTCCTAGCAGCTGGTACAGTGCTGTGTTTAGTCTTTTAGTATCAGAAAAATGTTGATAACACACTGATGTTTTGGTAGTGTTTTCCCTAAGCCTGGGACTTTTCAGCTCCCCATGTTGTGCCAGTGAGTGCACGTGCACAAGAAGCGTAAACCAGAAGATAAGGAGGCTCCAACCGTCAGCTGAGACTGCAAACCAACACGAGCAGTCAACAGCCTGCTTGCCTGGACACAGAGAGAGAATCCAAGAAGGCGTTAGGAGACCCCAGACCAAAAATTGGACTAAAAGACGCGTGAAGAGCGCATGAGGGGCAGGTGTAGAGATTGCAAGGGTGTAATTGCCCAGGGATTTCTTTGGTTTAAGTCCCTCCCTTTTGAGAGGCACCCAGCCTGGGCTCACCTTGCTGCTGTACCTTTCAATTAAATTAGTTATTTTTATAAAATCCGACGCCTGAGACTCTTTTCTGGGAAACCTCGGGTTGAGCCTGAAGACGGAGCTGCGCACTCAAGAGTGTGTGCGTGGGAAGTGGAAATGGACACCCATCAGCTCACTGGAGTCACCTGCTGTGAAGGGACCCTGGTCCAGTTACAGACTTGGGTGGTGTGTGTGCGACTCCTGGGATGGTGTGTGAACGCTCGGGCAGCAGCTTCTCCTTTAACACAGATATGTAAATTTTCTGAGATTTGCTATATGTTATACCTATCTCCCTGGTTACCAAAGCTGAAGGAACTCCGTTTTCTATTCTTTTTCCTTCTTCATGCCTTTTCTGCTGGGAATATTGGTGGGAACACACCCATCAACTTAAAAGCACTCAGGAATCTGTCTTGAATATATCCCTTTTAGGAAAAGTAATGCCCCTTGATGCCCCACTTCTCTCTGTTAACCAAATCTGTACACTTTTCTTGGTTTCTCTAGAATAATAACATTTATGTTTGGTGTAACTTTATTCTTTTTGCCACATTTATACTGTTTGCTACCAAATTAAAAAATAAGTTTGGGAAATTTTGGCTTGTTGATTACTGATAATATTTCAAGAATACATACATTTTGACTGAAAATGAAAACAGGCAAATTGTTCCAGTGATTAATTTCACTTGTATTCTGTTATTTACCACATCCCAGATCATATTTCTCACCACCTCTTCGTTCACCTAAAAAGTGTGAGCGATCTACTTCTTTCTTGTTCCTGCAGGCATTTTTTCGCCGATCTTATGTTTTTCTGTTTCTAACAGGGATACTAAGGTATTCTGGAAGAAAGTGGCTCCATAGATCTACTAATCTTGCCTGTGACATCACCCATTGGACTAAGAAAATGCTTAAAATTGACATAGCTTATTTCTATTCCAGCAGGAAACTATTTGATCTGGTTTGGCAGGGGCTGACATAATGTTTGTGTGCATATAGTCTCTCTTAAACTTTGATATTCCCCTCACTGAGATGGGAGGAAGTGATAATAATTTTGTGGCTGTTGTTTTACCTGAAGAGTTTCTGCAAGACAGAGAATGTGGAGTATCATTACATCATGTTTACATTTGTCTTCACCACAGGAAATGAAAAGATTGTTTAGAAGAGCCGTATATGTAAAAATTCAGATCAAATTTTCCAGGACAGGCTGTAAATGCTACTACTTGCACAGCATGAAATACAAAGAGGACTCTTCCCTGCTGGGACTTTCTATATATAGAAATACTCAGTAAGAATATTGCTAACAGAAAAATTTGGTGCAAATACCTAATGATTGGAGAAGTCAAAAATCTGACCAGTCTTTCATACCTCCTTTTCCACATTAGAGAATTTGAGTGGAGTTAGCGGGTGGGAGGATGTAATCTTGGTTCTGATAGGAACATTTTAAATTGTCTTCAGTGTTAATTTTTTAAGTACTATCTCTAATTAAGATAAAGTACCTGTCTTAATAGAACAATAAAGGGAGCTCAGTATGTGATTAGAGTTGGAGCAGGTGATTAATGACCATACTTGGAAATTACTTTAGTTCTACAGGATGTTTCGATAACCTGCTCTAGTTTAAGTTCTGTAACTGGAGACTATGAGAACGATAAAGTTCACGCAAGGTGTTAATGCACAGGATCAGCCTTACTAATGTGATGTATTTCAGGGAAAGAAGGCCCTTTTCAGTCTATATTCTACATCCGGTTCTTGCAGCGAAGTATGAAAAGAAGTGATTTTTCTCACCATGTCCCTCAGTTTTTGGAAAGAAAGTCATCTGTGGATCAAACGGGATGGTAAACTGCTAATAGTAGATAGCTGTTACTATCATATTTTTTTTCAGCAGCGAAGGCTTCTGTTTCCAAAAGGCAGCTATTTCTAGCAGTTCGGCAGGCAATTACAGGCAATTCCCATGCTTAACTCCTCTAGTTTACTTTTATTTGGATAAATAAAGACTTGTAGTTTTATCCTTTTTTAAGTCTGTCTGGATAAACAGAGTGGGTGTGTTAGATAAACACATGTAAATACAATACCACTCCAAGAGAAATACCCATCACACACAAAATAGACTTTATGAAGCTGACTTTCTGATTCCGCTTTGAGAAAAAGAAATACCAATTTCTAATCTGAATTTAGCTGTGAGACAAAAGCATGTAAGAAAGCCAAGGAATAATATGAGAAATGCATGAAATACTATTGAAAGAACCTCATAATAACCCTCTCATTGGCTCCACTTCTCTGAATAGTTTATTTGAATTTTGCTATTTTTCTAGGTAATAAGTGATGTCATGGGATTGTTTGGGTTTTGGGGTGTTTTTCCTGTTGATTATTAAATAAGATGTAGACACAGTTTCTTTAGATTGCTCCAGGGATTATATTCTTAATTAAAAACCTGATGTGTGTTCAAGATGGCTTATTTTACAGTTTACACAGAGCAGAAATTGCACGCACCTTATACCCAAAATCTAAAAGACAAGAAAACTAACTCAGGTGCGGTCAGACTGCGCTCCAAAAGTTAAAACAGTTTACCAGGTGAGCAGCAGAGTACGTGAGCCTTCCCAGTTGGGAAATACCTGTATTTAGAACTGTAGTCATTCAAAATGGCTAAGAACCCCCACTGAAAAACAAATAATGGAAAAGGCTGAAAATTCAAAGCTCTCGTTTGCAAAATCCTCCCCAGGATTGATATTAAGCACGTGCCGTTCCGGTGGAGTTAATAGAACTTTGAAGTAATTTGATACATGACTTCTAAACACAAATGAACAAGGTATATGCCTACATTTAAGCATGTACTCAAGTTTTTAAGTGACGTAGGTTCAGCACAGTCTTTTTGTTCCATTTTTTGAAAGTTATTAGCACAGAGGGATGTCTTTGGTGAGAATTCCTGGCTGTGAACCCCGCACAAATAAGTGCTTTGCTGATCTGGAAGGGGCTGCGAGCTCAGGGAACTCAGGGCTTCAACAGCAATAGTGAATTCACGCAGAAAAAAAATGGTCAGGCGTCACAGCTTATGTGAGATTGCAATATCATGTAAAAAGGTCACAAATTAATGTTGACAGAAGGAAAAAGGTAATTAATTATTCAGGACCTGTTATGTTAATGTTTTATCATGTGTGTTTATTAGAATGCCTGTGACATGAACCACAAGTGATGTTACAGAATCACAGAATCTTCAGATTGGAAAAGACCTGTAAAACTATCTAGTCCAATCATTAACCTAACACTGACAAGCCCATCACTAAACCATGTCCCTGAGCCCTATATCTACACGACCCTTAAATACCTCCAGGGATGGGGACTCCTCCACTGCCCTGGGTAACACGTTCCAATGCCTGATGACCCTTCCAGTAAAGAATTTCTTCCTAATATCCAATCTAAACTTCCCTTGGTGCAACTTGAAGCCATTTCCTCTTGTTCTATCACCTGATACTTGACTTCTGTCGTTCTGTCTGTTCTATCACCTGATACTTGACTTCTTCTTCAGGTCGACTCCCACCTCTCTGCAACCCCCTTTCAGATAGTTGTAGAGAGTGATAAGGTCTCCCCTGAGCCTCCTTTTCTCCAGGCTGAACAACCCCAGTTCCCTCAGCCACTCCTCAATAAGACATGTGCTCCAGACCCCTCACCAGTTTCGTTGCCCTTCTCTGGACACGCTCCAGCGTTACGATGGTGTGAAGAACCGTCTGCTTTTAAGCAAACTGACAACTAGCCGATCCAAAAATGACAGCAGTGTCCAGGGGCTGGTAACTTTCGCCAGGGTCTTGTGGACAAAACTCGAAAAGCTGAGGGGTGGATTTCGGGCATTTTCTTCTCTGGAACACCAGGGGCAGCATTCGCTGTGTATTGAGCGACCGGGGACTTGCCGTGCAGCCCTGTGAGCGGCTGCCTCTGCCCTGAAAGGGATATGTTAAACCACAAAACACATGAGATGCTGCTTGGCAAAAAAAGTGAATCTCAAACGTCTTAAGTTAAAATTCAAAAAAATCTTTGTTTTGAAAGGTCATTCTCTGAGTTCTACAAAATCTTGAGAGAGAGAGAGAGCTCCTGCAGCTACCCAGGTATCTTCCAGAGCAGCACCACAGATTTTGTGTTCCCCCAGCAACTTTGAAAACCCCAGCCACGACTTCGTTTAAAACATCCCTGTTTATTCTCCATGAGGTTGGTGTGTTAGTGTTACACGTGGGTTCTGTGACTGACCCTCTTAAACATAGCAGGGACATCTGAGCTATAAAGAACAAACAAGAGCCCTAGAGAGGCCTGAAGCAAAGGTACCATCGTCTATTACTTTACAAACATTAACATTTCATATTTTTTTCCAACTATGTCAGCCCATTGTTCTCAACAGATGCATGCTACTGTTATGTACCAAATAATAACCCACTCTTCCTCAGTTGTTCAAGGTTAAACAAAAAAATCTCTTTTTCCTGTAAGCAATAATGCCTTCCTCTGAAGGCAGCGCATCCACAACCCCGGCTCCCCCAGACCTTGTCCCTCAGCAAAGAAACAAAGTCTTCGCCGGGGCAAACATGGGTCTGAATGTGCTGGAGGCTCTGGCCAGTGCTCACACAGACAGATCCTGGAAACCCACAGGGAATTTTCTTGCGATGTGAAGGAGATGGGGGTCAAGGAACCGGGAGCTTTCATATTTTCCTTATGTCCAGTGCTGCTTATCTTTTATGTATTTTGAGGGAATTTCCAGGAATGTGTCATTTCATCATTGGCATTCAAAATACTTATGTGCATGACCTTGGAAGGAGAGAAAACCACCAGACAGGGTTATCATTAGTTCCTCCTCATCCTCAGCTTAATGCTCCCAGTATGCTGTGATGAAATTTGTGCATTTTTTTAAGTGGACCCACTGCAGAACTAAACGAGATGATGCACCCTTGTATTAGGGGCTGTACGGTGCCAAAAGACCTTAAAGGTTTTCTACCATCAGGGATGTGTCTCTGCATGCTTGGGGGCCATTTTTATTCCCCAGGAGGTATTTGGAAATTCGGATAATACAGCCCCGGTAGCACAACAGCGTATTGCTTTAATAAAGCCAACCAGCTCCCAGCTATTTCTGCATCCTCCTTCGCAGCTCACCTACAGCAACACGCAGAACCTGACGGCTGCCAGCTGCAGCAAGGCCAGTACCAGGGGCCAGTATCTCCCAGTCGCCCACCCCTGCTCTAAATAGAGGAGTCGGGCAAAAGAAGCGCCAAGGCTGTGGCTTTCCTGGGGAGGAACGTGCAGGCGCTACGTGACTCGCCCCGGCCACCCTGTCAGAGCTCCCACATCCCAAACCTGACCTCTTCTCCTGCCCTCGTCCCGTGCATGAGAGCGCTCTAGAAGACACTGCTTGGGTTTGTGGTGTTGGGTTGGTTGGTGGTTTTTTTTTTTTTTTTTCTACCGCCTGTTCCAGAGAAATCCAGCTGGTAGAGGAGCGCGGCGCCGTGATTTATTTGCGAACTCCCTCGTACTCGCCTGAAGGTCTCGCCGCCGGGGGAGGAGGGAGAGCGGGGAGGCTGCGCTCCCCGGCGGCTGCTGGGGCGGCG
>NW_009647680.1:1381276-1382098 GCF_000708025.1 Charadrius vociferus
GGCAGCGCCCGGCGGAGGCAGCGCCGATAACCCACCGGCAACCACCCACCCCAGCGGGTCGGGGATGGAATACACACAAACACAAAGGAAAAGTGGCTGGGCTGTTCTGGGTGCAAAATGCTGGGAGTTTGTAAGTGCAACTCTCCGTTTGTAATTACTGTCTGAAGAGGAGCTGGCTTTTTTTTTTTTGTTGATGTTGTTGGGTTTTTTCCTTATTTTTTTTTCCCCGTGCTTTTCTTGAAACTGTACTTGAAACTATTCAGTATCTGGGAGTATAAGGGAAAGTATGCGAGAGGAGTTCTTTGCCGGGGTTCGTAGCTTGCTGTTTTATTGCTAAGGGGGGAAATAAGCACTGAAAGCAATACGGATTTTATCCAGTGGCTGGATTAACTGAAGGCGAAGCGTGGTCTGGAAGTCCACTGCCTGACATTGTTCCGGACCGGGGGATCCGTCTCTCGTATTTTTAGAGGAACTACAATTTAGCGGCAGACAGTTGGACACAGTAATAAGCCGAAGAGTGGCCAGCAAAGAGCGGGCGAGAGAAACGAGAAAGCACAAAGACTAAACTAACCCGAGCCGCCTCCTCCGCCTCCTCCTCCTCCTCCTCCTCCCCTGGCTCTTTATTTGCACATTTACTAAAGACTTTTTTTTTAAGAAAAACAACAAACCCAACAAACCCCACTCCGCCCAATCTACGAGATTTTTGGTCCGCCGGGGGGTTCCTCCGTGCCGCCGCGCACGGCAATGCCTTAAATTTCCACTTCAAGGAATAACACCCCCCCACCCCCGCCCCGCTCCCTCGAAATAAAATAAAATCAATAA
>NW_009647680.1:1383193-1417269 GCF_000708025.1 Charadrius vociferus
GGGGGGGCGCGCTGCGCCTCGTGTGTCCCCTCTGTCCCCCGCCATGGTGCCTACCGGGTGCTGAGCCCCGCGGTGGTATCGAGAGGTGTTGAAGAGAGGGTGGGCAGGTTTGCCAGGCCCGGAGCGGGGGGAGCTGAGGGACTTGTCCTCCTCCAAGGGGTTTGGGCACTGTTCGGATTGTTGGTTGTTTTATTTTTAAAAACTAGGTTGTGGTCCCAAAGATGCATCGAGTGCCTTCGCCATCGCCCCGCCAAGGCGGTGACAGCAGGCATTCCCGAGGAGAGGCAGCAAACGCTGTCAGCACATCCCCAAGCAGGGCTGAAAGTGGCACTAAAGTATCGCCCGTATTCAAAATCACCCTCCCCTGCCCCATTTTACCCCGTCCAGGTGGCTATTTTCACTCGAGGCAGACGTTTGCTGCCGTCTCCCTCGAACTCGTCCGGTACTGATGCCCGGGGCAGACGGGCAGTGCCGCGACGCGGCAGCCCCACGCGTGCGGTTCGGCCACGTACCTCAGTGACCGGCGGGCGCTGGCAGAGGCAGGGCTGCGCGGGAGCCGGCAGCCACGTCCGGCACACCGAGGGCATCTCACGCCCGGTGCTCCGAGCACCAGCTTCACCAGAAAGGGTCGGTTTGTTATTATCACCCGGTGTGTTTCGCGGAGCGGAGTTACGAGAGTTTTCCAGGCACTGCCGTTTTGTAAATGATATGTTGACCTTTTTCGACTGGAAATTGCTCTGGACATGTCAAGGAGGCGAAGCCTCGTCTCCTGTTACTTTATTACGAGATGTCCATGTACCACAGTTTTGAAGGCATATGCTGTGCTGTGCTGCCTTCCAACTCCTAATTCTCGGCACACATGCGAAATATTAAGAGGAGTGACTGCGTCCTGATAGGCCCGTGGCTGCTATTCAAACAGCTGAAAATAGATCGCTCCCTCTGCTCCAGACATCAAACCTATCTTTCTTAGTGCCTGACGTATGCTAAAACGGGACCTTTCTGGTTGTTTCTCCCTTCTTACCTGGGAGTTTGCCGCCGTGCGTGGATCGACGTTTGGGGCTGCATTACTCAGCATCATTTGTGAGGGTGCTGATGTAAGCGTTAATGCGATAACATTGTGTCCGAGGGGAGTTTAGGCACTTCGACCTGACTCAGTGTTCAGATTAAATCTCCCCACATTCCTCGTCACAATCAAGAAAGCCATTATCTTATTTTTCCAGTGTGCATTAATGAAATGCTTTGCACTTGTCTTATGGGAAAAAAAAAAAAAAAAAAGGCCTTTGCCTAATAATGTACGTCCCAGAAAAATCCGCTTTCTGAAATCAGGGAACAGGCCTGTGTGGGGTTTTTTTGTTTTCAGGGTTTTTTACTAGTTGTTACTATTATTATGAAATAGCTGGAGACAGCTGTTTCAAAGTGCTAAATGAAACAACTCCAAAGCAAATATTGAAAGATTTTCATCTTTTAAATGCAGAGAGGTTGCCCTTGTTTCTGAAATACCGCTATAGATTGGTAACCTGCTCTTTGCTGGAGAATGCCATGCACGGCCCTCGCTCCACGTGGCATGTTGCTTTACCTCCCAGGTAACTCTGCACATATGTATCTTTGACGAGGGAAAGGTCTGACAAAGTCCCCGTCGTTTTTGCACACTAGCGTTCGGTAATCCTGCTGACGAGGTACGTGACTTCGCTGAGCATGACGTTTGGGGCCCTGAACCATGTTTTGACACTGAAGAAACGCTGGCTCATGAAGCAGTATTGTTGTAACGGTATCACCACACATCACTGATCCTCCCACTCTGTGCTTGACACAGACATTCCTCATTTGCTGCTCTGGTAGGACTGCCTAATTAAGGAACAGAGAAAGGCATTGGTTCAAAGTCACGTCTCTGTGTCATGGAGGCACATGTTCCACTTACCAAGAGCTCCTTAGAACATTGTTGCAAGTATTAAAAAGGAAAAGCAAACCACAGGGTGTCTGAGTGGATGAATTCAAGTGGATGAGGGTAATACATCAGGTAGCACAGCATTGTGCTCCTGAAAATTCAGAGGGCGGGCATGGGCCAGGAAATAATGGGGGTCTTGCTTTTGCTCTGGCCATAGCTGGAGGAGGAATTTGCTCTACCAGTTATTCCAAGGGTACTTGAAAGAAGAAGTTGCAAGGCAGACTAAGCCTGTTGTCCTGTGCATTACAAATGGATGGGGAAGAGAACCATCTCCAAGGCAGCATAATTCATCTTCTATGGGGTGTTGCCCAAGAGGAAATCTGGTGGAAACCTTATTTGCACCAATGGTTCTTCCTCTACTTCCAGACTTCTTGCTTGGAGCAGATGGCAGATCTGAGGTGCGCAGGGTGCTGGAACAAGGTGCACCTCTGAGCTTCAGTTGCGGCAGGTACAGCTCTGGCACAGGGAAGCACAAGACAGGAGCGTTTGTGCGAGTTTCACACTGAACATGGGATATTGGACACATCTCTGACTCCACTGGAGGACTGTGATGCTCTACCTGCTTTGCTGTAGGTCCACCAGTTAAAAAAAAACCCCACACAGATAAGCGCAAAGGTATTCATAACTCTCTTTGGAGAGCTCTGGCTATCAGGACACTCTTTGTTCTGTAAAACAAGATTGTCCCCATGCTTCCTCTCCCGAAAATAGCTGTGTTGTTTCCTTTGCTTTGCAGGTCCCACTGCTCTTGTTACAAGTGTGCCTGCCATGCTTAGTGGCATTGGATGGGTCGTTTACACAGTTGGACTCAAAAGTAAATATTTGACACTCGATAACATTTGAAACAACTTTCACTTGAACATATCAAAGAGCCTGAAGTGATTATCTGACATTGTTGATACTGTTATTTGATAATTATCTTTTCCCAGTGGACATTTTAAAACCAGCAGAAGGGAGAGTTTTTAGAAGGATTTGGTTTGGGCTTAATTTGGCAGTGTTACTTTGATTTTTGAGAAACCACCTTTGGCAGCAGCATTTTCTAATTGGAGAGTGGAGAGCAGATTTTTTCAGCTGGACCAATGGATGTGGGTGCATGTCAAGGAGAAATTTATTCTTTGGGACACGGCTAGGAAAGCTTTTGTACTTTCTGCCTCCCTGCATTTCCCAAGAGCTGACATTTGTTTATTTATATGGTGGTGTTACTTTTCATGGAGCAGAGTGGAACAGATAAAATATTCTGTCCTTCTTTTATACATACATCTATATGTATGTATATGCCCTCCAGCACTTAGCTGTTTATATTATTTATGTTATATATAAACAGTTAGCTCTGGAGGGCATTCCTCAGTGGCTTAAGCATTGAACTGGTAATACCAAAGTTCTTGCACTGCAGTTTCAAATCTCCGGCGGCCGATTCATTCCTTCGTTCTTCTGACATAGGCTGAGCACTGTACATTTTGCTCTGTGCAAGCCGGGAACTCTGTTTCATGGGCATTATTGCATTATTCTGGTCAGGTTCTTTCATTGCAGTCATCACACCGGTGGCTCTGACTGTGTTCAGTGATGTTTGTCATCAGTCACTGCTGACTTGTTCTACTTTCACTCATCTCAAAGTTGCGCTGAATTTATCATTATAAGGATTAATTAAAAATATTAATTAAATATATTAATATTTTCTGTACTCTGAAGAGTGACTGTGAAAGTGGCCTGCTCCCCAGATGTAGTCTGCAAGCAGGTGAAAAAGAAAAGGGAAAACAGTCCCATAAAGATGATGTAGCCAAGGAAGAGGAGAATGGGCTAATTCCTCCTACTCCCCTAAATTCTCATCAATGGCAGTACAAATCTGGAAGAGTCAGTGGGTTTGTCCCAGTTCCCTGAGGACCTCAATGGAAGACAGGGTTTCCTGACTGGTGCCAAGAGGGAAGTTTGGCTTGTAAAACCTCAATTTAGGCAGTTATTTTATGCAGAGATCCTTTAAACGACCATGGAAGTCCTGACTTCCTGGTCTAGTGGGAGGTGTCCCTGCCCATGACAGCGGGGTTGGAACTAGATGATATTTAAGGTCCCTTCCAACCTAAACCATTCTATGATTCTATGACTTTGTTTCCCCACCTTTTTTTTAATGATGCACAGTGTGCTTGCTCCTCTGTGCTAGCATTAAAGATCCTCAAGTATTTTAAAAGGAAGGATTATGCTCTGGTATCTTTGGCCCATGTTTACACGTCTCCCATTTCCCAAGCTCTTTGTTTTGTTTGCTAGTTGGCTGCCAGGGTACCATGCAGTTGCATTTTCTGGTTCTGGACATATGTAACTTTTGGAAGCGCTGTGAAGCGAACGGTATAAGGTGAACAGCCATGGGGTGAAGTGATGTTATGGTGCGGTGAGCAGAGGTGGATTAAAGCACAAACCATTCTGCGAAGCTGGAGTGGGATCTTTTAACTAACAAAGTTTGGTGCCCAAAGCAATGTAACATTCTGTTTGTGAGGTGAGGGACCACTGTCTGCTCCTTGTGCTTCTGTGGGAGCGAAGCTGGGCTCTGATAAAGACAATTTATGTAGCTGAGTCAGGTAAAATGAGTAAGTCACATTGCCTTTGTGGGCAGAAAACTTTGATCTGCTGTGATGGTCCCTCTGGCCTGCTGGGAACCATTTGGTCAGGATGGACATGGGTGCCATTTAAAATCTTTGTTCCCCTTGGCTGAGAACATTCTCTGAATGAAATCAAGAAGACCCCCTGGAAGCTGCATAAAGGATATATTTAATGAAAAGTTTAGCAAGTGAATTTGTTAAATGTATGCTACTATAGAAGCCTTTTCAGTCCTATCTCTCCAATCCAATCACCTGCCTCCTTTGAAGTTTTTTAAGCTTTGAATACATTTAATGAAAGTCTCCTCCATTCTGAAACTGTTTAACAGACTGTTTCCACCGCCAAAGTTTCTGTAGATAGCGAGCAGAGGAACGGTTTGTCTGCCTGAACTTGACGTGCTCTCCCAGGCCAACCCATGGGCTCCTTAACCTCACTGACTATTACGGCTTGTCCCCTGACAGAGCTCTCATACTCCCTGCGGTACTCAAATTGAGTACCTGTGTGTAGCACCACAACAAAGGAGAGTGATATACAGCTTCTGTTTCTTCTGCACTGAGAAGTATGACTCCAGCAAAAATGTTAGCTGCTCTGTGGGGAAATCTGAACCTTAGAAAGGTACATCTGAGTCAGAGAAGCTGCTTTGCTGAAACTTTGACTTATTTCACTATTATTACTTCTCCCCTCACAATGAACACTGCCTGCAGAAGTTGTATGTGAGGATCAGTTAGCTTGCAGTGACCAAAAAAACCCCAGCAACTTGGTTAGTCAGTTAGCAGGTTAAGAAAGGCCATAACATGCCTCTCTTCCTCTTCCTAACTGCTGTCAACGGTCCTTTCTACGAAGACACTGTCTTCAGAGCCCAATTGTAGTCTGTCTTTCTTATCGAGTTTATTGGCTTACAAAATGGAAACTTCACCAATGTCTCATTACTGGAAAAGCAGGGCTCCATCCTGGATCCTTTGTCAACTTTGGGACAGGTAGTATCTCCACCGCTCCTTTTATATTGAACCTCCTATGTGGTGTAGGAGGAGCTGGAAGCTGTCAAGCTACCCCATCTAACAAAGCACTGGCATAGAAGTGCCAGCTCTGCCAGCAAGCATCTCTATGACCTTGCACATGTCCCCTGTTGTGCCACTATTTCACTTCTATGCTTGAGGTCTTCAGGCAGCACCATCTCACTGCCTAGCACATGGGCCCTTGGTCTCCGCTGAGGGCCCAACTCTACATGATAATGACCTGACACCATCACTTCTGTGGAATTCAGGAAAGCGGTGAAAGAAACCACTATGCAGCACTTTAGAGGACACACAATCTGCTACATGGTATGTGGAAGGGCTTTAGCCACCTGGCTGCTCCAGAGGGAAGAGGAGGAACAAGGTCTTCACTCTTTGGCCTCTCTCTGGTGTCTGTATGTCAGCATTCCCCTGTATGACTTCCCAGTGATGTCCCCTGTGTGACTTCCTAGCAGCAGTAGGGTGAAGCTGATGGGATTCATGACAGATCTGTGTTTTCCACAAATCTGAATCAGTGTCTGTAAACCTGAAAAGGATCTTAACCATATTACGCTGCTACAGTTTGGATCAGCTTTGAGCAGTGAAAGAGGCAGTGGCCTTGGGTACAGAAAAGAAGGGGTTGGTGCCAAGTAAGATGTGGATCACTTTTTCAACTTAACAGTATTAAGAGACTTCTTTTTTTAGATGGAAGCATAAACTATTTATGCCCCTGATTTCCCATTAAAAGCTTCCTATCTCAACTTGAGAGCTAACTTGTGAATTTGTCATACTTTATCAAGTTCTTCCAAAGTATTATTGGATGCAGGTAATCAATCCATAATAGTACTGAAGTGTCAACACCAATACCTAACACAAAATACCTGCAGCTCCCAAGGAACAGGCCTTAGGTGAGCGCACTGTAAACTAAAAACTCAGTGTTTCTCCTCTGACTATAGGATCCATTCAACAGATTACTTCTGTTATTTCACTTCCATAAACCTCAGTTTCCTCTATGAAAAATACTATTTATCACCTTTGTAAAGTGCATTGAGATCTGATGGTGAGTTTTATGGCTTAGAAGCCAAATTCATTACTGATGGAGCCTAGGACAGGATATTCGAACATTTGCTTTGGCAAAGCTGCAGGCAATGTATATGAGTTGATGGATTCTTCCTATTTCACTTCAGTATTCTGAGCCTTTGAGGTGCACTCAATCACCTTTACAGCCTTTGACCCACAGGTATGAGTACTGGAAATACAAACCCAAATGAGTCTTTTACATGATCACGTGACTCCCAGAGCTGGGTTTTTATGGCACCACGTTGCCAAGATTCACAATAAAAGCGCAAGATGTAGCAGTGCCCCTTCTTTTCAGGAGAGAAAAGCATTTCCCAATTTTTCATTCATAATTATAAATGTATGCTTCATATTTGATTGCTTTACTTGCTCTTGATTCTGCATCAGTTTGTACTCAAATCAGTCTCCCAGTTAAGCTGGCTGTGTTCAAGCACTTCATGTACTTGGTGCTCCAGCAAACCGAGAGCAAAGTGGGACTGGAACTGAGAGCGTATATGCAAGTCATCTGCTCTCTGTCGCGGCTGCAGCTGCACCCCAGCAGTAGCAGGTGGGAGCCACCTTGTCCTGCAAGTGTTGCCTCCCATCTGGTAAGATGATACTGTAGTAATGGAGGAAGGTTCGTGTCTATGGCTTGGGCTGGGAGGAAGACTCAGAACTATTTCACAAAATTCCAACACACTTAGTGAAAAATTAGAATTTATTTTGGTTTTAATTTGAAAATACCTTACCCTGGTGACTTTACATACAGGTGTTAGCATTTCCCTGGAAAAATTCCTTTTGCTCAGAAATGGCTCCTGTAGCTATTTTTATCTC
Organism: Charadrius vociferus; assembly: GCF_000708025.1. NCBI lineage: Eukaryota > Metazoa > Chordata > Aves > Charadriiformes > Charadriidae > Charadrius > Charadrius vociferus. The sequence goes on from NW_009647680.1 coordinate 1,390,604, forward strand.
TGTCACTTAGTTATCGTTCTGATGTGCTTGCAAAGCCAGTTGAATCAAGGTGTAGAGAAATTAGTACCAATTAGAAATCCGCATGAAAGTGCTTCTGACACAGTGAGCAAGCAGATCTTGCAAACCCATTTACCTGCTGCCTGAGCCTGAAGCTAACTGAAAGACCTGGTGAGATCCTGGACTACCAGATAAAACCCCAAGAAGGTTCATCGTGGCTATTCTATTTTGAAACAAAACATACTGTTGTGCAAGAGTCTCACCCCTGTGGTGCCCTGGCTTTATTGCAGAGCTGTGCAGGCACCTCCCTCGAGTAGGTGTTACACAAACACCCAGTGAGAACCCTGCCCTTCCCTGCATACCTTAGGGCCTCAAGAGACAAGATAGACAAAGAATGGAAGAAGGAACAGAAGCACAGAAAGGTCAAGTGTCTTGCCCAAGGTCAAACAGCAGGTCAGTGGCAGAGCTGGGAACGGAGCCCAGATTTCCTGACTCCTAGTCCAGCACTCTATTAATCATCTCTTTGCTTTGTGTTCTGTGGCCTGTTACTGTCCATAGGAAATGTGAGGATGACTTTCCGACAGCTTCAGAGTTACTTCTTAGTTTTGGAAACTATTGATCATCAGCACACTATTGAGATAAAGAGGTCATGTACTGGACATATGCACTAAGAACTTCAGAACTAAGTGCTCTAGGTATCGATTTCATTCCAGGACACTGAAAAGCGATATTTCATAATCCCAAATGTTTCTTCTAAGTCAAATTTTTTAAAGTCTTTTTTTCCCCTACATTGTGTACAACGTGGTTTGTTTTTACAGAGTTACTCATCACAGTTGAACTCCTACATTGGTGCTTGCCCTATAAATTATTTCTTCCTTGAAAACGAGTTACAACAGTTATTTAGTTAGCAGGGCTTTTCTTCTCCATGGAATTTACCAGTGAAACAGTCAGAAAACCAGAGAGTCAACAGTCCTGAGACACTTGTGATTCCTACTTGTTTTCATTCCTCACCCTACGATGTATTCAGTTTTCAAAGCCTTTCAATGGAATTATCTTGATCACAAAGTTAATTATACCTGTGAGAGTTTTTTTTCTTCCCAAAAATTTTGACTTGAGGCAAAACTCTGGCTACTGCGGTAATGAATTATCGAGAGTCTCTTGTAAACAATAGTATAATCACTTTCTTATAGTCATGGCAACAGTGTTTAAGCAATGAGCTTACTGAATACAATGTGCACTGTCTCCACTGAATAGCTATTGCAGCGCTGAAGCGTATGCTGCTCATTTTCAGAGGACTGAGAGACATAAATTATTCAGCAAAACAACACTGCTTCAGAAAGCGTCTTTGAAATTGTTGTGTTTTGTACTAGCCAAAGAAGGATGCTTATCTGTGCTGACGGGGCTGCGTTTAATTACTGCACGACAGTGTACTCTTTGGGCCAGGTTCGCTCCACCTGAATTTAAGGGTGCCTGTCTCGAACCCCTTGAGAACTGTGCTACCTGTTGGCAGGGTCATGCTTCTCCTGGTAATGTTTGCCTCCGTGTAAAATCCCTAATGTGGAGGGCAGAATGGCTCAGGAGGATGCATCTTGCATACATGCATGGTGTGAGAGGTGGTGACTGGGTGCAGCAGGAGGAATTTGTTTTAATGAACAAGGGGTTCACTGCAGCAGGGACGATCCCTTCTTTGGCCCAGAGGATCACCTGCATTCCTGTTCAGTGGGTTGGGGAGGCAACTTAAAGAGTGGATGGCTTCACAGGAAGTTTCAGAATTGAACCCCAAGACAAGGAGTTGCCACTGATTTTTCTGTTTATTTTGTTTTGACAGCTCTCTCATTCAAATAACTAGACCTGGAGGAAAGACCTTGTTGGCAACAGTTGTTGTTTTGGGATGAGTCATTCCACCAGATTTCAGAAATGCCACCCCAGTGACAGTTGGCGCAAATGCTGCATGGGCTGTTCAGTTTATGTTTTTCACTTTGGAAAATCAGACCATTTATTTAGGGTTCTGTTGCTTTAGAAACCATCTCCAGACACTCCAATTCCTTTCCTTCCCTTTTCCCTTTTTTCCCCCTTTTCCCCATTTTCCCTTTTTTCCCCTCTTCCCTCTTCCCTCTTCCCCCTTCCCCCTTCCCTTCCCTTCCCTTCCCTTCCCTTCCCTTCCCTTCCCTTCCCTTCCCTTCCCTTCCCTTCCCTTCCCTTCCCTTCCCTTCCCTTCCCTTCCCTTCCCTTCCCTTCCCTTCCCTTCCCTTCCCTTCCCTTCCCTTCCCTTCCCTTCCCTTCCCTTCCCTTCCCTTCCCTTCCCTTCCCTTCCCTTCCCTTCCCTTCCCTTCCCCCTTTTGCCCTTCCCCTTCCCTCTTTACCTCTCCTTCCCCCCCTTTTCTTTTTTCCTTTTTCCCCTTTTCCTCACTGCTATGATATCTCAACATCTGAGCTTCTGAGTCTCAATTCTGATCTGACTGGCCCCTCCTGAAACCACCTATGGGAAGAAGTACTGTGGATGTCTTGTGGAACATCAGCCTAATGCAGGATCAAACTCTTTAATTCTGGTCATTATGCTAGTTTATAGTAAATTATTTTGCTTTCCAAAGTAATACATTCTCTCTACTTCTCTAAAAGCTTTGGTTCAACATCCTTCCAAGCTAGATGCACTTGGTCTTCAACATGGGGCTGCTTACCTCTATGGCCAAGTTCCTGGAAACAGTTATGCATGTGCTTAATTGTGCACACATGGGTAATCGCACTGAAATCAAGATGTGTAGAATTAAGCAAGTCTAGAAGTATTTGCAGTGTTTGGTCTTTGTTCAACAAACAGGCCTCAGCCTGGCTGAAGCCCACTGTGTGCTACAAAAAGAAACTGAATTTAGAAGCGAGTAGCATATTAATTATCAATTGACTTATTTCCTTAAACCAGTTAATTCTGTACTTTTGAAAACTACTTTCCATTTTTCCTGCAAATCCAATTGCCCTTCCTTTCACACTCATTTTTCCTCTTCACTGCTCAACTCCCAGCAGAGCTGAGCTGCCGGCCACACGATCCCCTTTCAGAATGATTTGAGTTCCGACGTTTCTTTTTTCCTACTAACTTTGTGTATTACCATAATGGTTCCTAGCACAGATTTTGGCCAGCTTTTAGGGAGAGAGAGAGTCACAGTGTTTCAGACCTTCATTTCCAAGTGCAGTATTAAATATAATCCTTATAATTATAGCACTGCCACTTGGACCACTGTAGTTTGGGCTATGTCAATATGTTGTCAAAAGCTCTCTTTCTCAGGAGCTGGAACTCAGTCATGTTGATTGAATTGAAATTTGATGGCCAGCAGCTGCAAACACACTCTGGCTCCATCCCCCTGCCTCCCTGCTTTTTTTTCCTTTTACCACAAAATCCTCTTGCTTTCTGTCAAAGTTATGAGTTTACAGAACAGAGATAATGCCTGATTCTAGGCTAAGTTGTTCTGAGCTACCCCTTTGGGTACGTCTAGACTGTCCTTCGAGGGGTGCCCTGAAGCAAACCTGAAGGCACAATCTGCTATCTGTGCCCACGATGGTGAACCTCAGAGCACAGCCCCAGGTGCAGCACGAAGGCCGACCTCAGACTGCATTTGACCATCCTCTGTGTTGGAGCTTGTAGGATGCCATTAGCATCGCACTCGGCAACTAAGGAAGCTGTAGACACGCCAGGGCTGAAGTCTGTGAGGCTCCTGTGTGAGCAGGGCACGGAGCACCACAGTCCTCTCCCCTCTCATCGCCTTGGTCACTCACCATACAGACCTTGCTATTCATCTAAGCAAAGGCAACAGGACCAAGATAATTCCCAGCAGCAGTTTATACTGCAAGTTTAACACATGCTTTGTTAGCCCTAGGGGACCAGGGAAAAAAACCCACAGCTTTGAATTGGGGGAAAAAAGATACGGTATCTAGTAATTGTATAATATGATCCTGTCATTTTTGGTACTTAAAAAACCAAACAAAACCCCAGCATTCATCACACGAGATATTCAGGTTTTAAAAAGTGCCACTTGCCAGTACACAGTAACTACTTTTCATAAGGCCTTTTAGTCCATGTGTTTACAGGTGGACCAGAATAGCTCTGCAGAAGTTCATCCAGTCTCTTGAGTAAACAGTATGCACTTCTGAAACTTTCTATATATACCAAACATATGTAAGGCCTTTGACATACATTTGTACCACACACAATACATCTGAGGGGCCCTGACAGACCCAGGATGGCTAGTGAGGTCGATAACCCCATCACTAGTGTACTGGATGTGTGTTCATTCTGTCAAGCCCATGAAGGGTTACTGCATTTGGGTGACCGGTGTGTCGAAAGGGCAATTTACTGGAACGGTCCATAATGTAGCTCTTGGAGCCCTCTCCCAGCGTGTACTGGCCATGCTTGGGTCTCTCAGGCTGTCATCAAATCACAGCCTCTTTGACACAGCCTCATGCTTCTTCTTTTGGTCACAAAAGTCACACTCATCCCCTTCCCCTGGTAAAGTCCTTCTCTGCCATCCCCCTTCTCCACTTCCCAAAGCTATTAGCCCTTTGTCCTCCTCCACATTCACCCCTCTCTCACCTGGGCTATTGCCCTCCCTTCTCTCCTTTCATGCTCCTGACACTGCTTCGTGATGTTGTTTTTCTAACTTGGAAGAAAGGGCCAGAGGGCCAGGCTAACAGAGAGATGCTGAACACATGGTTTCCACATGTTCTCCTCATCTTCCCTCATACTCCTTCTCTAGCTGTCTTTCTCTCTTTGCCTCGACTGGAAATCTAATGACCACGATTGTATTCTCTCATCTTCTGGTTAGTTTTATAAAGGACAAGCTCAAAGGTCCTGTGTCATTGTCACAAGAAACTTACAGCAAACATTTCTGTTAGTTGACAATGCACTTGCAGGTTCTCTGGCCTCTCACGGCAGGCCATGAGTGCTCATAGACTGGGCATGCAGTTGTGAATGCTCAGGCTCCAGTTTAGAAAAATACTTAAAGAATATATATAAAGTTAAACATATGATTAAATGTTTTTCATTTTGAGTGCTGCTTCCTTGAATTGGAACCCCATATTGGAGAAGGCATCCTTATTGGCCTGATTCAGAAATTACTTAAGGGTATACTGAACTTTTAAGAATAGAAGTATGTCCATTACCCTGTATTTTTAATGACCCTTAAGTAGGGTAAGGTGGTACGGGCAAGGCAGAAAATGTGGAGGCTCTCCTGGTCATCTCTTACTTTTCAACTCATGTTCTGGAATCTGAGTGTCTCTGAACTCTAAACGCATTTTGGTAGTGCCGATGCCTACATGCCACTGTAATGTTCTGTAACGTAATTGTGTTGTGTGCTCATGTACAGATTATTTAGGGAAATTACAATTAAATGAAAAGCAGTTAAGTCTTAGAGAGGAAATGTTCTTACAGACTTAGCAGTATTTCTATGACTGTGCTTGATGGTTGGACCCTTGAATTCCTCTCCTGCGTCTCAATGATCAATCTGGGAACAGCTAGGAGTTCAAATCTTTTTGACTTATAACATCTAGGCATCTAATCTTCCTTGTATTGAACTGAAACCAATGGGAACTGGACACCTAATTGGATTTTTGGATCTCAGCCTAACATCTCCGGAGTGCTTTGGAAAATTTATCCCTAGGAGATTTTGCTTGAGTCAAGAATATAGACTGGAGACATTGCTCACAAAAAAGATCCAACATGTGACATCAATGCATCAGTCAATGAGTCATCCATCAGTGCTAGAGGTCAAAGTATTCTTTGTATTTACCCAAGAAGTAGTTACCTATTTACTTTCTGAAATGATGCTTGTGGTACTAACATGACATTTTGGGTTGCTGTACAGAGAAAACACTGTTTTTAAATGCCTTGTATAAAGACAGACCTTGTTGTTTCTTTAAAAGTTAGAAATACTAGAGAACAAATGTAAAAGTCCCATTGCCTTCCTTGCTAGTATGTGTGGTCTAGGAAAAATCCTGAATTGTGCTAGTAAGAGACTGTCCAGTCTCTTTTCTTGCTGATGATGTAAGTGTTGCTCCTTCAGAGAAGGCAGAATTATTATTATATCATTGCATTCTTCTTATCTGTCACTTTTTCTGCTTTTCCTCTGTTTTAGCTTTTCTTTCTTTAAATATATTGCTGAAAATATATTTTAAAAAAATTAAGACAATAATTTATTAAAAAGGATTTTACCTGTAAAGAACTCTAGGCATACCACACCCAGGCAGGTTCCAGCCAGAAAATCCAGTGTTTATGCTGAAACTCCATCTCTCGGGCTCACTGCTTCTCACGGGTGCTTGATCCTTGCTGGGTGCTGGGATGCCTGGACTTCCCAGCACATGTGGTAACCATTGATCTTAGTGTGGTGTCAGAGGCCAGTGCTAGGAGCTGAGGGCAGAAGCAGAGCTGAAGGGCAAAGGAGAAGAGTGAAATTTTTCTGTCAGTGCCTAAGTGTCTCTCTCTGTACAAGCCTGTGACATGTAAGCAAAGGAAGCTTGAAAATTATGCTGGGAATATGAAAGGGAATCGGTATAGAGCAGGATAATTGTCCTTTCAAGGAGAAGGAAAAGAACTTGGATCCTGCCAGTTCTTTTTTTCCTTTTTTGAAGGGGAAAAAACCTCACTGGTCCAATTTAACCCACTCCACAGCAGCAATGAAACAGGCACCAAGTAGCTAGATTTCCTGGTTTATGAGCCCTATTACAAAACATTCATGTTTCTAAAACTTTCGCTCTTCCTTATCCTGATATGTGTCATCTCCTCAGATCAGGCTTTCTCCCCCAATACTTAATCCCTTTTTCCCCATCACCTTTTCCTGCCTCACAAACCTCTCCATATTCTCACTTCGAAGCTCCTGTTGGCACCAACTTAGTGTGAGTGCTTTGGAGGGGAGTCCAGAGCCGCTGCCTCTCACAGAAGCAAGCAGCGACCTGTCAGGACTTCTTCTGAAATAGTCTGTAAGGGTACAAGATTACAGGAGCAATGGACTTGGAAGCAAAACAAAGATGCCCTATAGCAAGACACATTTAAGTCCTACATGAACAACTGTGCTGGTCAGAGTCTCTCGTAACCCTCTCTTATCTAATCTAACACATCAGTATCTTTACTGCATTTATTACCTTGTTATCAAGGAATGACAGGAAGGAGACTGGGGCCTTGGTAAAAGCATGAGGCGGAGAGGCAGAAATAAGACATATTGTTGAGCAAAGGTTAAAAGAGCTGTACAAGCAGGGCACTGAGCATTGCCAACAGCCAACCTTCTTGTCCTTCCCCCATCCCACTGACTTTGCGGTGGTGAGGACCTGGTTGTATGGCCTATTTGGTGCAGGAAACTGAGAGACCTCGTGGCCCAGGAATGGGTTGTTGAAAGGTTTCCAGTGTCTTGGAGGGTTTCTTCAGCAGAATTCAAATGCAAGGCTATAGATGTCAATAATACCTCTGATCATTTGCTTAGGAACATTATTAATGAGATCATTTTTCTGAACAGGTTCTGCAGTTTCTGCACCCTTGGATTTCATTCGGTTTGCCTGAGGGGAATGAGCTACAGCTACTGCTTTATTTCCATTTAAGTTTTACTCGTGCCCCTCCTAAGTAGCCCATGGTTAGGATGTTCCAATTAATCAACCCTCTTCCCCACTGCCTCCCCTTTTTGTTTATTTGTCTGCTTTTGCATCACAGAAACACTTCCAGCAATTCCTCTTACGTAGCAGTTACTGAGGCAAAGGACTGTCCAGTTACGCTACAGCAGAAACTCAAGTGAGTAAATGCTGAGAAAGACGCACGCTTTGCACAGCAAGTGATTCCCAAACCAGATGGGACAGATCGGCACCTGGAGATGCTTATGAGATCCTGTTAAGGACCTCAGGCTCTTTCGAAGAGGGGACTGTACTCCTAGGACACAGCATCAGAAACAAAGAGTGGCCGTACATGAACCAACGTGTGAAGCTTCCTGCCTCTTAGCCAGGTTAGGGATTTCGTGGTGCCAAGTCTTTCTGCAGCAGCCAGGATGGGCTGCTTAGCAGGAGACACAGTCGGTGCCTTCCCCACTCAACAGCAAGCAGAAGAAGGTCTGCTTATTCATGAAAACTCCTGAAAAAGAGAATACAAAATTAAGCGGGAGTGTGTGGTTCTTATTTAAACAGTTGCAGCTTCCACTGGTGATGTTGCCCACTGGTGTGTATAAGGCTGTGGGTCAGCAGAAAATAGCACACTTAGGTGGAGGGGGTGCAGAGATGCAAACCAGAGCAAGTGGTACCTGGGGCTGTTGTGGCTAAAGGCAAGGGACACCTTTGATGTGAAGTGGGCAGGGCTGCACCATAAAGTAAGACGATGATATGAACGACTTCACATTTCCCAGCATGGGCTAAGTGATTCCTTGGCTTGCACAGGAACACTAGGAACATGGTTGAGAGCTTTCACCCCATCAGTCTGTGAATAGAATGAGTACCTGGTGTTGCAGAGTGAAAATGTCTGATCTGGCAGGGGATGGCTTTGCGTGCATATAAGCACTCAAGTGGCTGGGTACAAAGCAAAAAGTGAACATGTAGACCCTTGGCTAGGACAGGACCCTTCAGCTTTATACCCAATCTTATGATTTTCTTCTGATCAACACCAGTGAGAGAAAGAAGAGAATCTGTACGGATAGCAACAAGGTTGAAATTATGGTTAATAAGACATTTGGTCTTTGCTCTTGTGGTCTCGCTGGAATTCAATCTGACCTCCTCTGGCTGAGGCATCCCCTTGGGGCTCACGTCCTGATGCATGGCTGCAGCCATCACCAGTGATACATGAAGGAGTGATGGGGGGAACGTCACGTCCATCCTTAGGCATTCCAGCCTACTGACAGGAACCCAGCAGTAGCTGAGGCAGACTAATGCAAAACTCCAGATTGCTTTTATGGGTCTGTAGGTTTTGTAGGTTTTGAGACTGCTATGGCAGCACATCACACAGTCCCTGGAGTCCCAGGAGGGAGTTGTTGTGGTGTTGTGTCTCAGTACAAGCCACTGGGGTTGTGCTAGTGACCCTCTTCACACAGGAGGCAGTGGTCAAGTTGCCACTGAAGAAAAAAAGGACTAGGCCCAAGCCTTAAGTGAAATGTTATGTTCTTAAGCTAAGGAAGAATCAAATTAAAAATAATATTTATAGCAGAACTCAGCTTGGATTGATTGGCTTTGTTCGGGTCATCAGTACATAATCATAGGGTAATCTCTTTTTTTGGTGTCCTTGTTCATTTTAACACACAGAGACTTGTGTGCTAACCACTGTTTTCACCACCACCAAATTCTAGAGGTCAGGGCCCTCTAGAATTAGATTTATGAGCTATCATAGTGTGGGCTGAAGAACCAGCTTTTTTAGGGTAGTAACTGAGAAACTCATTTCCTCTGTGGATGAGCCACAGAAACGAATGCATAACACACTGACCAGCGGGTTACATTTTGGCACCTGTACTGTGCAGATGTAACCCAGCAGCTGGGGTGAGGCAATCCTAAAATGGCATTGAACATATGTAGCTGTAACCCAGCAGGCAGGGTGAAGCAATCTTAAAATGCCATCAAACATCTCATCAGCAGGACCTCATCACACTGTGGGCATCATGCAAAGTACTGCTGATGTCAATGAGAGTTAAACGCAATGTTAGTTAGGGTATCCAGTTTCGTGTTAGGTGCTGCAAATTCTACCTGAGCTGTACGTAGAGAACGTAGAAATTGTGTAGAAAATGTAGAGATTGTGTAGAAAGCTCACCCTCTTGCTTAAGCTATCCACGCCAAAAAGTCTCCAATGCAGGTTTGAACAGGTTAATCTGGCTGAGGGCATGGTTTAGAGCAGTTCTGCACCAGCTTGGACTGATACCCGTGTAACTGAAGTGCTGTTAGTGCACCAAAATCCTTCCCACAGTTCTTGCTTGCACCATTCAGCCCAAAGCATGGACAAATTCTCTCCCAGGTTGTGCTGGACCAAGGCAAACCACAGACCCTCTGTCTGAGGGACCGTGGCCTGCAGTGCCTCAGTCACGTGTGTGTTGGAGACGAAAGACTAACGGTGGAAGGACTTTGCCATGGAGACTGACACCCTCCGGTCACCGGTCCAGCAACGGAGGTTCATACCTTCAGGCAGGCTTACTCTGAGGCCAGGCATGCTGAAAGCACACTGCTACCTAAGCCTCCACTTAAGCCTGAATACTTGGTGTATTATTTCCATTTTGAACTTTTTCCAGAGGAATAATTTTTTCAAATGTTATAAAAATAGTTAAATAATTTTGTAAAGCCTGAAGGACATTCTTTTGGACCAGGATTTGGATTGGAAATGGCTGTTTTGGGGCCAATTTACCTTCAAAATTCTACTTTGTCCACAAGGACCTTGTCGGCCTATGGCATTTCCAGCCTACAAAGCTTTTTTACTTTAACGAGGGCCTTAAAACTAAACCAGCACAATCATTAGTCCAAACAAATTATAATATTGCTTATGCCGGGAAAACTATATCCACTCTTGAGTTTACAGTGGTGGGGTTTAATGGCAGAGAACTGCCCATACGCTTATCCATGCTATCACATATATACCCTCAAATTATCCGAAAACAAGGTAGCTTTCCTTGCACAGAGCAGGTTCTTGACATCTACAGGGGAATATAAAGCCTGTGGACATACCTTTCAATCTTTCACAAATTGCAGATCCTCTAAAAGTTCTCCAATGCATATAAAGGTTCATTTACAACTGATTTAAGCCTCGTGGCAATTGATTTGCTTTTCTTGCTTGGCTTTCACACACCTTTCAGAAGTAGTCCTCAGACCCTCGTGGGTCTGCAGACCACAGCTTGAAAACCACTAGCTCTTAGGATATAGTAGATATTTTGGGGCCTTCTGGGCCTCATTTTCTATTGCCTTGCAGCTTGTGAGGTCTGATACACCTATGCAAAGTGAGAGTAAAAAGCTACCAGAGGAGGATGGTGGTGTTCAGTCCTGGTGTTGGCTCTTATTTGGACGGGTGTGAAGGACACCCATGCGAAGCAGTGGCAGATCAGGACCCAGTGCTGTACCTGCTCCCTCCCCAGGCGGATCACGATCAGTGCTGCTCACAGCACAGAGCTGGGGAAAAATCCTATTTGCAGAACCATCAGTCTGCTGTTGTCCCCTGAAAGCCAGGCACCGACCCGGCCAAAGTGCACATGGATGACCATGGCAAGGATCAGGCTGTGAGACACCTTGGAGTGAGACGTGGTTCTCTTGGGCTAAGGGACTCGCTCAGCATTGGACTTTTCCTTTGTAATGCTGTTTGCACTCCTGTTCAGGCTCAATACGCTTACACTTTTTGGCATTTCATGACTTGTACATGTAGCAACAATCTTTTCATTTAAGCAAAAGTACACTGAGAAGTGTTGAGTGTTCCGTTGCCTTTTCTTTCCTTTGATCTCACCTAAAGCTCCAGCAGAGGGTAACGCGATCTCCCTCACTATCTCCTTTCATGCCCGATAATTAGCGCAGGTCCACGGGGTGGGTGCAATGCTATCCTTCCCTGCGCTAAGAGGGAAGACGTGGAAGGGGTTGGAGCGATTGTTTGCTGTGTTGATGACTGTGGTGTTGCCATGGCAAAGCTGGAGACTTCAGGGGAGTTTGTGTTTTGTTGGGCAGGGAGCCAACCTGCTCTGACTTATTACAACTGTGTGAGTGAGCGAGCCGTGCAGAACTTTATCCCTCTGTAGCAATTCCAAGGCAGGGAGAAATAAAAAAGGACAGGCCTGCTTTAACAAGGAGGAGTGCAGTGCACTTTGCTAAGGCTGAATGCATTAAATACAGAAGATGCAAAATGAATCCTTTGCGATTTTTCGTATTTTTTTTTTTTTTTCATTTTTGGCAGAATGTGTCCACTGTCTTCTAAGGACTAAATTCAAAGCAGTGCAAATAATGAGATCTCAAGTAATCCTCCTGGAAGCCAACAGGGCCATTTAATTGGCTGTATCTGTACAGAAAGGAGCATTTAGAGTTCTGCCGAGTCCGAGTCCATTAGAATCTTTGATCTGTTCCAGAAACACAAGTGGAAGCACACTATACTGTTTTCATTATCTGTCCTGAATGAAGTGCAAAAAGTAAATACATAGAGTAAACAGAGAAAAAAATGAAACAAGGCCCAGATCCAGCAAAAAACTATCTGCATACTGAGCTTCCCGTATTCTGAGTAGTGCCGTTATTCCCTGGAGGTGGAATTAACAGTGATGCATACTTTCTACAAATCACTTTCTATGGGCAGATCTCAAAGCAATTTACTAGTTGCATTATTCACTCATTAGAGAAGGAAGAACTGGGGCCACAGGGCTCATCCAGGATACTAGACACTGCCTGAATCCCTGGTTAGCTGCTGGCTTCTCACCACGCTCCCTCTGAGTACACGGAAACTAGGTATAGGTTGTCAGGGTTATTCTGAAGTATTAAAACACAGCCGCTTGGTTTTATTTGTTGGAAGTGCATCTTTTCCCTGCAACCCTGGCTGCCAGGCCACATTCTCATGCTGTATTTGCTTGAGAGAGAGGCGCATGCCTCTTCCCAAAATGTATTTGAGCAGGTGGGAAATGGCAGGGTTTTCAGTTGGATTCTTCTTGCTTTCAGCGCTTCTAGATGTTTAAAAAAATCCATTTTTATAGGGAAGAAGTGTTGTGGGGGTAATTTTCTGATTTTCTTTTTTAAATCAGAGTTTTCTACCTGACTGTTCAGTGTTATAATAGATGCATCTAGGAATGCTATTTTAACATACACTTCTCAGGGAAAGGTGTTATAAATATTCATCATGAATTATCATCTAGCAAAGCTCTGATTTCTGAAAGAACAGGGGAAAGCAAAATTACCTTCTTGCAAAACCTCTGACAATGTGAGACTTCTATGAACTGCAGCCAACAGCATCACCTGTTTACTTCCAAAGGTAGAAGGCTGCCTGGGTACCGTCACAGTCTCTGATGTTAGGCTGGCTTGCAGTGTGCTGTGCTTGAGCTCAGAGCTCCAGCTGAGAAGCTGCGGACAGATCTTGCCAACGTGGGAGGTGACAGAAACTCCTATTGATTTCACTGTGATCTAGATAAGGTCTAAAGATTAGATACTGCCATAGGATCCAGCCACGGTTTGTCAGTGAACCCATTGCCCCCTTGCTCTATCTCATTGCATTTAATAGGATTTATATTGGGAGCTGTTTTTCAAGTTACTTGGTGGCTATGATATCTCAAGAAGTTTACCACTGCTACAACAAGAAGTGAACTAAGCTTGTGATCCAAATACAGCAGGACAAATCAATTGGTCTAAATAATTGTGCTTGATGGAGCTGTGACAATTCACACCAGCAGAGGACTTACCCAGGGAGTTGAAGAGTTGTTGCTTTAAAGCTAATGATCTGCTCAAAAAAAGTTGCTTTAATCCTGCCTTTTTTCCCCTCCTCGCTGTTATTTGTTTTGTGACATTGCTGGTTCAGTACAGAAATTCATGTCCTCCCCAAAGAGTTGTAGTAGCTCTGTGCTCAGGGACACTCCAGATTAATGAGAATTGCAACATCTTTAATCTTTCCTCACAGCATGCTGTGCTTGGGATGCAGCGTGTGAGAAAGACCAAAAGTGAGGGACGCAAGAAATGTATTCACACAGGAAACTGAAACTGCGCTGTCATTCATTCCTGTAGTGCAAATAACCCTTTCTGTAACCTCAGCTTCCTGATTCTCGTGTGGCTGGGGCCAGATTTGCCACTGGTGCAAACTGGTGCAGCACTACTGACATCAGCTGAGACGCACTGGTTTACTCCAGGAGATAATTTGTTCCAAGGCTTTTCAGCAACAAAAACAAGGGGACAACAGATGTAGATGAATCTAAAAGTGGTGAGGTCTTATGAAATGAAGGGATTGTTTTTAATAGTTGATGAGCATGAAGGCTGGGCTTCTTACCGACACTTGGACCCAGCTCTACCGCTCTCTTCCAAATGAAAAGCTTCCACTGAGTGCTCAGTGAAAGTATCCACAAAGTTGTTTATCTTTCAGGGAGTCATCCTTAAACTGAACCATGTCTTGAAAACGCATGTTCTTTTGTATGCTGCTCCATCCCAGGAGCTACTGACATTTCCTTCTCTAAGGACTGTAACATTTCTCAGGTTTTCCTCCACTAGCCGGAGAGGAGCTGGCTGGTATAAACTGCAGGAGCAATTTTCTGGGGTCATGCATGCTGTGGTGTCAGAGAAATTTGGGAAGTCAGTTTCCGGAGCTCCTGTTTTATTTTCCTTCCCCAAGGGAGGAATGGTCTTAATAGCTATTGAGCCAGGCCCAGCTAAGGAAATGTCCAACAGCAGGTCCAGCTACATTAGTTTGTACCATTTCCCGGCCCCCAGATACGGGTATCAATGGTGCTTATGTTCTTCTACAAGCATCAGGGAAGGAAAGCTGGCAGAACTGGGGTGAGGCGGGCAGAAAAGGGAAGGAAACTTCTGCGCTCTCCTTCCTCTGGCCCCAGGGAATTTGCTCTGTTTGCACTGGGCTCCTCTGAGCTCCAGGACAGCAGGCAGAGAGGAGGTTGGGGTGAAGCTGTAAACTCACTTCAAACCTAACTGCGTCCTCATCCTGACATCTTTTTTAATTGGGCAGAAGTGTACAAAGCTTCCCCTGTGCGCACTCCTCTGTTTGTCTTAGTGATGTCTTCTCACTGAAGGCTGATCTTTTACCAGCTAGCAGCATTTCAGGCTAGCCGAGTGAGAAAGAGAGGTCATGGTTAGGCAGAGACTAATTATAGGGGCTAACTGAGGGTGCTGGCAATAGTGCGGACAGGCCATAGAGATGAGGGATGAGGAGATACCAATATTCCCCCTAACAGAGAGTAGCTGCTCTAAATGGCTACTACAAACTTCTGCAAGGGCGGTGAATTCCTATGGGGTTTCTTTACCCCTGTTCCAGCCAGGTAGAAGGTCTGTGGAGGCAGAATCATTCATGCTACGTGTCAACACAGTTGCAGGAACACACCTTCCTTCTTCTGGTCATCTCCTGCAGCTGAGCAAGGCTGATTTTCTGCCTCCTTGAGATCACCTAAATCTCTGTAGTGGGGAGGAGAAATCAAAGATAAGCTCATGAAGTGGATATCCCTGAAGCTTCTGGGTGTCTGGGAACTTCTTTTTTTGTCCTATTTGGTAGCGGCTTTTCTTAGAGCTTGACCCACATGTAAAACCAAAGCTCTTTAGATCCTGCCACATTCTTCACTGGGGGCATTGCAGAGACTCCGCTGCATTCAGGGAGAGCTACATCAGGCCTGCATTTCTTTATGCTCTATTAAAACATACCCTTAGCCCGAAAGAGCAATCTTAAGTTTAATTGATCCAAAAAGGCTTTTGAGCTATACTGAAAGCTAGGCACGGTTAGGATAGCTCATTTACCCCAAATAGGTGACTTTTTGTTAAGGGCTTCGGTGCAGCAGCTGGCTGGGTGGGAAGGGGCAAGGGATGCTGCATAGGACTGCAGCCGCACGCCGCGTGGTGCAGGTGTACACGGCACATACAGCTACATGCGAGTGGGAGGGGAGAGGGGAAGGAGAAGACATCAGACCACTACAGCGCCCTGGGCTTCCCTGGCAAAATTGCAGAGGACTTAAAAGGAGCAATAGACTAGGTGGAAGCAGCGTTAAAAATAATGGCATTATGCTGCTTTGGTTATAACCTGTCCCTTGTTCATAACTCCATCTGTGACTCAAGTGCCCTGCAGTAGTTTGGACATGTGACAGCTAATAAATTCATTTATTGCAAGGGCTGTTTGTTTCGGCTTCAGAACTGAAAGTTCATCTGCAGGTGCAGCAGGGCTGCGCGGAGAAGCAAATGCAGATTTACAGCTGTTGTGGCTTACTCCACTCTCTGCTACAACAAATCATTTCGTTGGGGGAAGAGGCTCTGCCGATGGCCAACCAAGACGTGGTCAGGAATTTGAAACGCCGCTTTGTTAGTTTAAAAGAAAACGTCGCCGGAGATGTTGGGGTGGGCGTTTTTTAAAGATTTAGTGAAATCTGTCATAAATCAAAGACTAATTGAAAGTGAACAGAATGTGCCTTGTTTTCCACTGTCATTTGCTATCTTCTTCCTATGCCATTGTGAGGGTGAATCAAGAGCAGGGTTTTGAAGCGCTGGGCTCTGAAGGCCAGTTATTACTTCCTCCTGTGATCCTGTTTGATTTTCTGAAAATGAGTCAGTCATTTTCTGCAAGAGTTTGGTGAAGGCTGAGCCCTTTCTCTGAGCTCTGCTCTGCAAGACAAAAAAACATATTGCTTCACAGGCAAAAGCAAGTCTGCACAATAGAAGACTTCCTTACAACCAGGCTCTGCCAAGTCTGCTCTCAGCCCTGCACGGAGTCATGTTACTCCTCAGCAAGGTCATACAGGCCTAAAATAATCACTGATGTTTATCTTTCCCAGAGGATATTAAGCACCCCCAAACACCAAAGCAAGAAAATCTATTAACAAAAAAAAAAAGGAATTAAAAATAGTTTGTACCTCAGCTATCAGTAGCAGAAGAGCATTATGGCTTTGCCTTTTCCCATTAATATTTTGTGATCTCACATGTGAAGTGCTGAATTACGTCAGCAGTGGGGGAGGAACAGCTTTGCTATTTTTCATTGATGTTCTATCTCCTTGTTCACTTGGAAGCAGGCTGCGTACATTTCTCATCATTAACGCCGCACCTTGGCTGCGTGCTGGTTTTACGCTACTTTTGTCGTAGGGATAACCCGAAGATGGCTTAGTAAGGGCAGCACTGTGGCTACGATACAGGCGAGATACTTGCGCCAAGGTGCTCTAGCTGAATGCTTCGTGGGTCTGGATCTTTGCAACACCCTTCAGAAGGAGCAAAGTGCTGTCTGCCTGTTTCCACAGGCGGAGAAGGAGGAGGCTGAGGAGGAGCGGGAACTGGCAGCCGTCTCCACTCGTTGCCCGGCGCCGGTGGCTGTCACACCGCAGCTCCATCACCTCCCGCTGCCCCGGTGCTGCTGAGCCGCCTGGAGCAGCCCCAGCCCAGCAGAGAGGCTGCAGGAGGAGCTGGTGATGAAGATGGGAAGCGTGAGCGGGCCATGCCCTGAGTCAGGCTTCTAGGGGAGAAGCAGGGACTGCTGGTTACACAGGATCTAAGCCCATGTCACTGAGGCTCCCAAATCACTGGGCTTGTATCCCATTCAAGGGTGCCAAGCATGGCTGTGCTTGATTTGCAGTGCAGGAAAGCAAATAGCCAAACACTTTGCAGTCCGTATTCCCCCACCTTTCACGCCTGCACCTTTGAACGCTCCTTTACTTCAGCCTTCCCTTCAACGCTGTGCGTTTGGCACATCCTCTCATGCCTACATCCCCAAATTCACAAGCCTCCTCTGGCTGGCTGGTGAGCGAGAGACATTTCCTTGCCGCCGCGGCGTTCGTGGGAAGATGTGCGCGCGGGGGGCTGCAACAAGCTTCACGCAGGTTCTTTGTGTTTTGACAGACTTCGCTGGAGGATTTCGCTCCGACTTGAGCCAGACGCGGTACTGGCAGATGCTGCGCAAGCTTCCCACGCAGCGCGGGCAGTGCTTCTCCAATGCGACCCGCGACCACGGCCCCTCCCCGGCCCCCCCTTTCCCTCTCCTCTCCCCTCCCAGCCCAGGCCAGCCTCTATCTTGAGCAGAGAGAGCTCTCCCTGCCAGATTGCGTGGTGGTTTTCTGATGTGAACAGATGGGACTAGGGGGGCAGGCTACATCTGTTCGCTGAATTCTTCCACCTTCGCAATTGTTTGCAAATGGGTGAGAGCTTGGGGAGGCTAGGAAACTATGGGTTTGGGCTCAAAATGCTCTTTTCCTGTAACATGCCCAAGAGTGAACCTGCGCTGCGTAATTAAAAGTTTGAGGCTAAAGAGAAAAGCACAGATTCCCTGCAGGACTACTGCTAACACTTTCTTCAGTCCAGTTTAAAAAGGCCCAAGTGATGAAACGTCCTCCGGGATGCCGTCCCACAGCGTTACAGCATCAGGGTGACTTTTTTTGGGATTCCGCATTAATTTAATTCTTGTTTCCACTTCTCGTTACGTTTATGTAACTGATTTTCAGAAGAGCTCTGCTCTTCGCAAGTACCAGACATAGGCAGATGTAAATAGCTAAAGAAGGCTGAACACTTCATGGAAAGTGGGCCATAAATTCTTTGCCTTTCTGATTGTTTTTTAACCATTTTAAGCATTTGCAGGTTGTTATCATCCATGTTCTCTTCTCCCACTTATTTCTTGCCAGAGTCTCCATACAGCTGCCTAGTTTTCCTCATAAATCATGCCATCTTGCCTCCTGGGCACAATCCCCTCTCTTCATCCTGAGCTTGCCAGGGGGTGAACAGTCCCCATCCCTCTCACCCTATAGAATCATAGAATTGTCTCTGTCTCTCCCAATCATAAAATGGTTGTCTCTCTCTCTCAGACAGGGTCTCTTCCCTCCAGCATAGCACCACCTTACCGGCCACCTGAAGCCCTCAGGGATGGAGCTGTGCATGCTGAGCACCAGCAAACCTGCTGCATACCAGTGCCAGGCAGGGCAGCCCTGTCAGCTGAGGATGCCCTCCCAGGCACCCAGCATCGGGGGGGTTCAGCTGCTTGAAACCATTTTGTGTGTCCACGCTCAGTTCCCTTCTGCCTGTCTCCCCCCAGCACAGCAGTGCCAAGACTTTCAAGCCGGTTGTCCATGTGTTGGGCTAACACACCTGCGGACTAATGCCCTCCAGTCGGTGACACTGAGCCGTGGGACTAATATCTCAGGAGGACAGACGGACCTACCTCCCATAAAAAGGAGTGTGAGCTGAAAGCTTGGATACTTCTGAGGTTCTGGGTGTGCATGTTTATGGCACTCATCTGCTCTTCCTCTGTACTCTCATCTCAGAATCTGCACGTGGACTCCACCTTGCTGAGTGTATGTAAGCCAAGTAATTATTTTGCACAGGCAACAAGTTGTCATTTTTGTGCCCAAATTAAATTTCAGCTTCTTACACTTTCTAGCTGCAGGTTTCTTTCTATTTGTAATATTCCTCTGTTTTCGTCATTTCTTGTGGTTTCTCCCATTCTGTTAGCAGTTGGCAATTTCATTCCTGAACTGTTTGTTTATTCTTCCAGACCATTAATAAGTACTAAAAAAAATAAAAAAAAATCCGCCGTAATACACTGACTCATGCATTGCCTCAAAGGGCAGAACTCATTACATTTACATGAGCATTAGCCTTTCGTTATGACCCTTCAGCCAGTTTTCAAACCACATCACAGTGGCCCTATTCCGGCATACTGAATTATTTCTCCTTTAAGATTTTATCCATTGGTAATTGTGTGTGTTTTAACAAAAAAGGAAACACTTATTTTAAATCTAAGATGCGTATTATTATGGTTTCCTTTTCCCTCTAGATGTTTAGCAAATTATTATGTCTTGACATCGTTTTCCCTATATTACTGTGAAGAGCAGCTAGATATAAAAGATTACAAATACTACAATCACTCCATGATCAAAAAGCAGTACTGTGCTTGCTTTGCTTTGGTCTTTCACTTCCTTCCCATTTTAAATTGACTTTAAAAAAAAAATATTCCAGCAGTTTAGTCAGTCCATTACCAAATTCCCCGAATGCGTTACGAAGCTGCTGTGTAGGGCAGTCAGTGCTGTGGTGGAGCCCTGTGTTAGGAGACTCAGAACAGCAACTGCCTTTCATACAAAGCCTGGCTTGGTGTTCTCTGTGAGTATTGTGTCAGCTTTCCCACTCTGGAAAACAGGAGCATCCATATTTTGATCTTCCTGGTGACGTGGATTCCAGTTTGGGCCCTATCAGAATACTTCCTCTTCACATCAGAGTTGGCCATTATGTTTGTTCCTAGACCTGAAGGGGACTGAGGTTCTGAGGAAGGCAGGGTTATATTGTCGAGTGAAATGTATCCACTGAATTCCAAGTGCATCTTTAAAACCATTCTTCCTAGTGAACCTTTCGACTGAGCTCAGTGCTGTTACGTGTGATCATATTGGACAGGAGTGGGGAAGCATAGTGGGAAGAGTTCTCCTGTGGCCATTCAGTCCTCCCAGATGTGACACAGGTTGCTTATTTCTGTGGAGAACTCCTACAAACCTTAAGAAAATACCCAGGACAGCAAGGAGCAGACGCTATGATCAAAAATGTCTTTGTCTTTTCATTAGGAAAAAACTACAGGCCCATAATTCACACAGCTATGGCAAAATTCTCACTGGCTTTAGTCAACTCTTGTTAAAAACTGGCTGGGGACAGTGGTTTTCATGTTGTCCAAAGAGTCCAAGAGCAGACATATGACGCTATAAATGACATTTTAGGCATAGTGCTGTTTTCTTGAGCACAGAAACAGTTTATATCTGAGCTGGATGCAAAACATGCTTTGTTGGTGGTTACAGGCTTGGTTTTCCCTGTGGTTAGGGAGTGACTGTGGGGTTTGAATGGTGATGTGCGCCATGGTCATCTCTCCTTGTTCCTTAATGATGCCAGTCCTATCATAAAACCTTGCAGGAGGTTTAGCTTGAATAAGGAGATCCTATTGTACATGCATCTATTGAGTCCTCCAAAATACATCTTAGACATCTGCAGCAGAGCCAATCTCCTTGGATCACTTTATGGTCTTGTGGAGAGAAACAAGAACACCATGATATATGAACATCCAAAATAGTTCAGAAAAATTGTACCTGAGAAATGCTTACACTTTTCCATTGAATAAAAAATAGAGTTTAGGGTGAATTGCTCCTGCCTAGAGCTCTATAAATAGGTGAAATATGCCCTGCCCCTCAGGGTTTGCCAGAGGAGGAGAAAGACAAATAAGGCCATTTAGGATAGAGGTAAAAGCTTTTGGGGTACTCCTACAATGTAAGTCAAAGACACCCTGAGGCAGCCCGTGAGGTTTACTTTCTGTACTGACAGCAAGCTCACATACAAGCCATGGACTCAGCCAGAACATATCCTCCAAAGACTGTGAGATCTCACCTGCCTGAGCTTGCCCCGTGTCTCAGCATGCCACCACGCATGGTCAGACAAGCTCTGTGCCAGCCGAGGGGACAGAGGCAGTTGTGGGGCATGGCACAGAGCACTTTGCACTACACTGGAGACTGCATGGAGGCATGGCCTGGAGCTCCCGGTCTGAACCGATGTTGGCCATAAGGAGAGGAGGCCACTGTAGGGACTGATTTGCCTGGTGCAAGGATATGTATCCACCTTTTCCTTTGGCCACATAGCATGTCTTGTACTCAGGATTTATCCCAGTGTCTTGGACTTGGGATTTGAATGCCCTCACATTCCAGTGACACCTCTAGGAGGGCATTGAAAACTTCACAAAAAGAGATCTCCAGTGCAGGTCTTGCTGTAGATAACTGTGCTGGTCAGCAGCGATGGTTTATTAAAAAGAGT
Organism: Charadrius vociferus; assembly: GCF_000708025.1. Lineage (NCBI taxonomy): Eukaryota > Metazoa > Chordata > Aves > Charadriiformes > Charadriidae > Charadrius > Charadrius vociferus. The sequence goes on from NW_009647680.1 coordinate 1,411,982, forward strand.
TTGATCCCAATCAAATTGAATGCACAGAGCAGAGGTTGAAGAAAAGGTGATTTTTATGCATAAGGATGTGTTGTTTAGAGCCTTTTGAACATTTTGGTGTTTTTCCCTTCTTTGCCAAGGCTTTTAATGGTAGGAGAAAAGTGTCACACTAGCAGTGTTGCCAGCTCTGTGATTTTATCATGAGCCAGTGTTTGCTATTTTGCTTAAAACCCCAGCTCCTAGAAACAATGGCTTATGTGAGAATCTCTCAGCTTTGATTTGAAAAACAAAGAAAATTTCTAGTGCTTTTGGTGTCAGAAAAATGGTTGAAACATGACCCCGATTATATCCTAAGAAATCCAAAACCATATTTGGAATTGATTACATTTTTATGTGCATGTTTTGAAGCCAATTGTGTGATTTTTCTTTTAGAGGGGGGCATCTGACTCATGATTTTTGAATGCACGGGGAGTGGTGCTATTACATTGGGGATACCGCTGATGTTTCCAACTCTGTTGAATGATTCTGACACAAAAAGCTTTAGCTCTTTAAAGCAAAGAAAAGTTTTAAATTTGCAAAAAGTATAGAGCAGATCCTACTTTAAAAATATATAGATCACACTTTCCTTTTGTTCCTGCTAAAAGCAAAGGCATTGAGCAGATCCCATGCAATCCCTAAAGATGAATTTTAATGCTCTTTGATATGCACAGAGAATACCCGAGTTGACCACAAGATAGGCTTGACCAAAAGGTCCAATCCCATGAATTTGCAGTCCCTTTAGGGATGGTTCTGGTTTCCTGGGGCTTTTGTACTTTCCAAGAAGCCTCCTCTGCACCTTTCAGAATTAGGGCATTTCATAAAGGCTGTGTAAATGATGCTTTTGAGCAGCGCAATTCATTGTCACGGTTAGGCAGTAGTGCTGCCTGGGGAAAGAGGTATGGTGTGAATTGCTGCTATAGGATGCAGTGACTCACACGCATGTGGCTTAGTTCTACCCGAGGCTGTGAGCCTAACATTTCCTGTTGGACCACTGCCTCTAAAAGTCTATGGCCAGCCCAAAAGAGACTCTGTGAACACACGGTTCGGGTGGGACATGGACAGGGTTGTGATGCCTCAGGTGCAGAAAGCAATACCAGCCTTTGAGGGTAACAGTAACTATTCTTTGTTAGGGCGGCATTTTTCAGTTTCTGGGTTTAAACAAAGGCAGATGATAGCAGTAGAGGACATGGCTAATGAACCTGCTCCCTCTGGGAGCCCTGTAACACACACAGTGTCAGCACCTGGTAGATGATGCCTTCCACTGTGGTGCCAGTGTTTGTCCAGAACACATGGTAGGTCTGGCATTGCTGCCATGCGTGCAAGTGCTACGAACACATCTTCTGTCTTTTATTTACTGGGAGCATATCCTCACTTGAGCAAACCTCCTTCAGGATTACCCAGAAGATAGGGATAAGGAACATTTTTCTTGCTGAGAGCTCCACAGGCCTTTCAGATTTATTTCGTGAGCCGTGCATTTGCAAAAACACGTCCTGGGTGCTTGCCAGTAATAATGTGAAAAATCACACATGGGCTATAGCTGTTCCAAAGGCCTAATATTCTTTCCCCCAATGTAATCAAAAGACACTGGCTGAGTCCAGGAGCCAAACTGTGTCCCTGATTACTTAATTTGATGGGGTTATGTATATGGCCCTGTAATTAAATGAGGCTGGCAAGACTGGTGCTTGGTATAAAATTCATTACACTCTTGGAATGATTATATCTAGGGGGAGTTTGAACTATGTTTTCCACTTTCACCCCCTTCTTTATGGACTTCTTTTGCTACCCATTTTTATCTTCGTTGTTTTGGATAAAAATTAACAGAAGTTAATAATCAGGAGGCACAAATTAGGAGCAAGGTTGCTTAATCCATGATAGTAAGATTTGGGATATTTAAATTTTGCAGTGTTGCTAACAGTTGAGGTGGTGGCTGCTTAGTGCAGGGCAAAAGGAGATCTGCTGAGATCTGCTGGAAATGAGCACCTGAAGACACTATGAGATGGATGAGGGTCATGGAGTGGTGTGAGGCACCCCTTCCTCTTCCACATGAGGGTCAGAAGAGAGTTGTGAGAGGGGCAGAGGCACAGAGGACACCCCCTGCTCTCGAACAGTGCAGGAGGCAGCCTCACGGGTCTAGAGGCCGATTGGGTGTCTCCCATTTAAGCACCTGACCACGGGGTGGACTTGGGTTCTGATGTTACCTTGCAGCTCCAGATTTACAGTGACACAGTTGGTGTGGGGGACACAACCCCCTGAAACACGTGTAGTTGTTCTGTGGGCTGTGAACACGTGAGCCCTGGCTGCCTTGAGTGGATTCACTGTCTACTAAAGAATTAGTCATCTTGCACCTTTGCCTAGGTGGGATCATGAATACACTTCTGCTTTCGCTGGCTGCCTATAGTCAATAGCTGTATAGTTACCTAAAATGTTTTCAGATTCATTTATATCTCAATGTTTGGTTAAAATTGGCCAGCAAATATAAGAATTAGGGGTTAAGGCTAGGCAGATGCAAGTATTCACATATAACTACACATTGAGTAGGACCACATGTGCTTCTTTTCCTTAGAAAACCAAGCAAAAAAAAATTCCACCATAGTAAAAGAGGATGCCAAGGAAAACTACAATGCCCTGTGTTAAGGAGGGCTTTGTGGTGGGACTTTCTGGTTCTAGGGTGTGTGAGGGCCTCATCCTGACTTCCTCCACAGACTGTAATCCCACGGAGCACCAGCGGTAACTCAGCTCCTTTACCACTCACTGCAGGTACTGTCTGTGGTGAATCCTCCCCACCCCCAGATTTTTTAAAATTGCATTTTTCCTCCTTAGCATTTGGTATAGTGGACTAGAGCAGACACTTTGGTGTAGCGTCCTTTTTGAAACATGCACAAGACCTCTTAAGCACCACATTCCATCAGTGGAGACCATTAATACCGCTTTCATTCATTTAGTAACCCAAAGTCACATTTTTGCCTGGCGTATCTTGAATAGTTCATTAGCAAACACGCTGCTTCCACATTTGTAGATGATGGCTGATGTTGCTAGCTTAGCTTCCTGCATTTCAATACCCAAGAAAGAAAGCCTACGTGTGTTTAGGATTGCAGTTAGCCACTTTGCAGGTATGAGTGCAATCAATAATCCCTTCTACAATTGTTCAGTCTGAGCCAGTATTTAAGAAGATTAGCCATTGATAAGGACTTAGTGCAGCAAAAGTTATGGTCTTCAGTTTGGAAGTGGGTGCCAACACTAACAAATAGACCATGTTATTTCTCTTCACTGATTTCTGTCTTGAGACGAACAAAAAATACTGAATGGAGATCCTGCAACAATCGGCATCCCATCTAAAGCAAAATATCCCTATCCAATCCCCACTCCAAAATTCACTTGAGTTAGCAGAGTGTTAAGTATGTATTTAAGGAAGATTTTAAGGTTTTGCTGCTTAAAAATGTTTTTTGCTGAATCAGAGACTGGATCCTTTAAGAGTGCCGTCTTCTGTGAGAAAGGCATGTTCAAAACTGTAAATAAGAAAACTCTTTCGTTGTTACTGTTTTTTTGGAGAGATTCTACTCCTACTCTGACATTTTTTGCTAATTAACCGACAATTAGCAGCTGAGGGGTTTGCTGTTTATTATTTTGCCTGCTTTTCCCCTCTGTTAAATAAATGATCCGAAGTTAAACCTTATAGATCACACCTCTTTGTTTGCCATTGTTGATGGATCGGTTTCTGCTCAGAATGGAAATGATTGAATCATATAAGAAAGGATCATGCTTGCTGCTTATTCTCTGGCATCATATATGGAAAAATATTGCAGTTGGTTGAATTGTCTCATTGAAATTAGCCTTTAAAGGAAAACAAAACAGAAGGGAATTGTGCAAGTGGGTTCATTAGGGCTTTATCAGAACAAGGAGCGAGTGGTGAAGAGGGAGAAAAGATGACGGAGTTCATGTTCCTGCAGATTAATTTATCAGTCTTTATGGGTACATGAAAAGAAAATTATGGCTACCTGTAAAGGTCTAATTAGGGCATCTAGTGTAAATTCTCTGCAGCTAATCTGGTACAGTTCATAAAAAGCTAACAATAAAAACATAATGATGTGTTGCATTAAATGGGCAATCTTCAGCAAATGGGACTAAATTAAAAAAGGTCTATTGGAAAAGTAGACTCTTTATAGGCCTTAAATTGAGGGTAACTCATTAAATACACAGCGTGTTTTGCTGTTTAGCCCAATAGTGACTAATGTACAGTAGATGTGCATTCCTGAGAACGTTTCTGGTCTTGGGAGCAAGTCAGAACTTCTGGTAAAACCAGTGCAAGTCACACCATGAGCACTTGGGCAATAGTTTCATTTTTTAAAGCTTCTTCACAATTCTGAACTTCATTATGCAGCCTAAGTCCTGCCAGTGAGCATTTCTTGGTGTAAGCTATCCAAACTGGGACGACTTCTGTGACCCAGCCTTTGTATTCAGTCCGGGAGAGTGGACATTTAGGAATTTGGCAAAGGCGTGAGTGAAAAGTCTTGTGTAAAAACCCCAGTTCTATCTGAAAGGAGTAATTCATAATTACTGTAATTTGAGAGTGCAGACAGTGCACTCTGAAAACTCATCTCTAGAAAGCCTCCAAATGTAAAGGCAGCATGAACAGAAAGGCAAATGAATTTATTCAAAGTGATGTCAAAAACATAATTTTTCTCACTTATTGCTTTGACCACACCATCGCCTTTTTGTCTCATGCTTGACTTCCCCTTCTTATTCGCACCAGACATAAGCTAATTGTCTCTGCTTCATGGGCTCTCTGGTCAGTCCCCACCTGCTCTGGTTTTGCTGCCACTAATTGAATTTTTTAGTGGCCCACTTGGCCACTAATTGAATTTTTGAGGAAGTCTCTTTGCAGTTTGGGGGAGGGATTTTTCAAATGTACCAAGCATCAAGTAAATTTTCTCCCTTTACCTTCAAACCCTCTCTAAAACTGTCATGGGCAGATGCTTAGATAGAGCTGAACAACCATGAAGAAGACAAGGGAGGTCAAGAGAGGTGATTCTGCCCCTCTACTCCACTCCTGTGAGACCCCACCTGGAGTACTGCATCCAGCTCTGGAGCCCCCAACATAAGAAATACATGGACCTGCTGGAGCGTGTCCAGAGGAGAGCCACGAGGACGATCCGAGGGCTGGAGCACCTCTGCTATGAGGAGAGGCTGAGAGAGTTGGGGCTGTTCAGCCTGGAGAAGAGAAGGCTCTGGGGAGATCTCAATGCGGCCTTCCAGTCCCTAAAGGGGGCCTA